>NW_028270159.1:67170335-67487153 GCF_037043375.1 Chiloscyllium plagiosum | reverse complement strand
TCTCAAGATGGACTTCCATGGGATATAAAAGAGATGATAAAAGACATGGATGCCGATGACTGGAATCAAAAGACGTCAGGAAGAATGGACAGCGTCTACTGGGAAACAAAAAAGAATGGAAAGGAAGCCAACGAAGTACTGGGGCATAACGCCATTAGAAAAGACAAGGCGGGGTTTCATGGGATGGTGGAACAGATGAATAGATCATGTGGCGTGAAACCAGGTAAAACTGAGTTGCGTCCATATGGAAGTTTCCCTGATGATGTGAATTTGCTGAGAGTAAACAGGAGGGAAAATCCTTCATTCAGATGGATCTATAACTAGACTTTCGAACTTCAAAACCAGCGATGAATGATAAGGAAAAGTTTGGAGCACTTTTTTTTTCATTCTACAGTAATTGAAATCGAAAATGATTATTTTTCAGGAAAAATGTGTCAGAAGCTGATTCTAAAGTATTTGTAAAAATGCGTACAGAAACATAATGAGTGAATTTCACCAAGACAGGGAGTCTGGTCGGCCGGTTCGGGTAAGCGTTAGGTGCACAATTTCTAATTGGTTAAGGTTAATCGGAAATATAGCACATATCACCTCCAACTGAGTACGACGAAGTGTAGAAACTGCTGGTTGTGAAGAAAGGTTTCGCAGCTTGTTCTACGTGAACTTCCATAAATTGTAAAAGAACTGTTTCTGTTAGCTCAGCATTAAAGGGAAGTAGGTAAGCTCAGTCCGCTGCATAGTTGTTTTACGATATAAAGTGATGCCAAGAGTATGGGATTAATTCTCACAATGTCTCAGTTTACCACCAGAATCCCGATCTCCCCACTCACCTAACCCTTTATACGATGGCGACAATCAAAGCGAAATTATACTATAGTGAGTGGGAACTGACCTGTCGATGGAATGCACCATTGTTTTGTCATCTATTGCCTTGGACATTTGGCTGCAATCACAGAGAAGGGAGCGAGACCATTTGCTGCTCACCCATCTCCCCCCAAAATATCCATTGACAAGACTCGAACAATGTTTCTGTTTGAATCCTATAATCTTTAAAGCAGTACTTCAAACATCTTTATCATTTCGGTTCCAGTTTTGCCGACAACATTGTCCAATGAGATAACTCTAATAATTTTTGGATTGTTTTAATGGCCTGTGCGAGGTTGCAACAAAATAAGTAACATGAAACGAACTAAACATCCTTTCCAGAATTTAACACAGCACAGGGTCAGCGATATGAGAAACGTCAACATCTTCAAACGTCACCTCTGTATCTCTAATAATAGATGGATATTGACTCAGGGAGTATTTCTGCTGGTTGTAAGTACTGAGGTATTTCCCAAGGACAGAACACTCCGCAAAATCATTTTTTTTAAAATAAATGCCGTTCCAATCAACTTTCTTTTGCAACTTTTAAATATATACGTGCACACGCATACATGCAAGTGCACACACATTTTTATATACATGTATATGTGTTTGTATACATATATATATATATGTGTGTGTATGTGTGTGTGTGACTGTGTGTATGTGGAAAATATTAGGAATGGATGGCAGGACATTTGAAATTTGTTTCTGTAGAATGTGAGAGGTAAGGGTCTTCAATAATGTCCCAGATATACACATCTGCGGGAAGTGCACCCAACTCCAGCTCCTCGGCAACTGCGTTCGGGAACTGTAGCTTGATGTCAGATCATATGGAGTCTGAGTGGAATTGAGCGAAGTTATAGGGAGGCAGTAACACTTCAGGTACAAGAAATAGATGGATGGGATACAGTCGGGAGCCGAAACGCTAACAGGCAGACTGTGCAGGCATCTACTGTGGCCGTGCCCCTCAGTAACATGTATACCACTTTTGTTATTTTTGGGCGGGATGACTTACGAGGGGAAAGCCATTGGGTATAGGTCTTTGGCACCGAGTTTGCCCCTTATTTTCAGAAGGGTGGGTGAGAGAGGAGGAGAGCATTTGCTATTGGGGACTCCATATCGATGGGAAGAGATTGAGATTCTGTGGATATAGGGCAGACTGATGATTGGTGTGTTGTCTCCCAGCTACCAGGGTTTGTGATGTCTCGCATCGTGTTTTCAGGATCCTTAAGGGAGAGGGGGAGCAACCCCAAGTCATTGTCCACATATGCACCAACAACATCGGTAATAAAAGTGATGTGGATGTATGGCAGCATTTCAGCCATCGAGGGTGACATCTTAAATCTAGAACAAACAGAGTTGTTCTCTCTGATTTGTTGCCCATTCTACGTCGTAGTGAGGTGAAGTGTAGGGAGAGAGCATTTGAAAATGTTGTTGCAAGGATCGTGCAGGAGGGAGAGATTCCGATACCTGGATAGTTGGGGCTCATACTGGAGTCGATGAACCTTTACAAACAGGATGGTCTTCACCTGAACTAGAAGAGTACCAATACCATGAGGGGATAATTTGCCAAAGCTCTTCATGAGGGTTTGAACGAATTCAGCCGCGGAGTGGGAAGCTGAATTGTAGCTCCGGTTTGCAGGTGGTTGTGAGTGGTTTTGTCATAAATAGCGTTTCCGATTTCCAAGAGTGTACTGGCAAGGATGAAGGTGGCTTGAAGTGTGTTTGCTTCAACGCCAGAAGCATCTGGATAAGGTAGGTGCCATGGGTTGTTACCTGGGACTTCGATGTTGTGGCCATTTCAGAGACATGAACGGAGGACTGAAGAGAATGGTTGTTCCTGGTACCTCAGATTCGATTTTTCAGTCAGAACAGGGGGGCCGATTCAGCAGGGGTGATGTGGCATTATTCGTCAATGACAGTACTATGGTAGCAAAAAGGATATTGGTGAGGACGCGACTGAATCTGCTGAGATAGAATGGACTGAGATGAGAATCAGGAATGGAGAGGTCACCACAAAAATGTTCTAGATATATGGAGGAAAAAATTGCAAAGATGATTCTGGATAGGAACAAAAGTGACAGGGGAGTTGTTATGGGGAGCTTTAACTTTCCAAATACTGATTGGAAATGTTATCGGTTCAGCACCATGGATCGGTCAGTTTTTGTCCAATGTGTGCAGGAGGGTTTCCTGACGCAGCAAGTAGACAGGCCAACAAGACGCAAAGCCACATTGGATTTGCTTATGGGTAATGAACTCAGCCAGCTGTTCTCTTTGGAGGTAAGTGAGCACTTTGTTGATAGTGACCACAATTCGGTTATGTTTATTTAGTGATGGATAGGAATAGGTATTTATTGCAGAGCATGAGGTATCGCGGGGAGAAAGAACATTATGATTCGATGAGGCAAGAGTTAAGATGCACCGCATGTGGAAAGTAACTTCAAGGGTTGTGCACACCTGAAATATGGAGCTTGTTCAGGGAAAAACTACTGCATGTCCTTGGTGAGTATGTATGCGTCATGCAGGGAATATGAGGTCGACACAGGGAGTTGGGTTTACTGAAAAAGTTGAATCTCTTGAGAAGCAGGAGAAGGAGGCGTATGTAAACATGAGATATGAAGGCTGAGGTAGGACGCTTGGGAATTAAAAGCTAACCAGGAAGAGCCGACAGAGAGAGCTACTTAGAGCGAAGAGGAGGCATGAGAAGTCTTTGTCTGGCAGGAAGAATCCTGAAGCTTTCAATTGATAGTTCAAGAATAAAAGAATGTCTGGCATATGATTATGGCCTGTCAAGAACAGAAGTACGAAGTTGTCAGCGGAGTCCAAGGATAGCAGAGACGCTGAATGGATTTTTTTTATCATATCAAAAATGAAAAAGACAATGTTGTCGAAGTGAATATTGAGATGAAATATATTAGAATAAACGAAATTGACATTCATAAAGAGGAGTTGTTAGTAATTCATGAAAGTCTAAAAATAGGTTTGTCCCCTAGACTTCATGGGATGTATCCGAGGATTCACTGCGAATCGTGGGAGGAGATTGCAGAACTTTTTGACTATAAGCTTTATTGCGTCAGTGTTTATGTCATTAGTGCTAGAAGACCCGAGTTTAGCAAATATTGTCCCCTTCTTCACGAAGGGGAGTACAGACAATGCTGGTAATTATAGAACAGTGATCCTTAGCTTTTGGAACAAATTATGAGAGATAGGAATTATGATCATCGCAAAAGGCAGAAGTTGATTCGGGAGAGTGAGTACGATTTTATGAATATCAGGTTGTGCCTCACAAACCTCATTGAGGTCTTTGAGAAGGTGAGCAAACAGGTGGATGAGAGTAAAGTGGTTGATGTGGTGGATATGGTTTTCAGTAAGGCACTGTCGGCTGTTGCATGAAATACAGAGTCATGGGATTGAGGATGGTTTAGCGGTTTGGATCAGAAATTGGCTCGCTGAAAGAAGACAGAGTGTGGCAGTTCATCGGAAATGATAATCCTGGAGTTCAGTAACTGATAGTGTACTACAAGGTTCCTTTTTGTGTCCGCTGTTGGTTTGTAATTATTATAAATGACCGGGATTAGGGCATGGAATGATGGATTCGTAAATTTGCAGATGACATTAAGATCGACGATGTTGTCAATAGTGCCAATATCTGCTGACGGTTACAAAGGGGCATGGATAATCTGCAGAGCTGACCTCAGAGGTGGCAAATGGATTTTAATGTGGAAAAGTATGCGGAAAGTTACAACCCGCATTGACAGGTTTGTTTGCAAGGAATACGGTGTGTTAGTTTTTCTTCGGAGAGTGATTCAGTTTCAGAGCGAAATGATCACTTTGCAGCTCCAGAAATTAACTGGTGTGGCCGCACTCGTAGAGTTGTGTGCATTTCTGGTCGCCACATTATACGATGGATGTGAAATCATTGGAAAGGGTGCATGGGACATTTTCTAGGATCTTGCCTTCTATGGAGAGATGGTCTTACGAGGAAAGGTTGAGGGACTTGAGGCGGTTTTTGATAGCGACAAGAAGTTTGAGGACTGAATTTAGAGAGACATAGAAGATGATCAGAGGTTGCCATAAGGTGGACAGTGAAGGCATTTTTCTTCAAATGGTAATTTTGGCACAAGGGCACATCGATATAAATTGAAGGTGATAGATACCGAGGTAGGTTCCTTTATCAGTGAGTAGTAAGGGTGCTGAACGCCTTGCCTTCAACACTCGTAGACTCAACAACTTTGAGGGCAATGAAATGGTCATTGTATAAACTTGCGGATTATGATGGTAAAATACTAGTCAGATTGATATCACAGGTCGGTGCAGCGTTAGGGCCAAAATGAACTTTATTGCGGTGTAATATTCGGTGTTTGAACTGTTCTTCAGCTTGAAACCGCAACCATCTCTGGTCACTATCAGTAAAACCAACACCTGGCGAGAACCCAATGTGCAACTTTGGCACCTTACTCACTTCCGGTCTGTCGGGCAATTACATCAAACTGACGAATTGCACCACTGGAGCTGCCGTGCACTGATGACCAATGGCTACTGATCTTACACTGGGCCCCTCAAACCAATTACTCCTTTTTTGCTGAAGATCTGAAATGAAACACAGCGCAGAGGAGGTTATACTGATGATGGATCATCGATTATGGAGCATCAGGTTCAGGAAAATGACATAGTAAAATGTGGTGAAAATAGGCATAATTGAATTCTGTGTTCGTTTACCGTGGCTTTCTGCGTTGATCACAGGCAATGTCATGTCGCCACTGTACTGGGATTTTCCGTCTATCGGTATCAATTCGCCAGAGAATTCGATTCACTGGTACTTCACCAGCATCCTTTGGAATGTTCATACGGCACAATGACCCACACTGTACACAACGTCAGCAATCTTCTGCATTACTACATCCAAGGGCACGTGGCATGGTTTTTTTTATAAATAGTGAAAATTTTATCATGTTATGCAAGGGCAAATTGAATTTTAGTTTAAGTAGTAAAGTCGCAAGAATCCACAGTAAGTTTGAAAATGTCAGAAATTCATGTTCATTACCTTGGCCAGAATTCTAGCCCAGCAAAAGGGAAACCTGTACCTGAATCCCCATGTAATCGCTTGCTCCATGTGTCCACGTGGAAACCTGTGTGAAGCAATGTTCAGCCTGACAGAGACCTTGTGAGAATCCTCCACTGTCTGACGTAAAGATGAAACAGGAGCTATCTATTCCAGCATGGAGGGTAGCGAAGTGGACTTGAGACAGAAAATATTAATTGTTGTAGATTCACATTGTTCTCATTGTGATTGTTTAAAAACCTGGGCCATAAAAAAACTCAAGCAGAAAGAAGCAGTAATAGGCCATTCTTAACACCGCTCCTGCCACGCCACGCCATTCTGTACTATCATAGCTCACACAGCAGTTCTATGTCTTTTTCCAGCGTATCCATATCATCGTGTTGCCAAGTGGCTAACACATATTTATCGATCTCTACCATAAATAGATATCGAAGTTATTCATCGCTGAGAGGAAAATGCTGCATTTCGAGACAGTTAGGTTTCTGCATGAATGTTAAAGGTTTTGCAGATGAGCAGCCGAGTCTGGTCTGAACATCTTTAAAACCATAAACTAAAACTTGACTCTGATGAGATTTGCATCCACAACTTTTGAATGGCAGTTTTAAGAAAGACGTAGAAATTCAACGCGCTTTCCATTGCACCACAGAGTCGCGGCCTCACCCAGTTTTCAGCACTAAAGTTTGCCTTAGAACGATTTCGTTCGGGACACCCATCTCACGTCTGTCTGACCTCGTCACACTTTCCAGAATCTGGTCCTTATCCACGTGAGCTCTGAATCTTCAACTGTTCGGCTACATACTGCTGAAATATCCTCATAACACTTAGCATTAACACACGTTCAGATAAGAAATTCCAGATGAACAACACTCTATGGGTGAAAGCGTTCTTCCAAAATCTCTTCTCTACCGCTTTTCTCCTGTTTTTCATCTATGTCACTGGTTATTATTCCTTCCCGAAAAGCCTTATTCCTGTCATACATATCTATCATCTTCATAATATGTGCATGTCAATCAGTTTCTCACTCAGCCTTCTCTGTGCTTAGTTACACAGCCCCAGCTTAGCTCATCTACCTTCATAATGGGAATAGTCCAGCCCTTGGCATTATTTTCATCTCCTGTGAACTTCTCCTCCTGCAATCAGACGGTTCCTGCAGTCTTGCGATTACAATGGAAAAAGAAATGTTCTTTGAAGAAATGCCAAAATGTCTGAACAAAATCAGCAGCTCTTGTCCATCTATGATGAGAAAGGACAGTTAACGCTTCGAGTCCAAAGATTCATGTTCGGAACTGAATGGATGTGTGGCTGGGTGAAAAATGTGGAAGAGGGTGGATAGAATCCAAAATGATTGATGCTGGGTCCTGAAATCTGCATGGTCTTTCAGTAGAAAATGAGTTGCCGATCTTCCAGCTTGCACTGTGCCTTGAAGATCTGCAGCAGACCAGAGACTGGTATGATGGCTTGGGTATACAATGCAATGTTAAAGTGACAGGACACTGGAAGACCGGGGTAATTTTTGTTGATTCTGGACAGAACTTAAGTGATCTCAGCTTTGTCACCGACTCTGTTTTCCTCTCTCCATTGTAGAGAGATCACATTCTCAGCAGAAACTACAGTTTTCTGGATTGAATGAAGTGCAGACAAATCACTGGAAGATGTGTCTGGAAGTTTCCACAGTGAGGAGAGACATCGGAAACCAGCAGGAAATGTATCTTACAACATAGAACGTTACGGTGCAGTACAGGCACTTCGGCCCTCGATGTTGCACCGACCTGTGAAAATAATATGATGTCCATTGCAATGGAAAAGTAACATTCCTTTTGAAACCAATAAAAGCACAGGGAAACAAAAAAGTAAGGGCCTGACTTTGCAAAGGGCAAGTGTTGCAGACAGAAAGAAAATCTATGTATATTTAAACCGAACTAAAAGCAGACTTACAAGGCCAGCAAACTACCATATCAATAGCCAAGGAAGTAGAAAAAAAACCTCCACATCTGGAAAGGAACTCGAATCTTTCAGGCCACTGACATTGAAGTGTTGATAAGAAGAAGCGAATTGTACTTTAAAGGGAATATGTGAAAGCTATCAGGCGCCCATTACATGAGGCGTCTTGACAATGTATTACCTGGGATACGGGAAACCTGAATTTGATGGAACGTGCTACATGCTGAAAACTTTCTGGCCCAAGAGAAGGAAAAACGGACATTAAACGTGGAACAGCAAACACATAAAGCTCAGCTTACTATGATGCAAATGGTCGCCCAGCCGTTGGAAGGAGGTGCTGCGTGAAAAGAAGAGCTGGCAGAGGTAAATATGGCGGGTGCTTTGTTTGCAGAGCAATGGACCACTGAGTGAGGCAGTGCACGCCCAGACAGCCTCAATCGGCCCTGGAGGCTAAGCAGCAGGGTGACTAATGGAGGAAGGCTGAGGTGGAGGGGGACAGCCCCAAAGTTACAGGTAAACTTCTTTGCTTTATGCTTGGCAACGAATACTCGCTTATGCTCATCTCTACTACTAACCTTATGGGCACTGAAACATGTCCCACCTCTACACTGAGCACTGAATTTGCGAAGCGTGAACTATATTTTCAGTACAACATTGATGCATATAAGTCAATGCTTACATCTATGTTATATGTGGAAGGTGCACCTCTTACTTTTTTGGAAGATACAAGGGCAACATATTCAGGTCATAAATCAAGGCAGTTCAGAGAGTCGACGCAAATAAAGATGAGCGGAAGCTTCCTGAAGTTAATGGGTGCGTCAGGAGTCGTGACACGAGAGAGATTTACCGCACCCCTATTGTGCGAAACCAGTAATGGGGAAACATTCCAATTCACATTTCTGTTTTCGGAATTATGTTCTTTAAATCTGATGTCTCGGGATCTTATAGTCAGACTGGGGTCGGATTTGCGCAGTACCCCGACGGGCTTGCAGGTAATACAAAAAGAAGATTTAACAGTGCAGGCTAGAAAATACGAATCACGAGCCCTGATGCATGTCAGAGAGTGATAGTTTCAGTGAGCGATTCACTGACCCAGGAAGCAAGTAGCCATGTTAATCCCATTAACACCGATATTCTTGCTGGAGATATGCTGCACAGCACAGCACACATACACCGCGATGGTCTTGACAAATCCTAAGAGAAGGATTGGTTCTGGAGATTGGTTAAACCAGATCAGTTGTTATTGTGCGAATTTTATTGGAATGATCACAGATGTGCTGTCACTTTAAACTTTTTTAAGTATCTGTGACGGTACGTAGACCCTGTTTTTTTTATGTGGAAGGCTTTTTTCTTCACGGATCATTGGCGAAGGCATCCAGCGACAGGTGTCAGAATTTGCGACTATGGGTACGACAGGCACAAAAAACGAATGATTGTATCTTCAGGGTCGGTGTGGCGATCTGCTTCAATGCAGTTAAAAGGACGTAAAGGAAGAAACTAAATCGGCTAACTCAGGCAGACAGGACAGTCCAGGTAATCCCCGCCAGGAGTGTTGTCTGGCGTTTACCTATGGTAGATGTCTCTGACCCAAGATTAAGAAGGGTCCAACTGATTTCAGGGCAAAAGGCAAACACGATGTGGGGCTCATACGAACCCTTAAGAATAACCCCGAAGTCTGAGTATCGTCCTTGCAAAGCAAAAGAGCCGTTAAACCACGAGGCTGTGCAAGGAATTACCCCAGTCTTTGAATCTCTCTTTTCGGCTGGAGTGATAATCCCCGTGAATAATCACTGGTGAGAAGACTCAATTTTTTTCGTTCAAAAAGGCAAACATTCCAGGTGAATCGGGGGAATGGAGGTTTGTTCATGACCTGCAGGTTATCAATAATGCTGTTGTTCCGCACACCCCAAATGTTCCCAACCACTATATTATATTGGCTCAAATTCCACCGGATGTAAATGGCTCTCTATTGTGGATTTAGCAAATGCCTTGTTTTGTGTACCGTTACACACTGACAGTCAATTCTGGTTACTTTTCCATTCAAAGGCAAATAGTATACTTTCACGTGACATTTTCAAGATTACTCTGAGTCCCCACCATAATTAAAGAGGCTCTACACAGGAGTCTGGAGACTCTTGTTTTAACCGGGAGGGGGGGGGGGGTGTCAGCGCTTCTGCAGCATGTAAGCGAATGTTTAATCGCAGCATTAACAGAGAAACAATGTGAGAAATGTAGGCTTGCGATGCTCTGCCATCCAGTCTCGCAAAACTACAACTTGTGGAACAACAGTTGAAGTTCTTAGGTCGCTTAATATCTGAACGAGGAAAGGCCATTGGTCAAGACTGAGTTCAAGCAAACCAGCAAAATTCAAAGCCTCACATGAAGAAACAATTGCTATCCTTTTTGGTGATGTGATCCTACTTATAATGTTTAACTCGCATTACGCAACCCTTTAGGTGCCCAAAAGTGACATAGCTCATGGTTCAGTTTTGCAGAGCTAGAGTCCATTGCAGTGACCCCTGAGGCCTAGAGTGCCTTTTGTTGAATTGAAATGGCACTCAAAACTACACCGACACTGGAATTCCAAATCCATACAAGCCTTTTGTACAAACAGTGGATGAGACGTGTGCCTGCATGACATCTCTGCTGATGCAGAATTATGTGTGGAAAATTGAGGCCAGTAGCTTATTTTTCACCTCAACTTAGATCCCGTAAAGGCAGGCTTGCATAAATGCCTCCATGCCGTGCCTGCATTTGAAAAGGCTGTTGTCGCTTCCAGGGACAGAGTCGGCTTTGTTGAATTAAAATGATTGGTCCCACATGGAGTATCCTTACTGCTTTCTGAGCAAAACACAGCACATATGTCGGCAGCACGTTGGCTCACATACAATGCTATGCTATTGGAGAAGCCTAACATGACAATAAAGCAATGTAACGTCCTTAATGCTGCTTGTCTTCTCCCCACAGAAGGAGACGGAGACCCACATAAATGTGTCGCTGTAATTAATGACATTTGAAGCCAGAGACCAGAGGTGTAGCATTCACCAATTTAGAATCTGGATACCGCGTTTTTTTGTGGACAGGTCAGCATTCAGAAGCAAAGAGGTAGGCCAGTGCCTGGTATGTTGTAGCAACTACCCACGACGTAGTCAAAGCGGGATCACTTCCTACTCATCTGTCAGCGCAAGCAGCAGAGCTGATTGCCTTGATGGAGGCATGTAAATTGGCCGAAGGAAGAACTGTGAATATTTACATCGACAGCAGATATGCATTCGGGGTTGTACATAATTTTGGATCACTGTGGAAAAACAAGGGCTTCTTGACCTCCACTGGAAAGCCAATCACATAACATGGCTTGATATCTGACCTCCTGAAAGCAGTCCGATTGTCTCAATCAATCACTGTATGTACATGTGAAGCCCACAGGAACAATTATGATTCAATTTCTCAAGGCAATGAAAATGTAGACTGAGCGGCAAGGACGGCAGCCAATCAGCCGCCAAGTGATGAGTTTGACATGTGTATGTCAAATATTTGTAATCCAAAGCAGACTTATGGGAGTTACAGTCGCAGGCCACATCGAAGGAGAAGCGTGAATGGACAAGGGCAGGGTGCAGAATGAGGGAATGGATGTGGTGTGGCCCCAGTGGTAAACCCGGTCTACCACGATCTTTATTCCCTTTCTATGCCAAAGTAACACACGGTAAGGACCATGTGTCAAAAGTGGAGATATACGACAATATTTCAGCACGCTGGTACAGAAAGGGATTTACTCATTACTCAATAAAATAATGTGAATAATGTGTTATCTGTGCCACTAACAATGTGGGGAGGGGAATACAAATGAATCAGGCAGAACAACCCCAATCCCAAAGACCCTTTGAACATTTACAGATGGATTTTATTGAACTAACACCCAACGAAGGGAAAAGGCATTGTCTGGTAATGGTTGATGTTTTCCCAAGGGGTGGAAGTGCTCCCACGTCTAAACACGATGCCAGTGCGGTAGCCAAGGCTTTGCTAATTGAAATAATTCCGAGATGGGTCATCCCTGAAAGGCTAAGCAGGGAGAGTGGAAAGCCATTTATAAATATTGCCGTACAGCAGATCAGTGATTACTTGGGAATAAAGGTGAGGCAACATTGCACCTATCACCCAGCGAGCGGTGGGGCAGTGGAAAGAGAGAAAAGTACCCTTAAAAATAAATTGGCAAAATTTTGTGAGGAATTAGAGGTGCCATGGACAAAGACATTTCCAATTGTGCTAATGTATATGAAGGAGAGGAAGAGTAAAATTAGGACGTTTGAGATTTTGTTTGGAAGGTGGCCCAATACAGGAATTGGCCAAAGACCGATTGTAAGACAGATAACAGACCACTGTGTGGACGAGATGTTATGTTACGGTATAAAACTCTCCACACTTCTGTCTCAAATACAGAATCAAAAGAAGGGCAGCACTACTCCAACCAGCAGAAGGGAAGATGCACAATCTAGAACCTGAAGACTGGATAGTGGTGAAAGACTTCAAGAGCAAAAGCATGAAGGCCAACAGCTGGCTGGGACCGTCCCAAGGGCTCCCTACAACACAGACAGCTGTTAAGATCGCCGAAAGAGCCACGTTGATACACGCCAGCCATTGCAAACGTGTAGCTGACCTTGTGGAGACATTGGACAATACCGGATCCAAATCCGTGTAAGTAGTGATTAGAAGGCTCATAGAAATATGGGGCTGCATGGCAGGACGAGTCGTGAAGGCAGGGGTGTCTGGGATACAACCGCAGACGGTAATCTTAACCAAGGATGTTAAGTTGACATTTACATGCCACCCATGCCCGTTTGGTAACCAGGACGACTATAAATAAGTCAATAAATATTTACGCAGAGATCCTTGTGTACCCAGTTACCGGCACTTAGTAGTATCCACCAGGGCTACAGGTACACCTGACACGGGATATCGGTTTCCTGTTATCAAGGAAGGAGGTGTCATGGCAAGGGTAATAATAACCAAGATTCAGAAGAGCGATGAGGAAGCCTGGTGGTGTAGAATAGATAGACCCTTCTCCGATATCTATTGACACGTGAATATAGTGGTACAGCCTCGCATCCACCCCACCCGAGATATAGTGCAGAAGGTCCTCCAAGAAATAGTAGCTCCTGGAATCGAAAAGATGAATGTCCAATAACCCTCACTGCAGACGGGCGGAAAGGCCTTTTCCAAGCTGACAGAAATGGAAGAAAGAAAGAAACTGATGTGCAGCTAAAATGATCACAAATGAAAAAAGTAAAAGTGGATTCATTGAGAAAACTTACAGCGCCATATTTCACTTTCCGTGGAAGTCTACTGCTAAGGACTCAGTGCTCTCACTGCTGTAGCAATGCGGGATTTACTCTGAACGTTTATGTTGTTGACAACCTTCCCAAAGCAGGGAATGTTGTATGGAACTGGCAATTAATCCAGTATTGTCACAAACAGGATTCAGACTAGCATAAAACAAAGAAGTGCAAATTCTGGAAATCTGAATCAACAACAGGAATTGACAGAGAAACTCTGCAGGGCCTGACAGCATCTGTGGAGACAAAGAGATTTAATGTTTCATATCACAGATTCAGGCTACTTATGCTTTTTATTGTTTTATTGCCTGGGTAATTGTCAATTTCACTTTGCGAAACAGCATACTTACCAGAATCTCTCATTAGCTGACAGACGACATCTGTAAAAATGCAAAATTCCTTTATCGGCTGTAATGCTGTTGCTGTTGCCCTGAGTTGGTGAAAGGCTGGCCTTCATTACCTTTTCCTTCGTCTTTATGTCAATGAGCAGCCATGGTGAATGGAGAATTTCTGTTTGTCTCCATTTGTCTCTCTGTACCATCTCACTCTCTTCTACATTCTCCCACTCTTTGCCTGTCAATAGCCATCATTTTTCATTTCTACTCTTGGAAAAGTGTTAAAATTGGAGACTGCTCCGTGGCTTTCACCGCCCCCCGGCCAGAGTGTGTAGAACTGGGCTCATAGTCTCCAAGTAATGTCTGTGTTACTTCGGTCTGAGATCAGGTGACATTTGTTCTCTCAAAACGTTATGAACTTTTACAATTCTAAGTAGTATTCATAATAGAACATAAAAAAAGCAGTTTCACTCCAATTATAGGATTGCCGTTTGCCTAAAATCAATGAATGGTGACAGCAGACAATGAGAGCAATTATCTCATTGGATGCGTTATTATTACAACATGATCTGGAAAGTCTGCAGTGTCTCCTGCGTCTCTTCATTATTCCCAAAAAACTTGAAAAGTCGGACGGAGAATAATAGTAGAAGAGATAGACAAATCCTTGTCGAACAGAGTAAAAAGAACTCTGCGTTGAATTAGCAGGATAGAACACAGATTAATGGGTCCACATCAGGCGGTAGGGTTTGGTAGCACGAAATAACAACGGTCTGAGCTCAAACACAAGAAGCATGCTGATCCGTCACTTTCGCGATGTTGGATAAACAATACGGCTTTTACAAGAAGTTTAAACAATTACTTTTCAATGTGCAGAACATTTTACAGCATTTGACACCATTAACGCCTGGTTAGTACCATATGCTTAAACTGACGAAACCACAGACACTGTTCTTCAAATCAATAAGGGCATTTTATGAAGTATTTGCTCACAGTTATCAAGACCACCTTTCTGTAATAAGGCTGCTCGATGAGATTTTATATCAACGTCCGCTTGTGCAGGAAAGAAGTTCACAGCTGGCGACTCTTCACTGAAAATGTGCAGGAAGAGGCAATCTCTTCTTGCATTGAATTCAAACTGATGCCTTCACCTCTTTAACCTGACAGGATAAACAATATGCGTTCATCCTCTCGGGGCCGATTTACCGCGTGAATATGCACAGAGGGAAACTCATACTAAGAGACCAGGGTAATTGTGGTGAATTTACCAGGAGTGGTGTGTGAGTCGGTGTTAACAGTGTCCAGTAAGGTCTAAATCATTGGCACTGACATTGATCCTTGTACCAACAGCCCCTCACTCACTTTCTGCCTCACTCATCCCAGTCATCATTGACTTTCAGTTTATCCTACTTTCCCTTCGAAACTTTACACTTGTTCCCGACCACTTTCGGGTGTCCACTTGGAAACTGCAGCTTTTTCAAACGAAATTCTGGAGAATGCACTTCACTCTTTGGGATAGGCTTCACTGCCCAACCATAATTCCTCAAGAGATTGAGATGGTAAGTTACTTTACTTCGTCTTCGAAGTGCTCATCACAGTGATACAACCATGATGTCGATAGGGAGGGAGTTCCAAGAATTAGACATAGCGACATTAAATGAATAGCGAGATAGTTTCAGCTCAGAAAGGCGAGATCCTTAGAGGGGATTTGCAGTGACAATTTATTCGTGTATGTGCTGCCATGGCTGCCAGAGGATGAGGTGGAGGCTCGTACAATTGCAACATTCAAGAGGCATTTGAAATGGTATATAAGTACCATTTGGGTTTGGAGGGATATGGGCCATGTGTTGGCAAGAGGGACCAAATTTGGTTGGGATTTCCGGTCAGCATGAACAGGTTTTAACGAAGGGTCTGTTTCCCTGCAGTACATCTCTATGTCTGTAAGATTCCAGTTGGATGCAATCAATCAGTGGATTCCTTCTGGCAGAACCGGGTCTGTGCTCTCTGTGGAAGCAGAAAATGGTTTTCATTCAGATTAGCCACAAGAAGAGGAGAAATAAATCTTCATTTCCTGACTTGGAATTTTATCCAGGCCTAGGCGATTCAAACCCAGACTCTGAAGCAGGGACTCCACTGAAGTTGACAATAACCCTTTCGACCGAACCTGTACAAACTCTTGTGCCTATCGTTCTTTGTCCCCACATGTTGAAGAACCGGTCCTTGCCGTGGGTGGTGAAGGAGCTAACTACTGCCTCGCAGAAAAACCGTAGGGTCAGAGACCGGATCGATCTGTCATGCAGCGGGGATTGCATTGCTCAGAACAGACGTGTTTGCTGTGTGGGACTGAAATTGAGCTCGATCACACACAGATACGATGTAACAGCTGCCAGCAGATGTGGAGATGGTTGGGACGGTTTCATTCGCACTCTGGGAAAAAGACTGGATCCTAAATTCAGGGGAGCTAAGTGTCACAGATGGAAGGCTGAAAATTAGTTTTGGAACGATATGAGTTATGACCGAATGGCGGCAGACCGGATGGGCTGAAAGCTCTAACTGTCCTCCGATGCCTTCTGGTCTCTGGCCATCCAGTATCTAAGGAAATAGAAACCGAGGTTAATCGTGCATTTCGAAGTCCTCCTCTCATAACTCGGCAAGGTGAGAGATGGAACATATCTGCTATTAAACTTTGAGACTGGGAGAATGTTTGGAGACGGAGTAATAAAAGACAAACTGAGGATAAAGTTGAGAGTCAGGAGATATTCAATAAAAAAGGTAGACGGAGATGGATATGGAGAAATAAGTGTCACTGGTCTTGAAGATTTAACTCGGTTTTCCATTCCAAGATTCTACCTGCTGAGATTTTCCCGCAATTTCTTTTGTTGGTACTGAAACAGAAGGGAGAAGTGCGATCCTGGACCAATCAGCTATGTCTGCTCTGTGGACGTTTGAATTCCCTGTTCGAACAAATCACTTCTGACCCACACGGAAACCTCACTATCCTGCATCACCCCCACCTCTGTTACTGACAATAAGCTGTTCATTACGTAAACCCATATGGGTACACAACAGTATCATTTACCGAGTGAATTGGGAAAATTTCAGGGAGAGTTCCATTCGGTTTCCATCAGAGCATTCTCATTCAGTTAATTATATTACAGCACCATTTGACATGCAGCTGTCACTGTCATGTGGCCATTCGCATTCGACGTCTCTGGACATTTTGGTTGGGGCACGTTTGGAATGGTAACTCACGTTTTGGAAGGGACATCGTTTATAGTATATTCGGCTGAAGTGATAACCTTGTCTCTTGCACCTACAGTACAGTCGAGACAGTTTTCACTCAGAAACCAAGAGATGATCAAAAACGGAGGAAAAAATGTGTCAACAAAACCTGCCTCAGTGAGCGAATTCGCTCTTGCAACATTAATGGAGAGCGGCAAACCGATTAGCAAACAACAGCGCCCTGCGTGGGTCTCGACCCCACATCATTGAGATTAAAGGTCTCAAGCTCTACTGACTGAGCGAACCAGGACAGGATTGGTGTTGGTTAATTTATGATTTCATACTGAGTGTAATTCAGCTGACACGGCAACTTTCAAAAATCTCGTTCATTCCTCCCCATTGCAAATAACATTATTCAAGTCTTTCAAATCTCAGATTTATTCCTTCAGACCATTACAGTCCATTTAGGCCTTGCCCCGGGATTTACGATTCTCTGTTAATATGTTCATATTTTGACCCTGATCCTTAGGTCGCCGAACTGATTCCTAGACACTCTGGCAGACTGCCAGTCAATCGGGAAAATACCTCAGGAAACCAAATCATTTCTGATTAGAGTGTAGGGAATCCCTTCTGCTGAAGAGACAGAGTCCTCACAATTCAACACTTTCTTTGTTCTACCTGCCTACAAAGTTTACCACTTCTAATATTCGAGACAGGAATTCTGATTATAAAATGTTTTAAAAACAGGAACAATCTTCTGAAGCCATTTCCAATTTGAATTCGAATTTTTTACCCTTTCACACGGTAACAGCCGTTCCTGAGGAAGGAGTTTCCATTAGGTGTGTCCCAGGGCTGGGCAGGCAGCCGCTTATTGAAACTGCAGTGGCCCCTTTCTAGTGGCAGCAGGGGCTTGTAGAGAGTGGGGTTACATTCTGCTGCACGTGACCGTCTCACTCACTGTGGACTCAGGGTCAATTATGGATGAGTTCTCGTGGTTGTATTGTCAGTATATGGTCGGTCACAATACTTGACGTGAAATATTTGAGGCTCTGTGCTCTTTTTGGGTTCGGACAACCAACATTTCAGCCAAATGCTCTGACCATTTGAGACAAAGCAACTAGCAGCAAAATTGTGCGTCTACACATCCAAACGCACAGTGCTCGAGAGGAAGTGGACAGCAGTAGTTCTCATTATTTTAAGAATCAGTTGCTCATGTTCCCGTGTTTATCGCAGAGAGGGTGAGAGACCCGAGGAGTAACAAACACACCCATAAAGCAATATCAGGACCTGTGTAGTTCTGTCATAAGAAGCTGCCTGCAGTTGTTCTATTGCAAAGTGTGGTTTCAAACCCACGACGCAATACAGACTGGACCCTAAACACAGCACATTAAACTTCTCTGGATTAGTGGTGCTGGAAGAGCACAGCAGTTCAGGCAGCATCCGAGGAGCAGTAAAATCGACGTTTCAGGCAAAAGCCCTTCATCAGGAATACAGTGATCTTCTAATCCTCAATCTGGTCTCCAGCATCTGCATTCATTGTTTTTACCTACATTAAACAACTCGGCGACGCTCCCTGACGATAACTAAGCGCCAAACCTGTCAAGACTAATGGTTCAGCATCGCTTCACTTCAGGCAATTTCTCCTGGCACTTTCTATGAATACCTTCGCATAATTAAAAAATATTTACAACGATTTGAAAGGTTTGCACGGTGTGGACATTAGTGAGAAGCTGAATATTCTTCGACAGCTTTCCCCGGAGCTTCAGGCCTGAGGGATGTCCTTGGAAAAGTTTACAAAATCATGCGGTAGACGAGCAGAGAACATAGTCAATCTTCACTTTTTCAGAAGTCACGTGAGTTTAAAGCGACATAGCACAGGTTTTATGTGAGAGCAGTACAATTTGTAAGGGATGTGAGCGACAGTTGTTTTTAATACAGACATTTTTGTGCGTGTGGAATAAATTGCCACATTTAGTGGCAGATTTTGGTGCACTCACAACACTTCAAAGGCATCTAAATGTGTATGCAGACAGGAAATGTTCGTAGAGATAAGGGACAAATATTGGCAAATATGTTTAGATTAGTTACGGTCATCTGTTCAGCAGGTGCAAGTTGGATAGAAAGGTTTGCTTCCGTGCTCGGCAATTCTGTGACACTCCAGTACCTGACAACAGTTTCAATAGACCACTTGCAAAAACGCATGCTGTTTGTTACTAAGTCAGCGTGTTTGAATTTTATTTTTTCTTGAGGCGTAATGTTTTGAAATGACACAGAGAGTTATGTTTTCCAGGCATTTACAGACAATGACCATTCTCCTTGATACATTCCCAAGTTCTCCATCAAATAATTTCGTTGACTAATAAAAAACTCACAAATCGTGTTGTCCCCTCAACTCTCCAGTGAATCCAAAAACTGACAGCTCTTAACGTGGACAAGGTGCAAAACTCAAAAGGCAGAGTCATTATCAGGCACACAAACTCATTACTTCTGTCTGTGAGGCAGTGCGAGACGTGTACGTCAAGAACTGTTCACACAAATAGCACCGAAGCAATTCCAAACGGAGCTTGCCGACATTCTGGAGATTTAGTGCATTGCCAAGTAACAGAAAGTGCTCAAGTAACATAAAACATAACAGAAAAATGTACCATGCAAAGTGAATATTACCAATTATATTCTCGATTAAATTAGGTCAACAATGCGCTGGTGCCTCCATCTGATCGAGCGAGCCAATCTCCAGCCTCCCTCACCAGAACAGGAATGAAGGAAATGAGAGAAATATAACAAAGTTTCACGTTGCGATAGCCCACCTTTTAGCCACAACAACAAAAAACGAGGGAGCAGATTCAGTGCAGGATCTGGCTTCACAACAGCGGTGAAATAACGACGTCCACTCACTTTCAGGGAAAGCTGTGAACAACTCACATTGTCCAGAATATACAGCGCGGGCTGTTAAGTTCCCATATTCTACTGCTGCCCCGACATTCATACGAAAATGTACCTTTCAAAGAGAGCGTTTGTAGCTGTGGAATGACAGTGGCAGCTATTGCCCCTCGCTCTTACTGCCGCGCTTGGTAGTGTAGGGGCTGGTATTCTCATCTTACACGCGGTAGTTGAGTGTGCAATTCTCTGTTGTGGAAAAGCAGATTGTTTTGGAGCAGAAAGATGTGAAGCTCGGATGCTTCTGGAGTTCTTGTTGAAAAGTTCGGTGACGCTAGGAATATGGTTTGCAGACTTTTCCTCGCCTGTCTGGGCGACATTCTCAGCGCTGCAGAGGTTCCTGTGAAACGCTGCTCTCATGTTTTGGTACGAATTCATTTGGTTTCATTACCGCTGCTTCCGCTTGTTGCGATTGCAGATTGGGTCCAATGGATGGAATCCGTGGATGAGTGCCCTGCTTCCAGGAATTGTCTGGCTGTCTTCTGCTTGCCCTGTCCTATTATTGTTGTGCAATTTTGGTCGAATGTGTGGACCTTGCCGTTTGTACGTATTGCTACTAGGGACTGCTGGACTGACGCCCACACAAATTCTTTACCAAGAACCAATATCCACACACCTTCATTCGCAGATGCATGGCACACAAAGTTCGCAGCGAGGATATGCTTTGAGGTAATTTTTAAATCATGCTTCCCTGTATTAAAAACAAATTCTGGAAAACGATATCCAGACTCCTTCGAACACTCGGACGTATGACAGCACAGAAACCGAGAACCTCACTCAGACAACAACTCACGAGAAAACAAGGCCCAATCCGCATCATGTGCAGGTCAAGCGTGGTTGACGAGATTCCACGCAGGGACTGCACGAAACACGACATAGGAGAAAGAGGCTGACAACTAGAGAGCTGCATTCATAATTTCATCTGGACTGTAAACGCCTCGGACAGCTGTTCCTTGCAGTTATGCACAGAATATTGAATGTCTCTGATTCCAGGGCTTGGAATTCGGATGATATGACCGTCTGCAACATTGGTTACTTCCTTGTGTGAGGTAACTCCTAATGGAACACACGAAACACTCTATTGCTCATTTAGAAATACATCCAAAATAGAAGCTCAGATAAACATTTCTGTTGTCTTTGTGGTGCTGTACCAGACATGCCCTGTGGCACTGCACTTATTCTGTGTTTCCTGAGGGTTTGGCACATGCTTCCACGATCGTATTATGGGCAGTAATCTGCATTTTCGCTTCAATAACGGGTGTGTGAAGCGGAGGTCCACCATTCTCTATTCTATTTTTCTCTTCTTATGCACAACTGCAACGCAGTAAAGGATCAATTAATATTGTAAGATGATATACAGAGGCCTGTGAAATACCGAAGTGTTAATGACATCTATGCAATGGTTAGAGATTACCTTGATTCAGGAAATAAGGATGTAAACTCTGTTTGGCTGGAGTTGAGGAACAGTGAGGAATGAACTCACAAGCATGTGTAGTTTACAAGCCCACCCGCAGTAACCACAAAGCGAAATAAATCACACAAGGATAAACAATTGTATGTGAGTGACAAAAATGGCAATAGTCATGCGTGATCTTAACTTCCCATCTAAAACTCTCCGTTCCATTGTAAAAACGTTTGGAGAACCATAATCAAAAAAATCCCACATGTCCCATAAAACATCACGAGGGATATCTTGGTAATTGATTACTCTACTGGTGACTTAATTTTGCTATTTTCTTGGAAACCATCTCTTTAATTGTGAGCATCAGAAAAGGCTTTTTATTTGCCAGCAAGAAATAAATATGTGATTAATCTTTGTTCGTTTCATGTATAAGAACACTGAGACTCCTCTGCAGTGCACATCTTTTGCGTTTCTATCGATTTTAATAGTAGCGTGCCTTTTGATTCTTCCCAACAAAGTATATGACCTCGCATTCCCGACATGAAACTGCCTCTGCCAAGAATACTCCAATTGTTGGAGGGAATCCTGAGGAACAGAATGTACATGTATTTGGAAAGGCAAGGACTGATTCGGGACAGTTAACATGGCTTTGTGCGTGGGATATCATGTCTTACAAATTTGATTGAGTTTTTTGAAGAAATAACAAAGAAGATTGATGAGGGCAGAGCAGTAACTGTGATCTATATGGACTTCAGCAAGGTGTTCAACAATGTTCCCCATGGGAGACTGATTGGCAAGGTTAGATCTCATGTAACAGCAGTGGACCTAACGCCGACCCTTGTAGTATGCCGCCAGTACCTGGACACCAAGAAGAACATGTTCCATCAACTACAACACTGTTTTCTATTGGCAAGCCAATTACTGATCAAAGCTGCAATCTCTCCCACAATTCCATTCCACCGCATTTTGTATAATAATCCTATTGTAGGGAACCTTATCGAACAACTTTCTCAAACCCATATACAACACCTCAACCGGTTTACTGTCATCTCCCTGTTTGGTCACTTTGTCAAAAAAGTCAATAAGATTCGTTCGGCAAGGCCTACCCATCACAAAACCGTGCTGACTGTCCCTGATCAGATTACTCTTTTCTAGATGGTCATAAATCCTATGTATAATAACCTTTCCCAACACGTTACCAACAACTGCAGTGAGACTCACTGGTCTGTAATTACCAGGGTTGTCTCTACGACACTTTTTGAACACGGGAACAACATATGCAATGCTCCATTCCACAGGCACTATTCCTGTAGACAACGATGATTTGACGATCGACACCAAAAGGCTCATCAATCTCTTCCCTTGCTTCCCAGAGGATCCTAGGACAGATCCCATCCGGCCCAGGGGACTTGTCTGTTATCTCAATCTCCAGTATTTCTATCACCTAATCCTGGTGAACCTCAATCTCTACTATTCTAGACGCAAGTAGCTCAGTATCTTCCTCGCCAACATTTTCATTTTCTATAGCGAACACTGTCGAAAAATATTTATTTAGCGCTTACCCTATCTCCTCTGACTCCACGCACAACTTCCCACTATTATCCTTGATTGTCCCAAATTTAACTCTCTTCATTCTTTTATTCCTGACATACCTATGGAAAACCTTAGGGTTAACCCTGAACCTATTTGCCAACAACTTCCCAAGTCTCCTCCTGGCTCTTTTCAGCTCTCTTTTTAGGTCTTTCCTGATATCGTTGGAACCCTCGAGTGCTCTAACTGAGTTTTCACATTTTGTCCGAACATAAGACTTCTTGTTCTTCTTGACCAGGGATTCCACTTCCTTAGTAAACCACGGCTCACGCGTTCTATATCTTCCTCCCTGCCTGACAGATACATACTTATCTAGGACACACAGGTGCTTTTCGTTGAATAAGCTCCACATTTTAATGTGCTCACACCCTGCAGTTTCCTACCACATTCTACCCTTTCAAAATCTTACCTCATTGCATCGTAATTTCCCTTCCACCAGATGAACCTCTTGCTCCGTGGAGTACACCTATCCCTTTCAATCACGAAAGTAAACCTGAGAGAATTGTGATCGCTGTCTCCAAAGTGCTCACCTACTTCCGAATCTAAAATTAGCCAGGCTTGTTACCCAGTACTAAATCGAAAGTGGCTTCGTCCCTTGAAGGCATGTCTACACACTGTGTCAGGAAGCCCTCCTGCACACACTGGGCAAAAACTGACCCATCTATAGTACTCGTACTGTCGTGATCCCAGTCAATATTTGGATTTTGTCTTGAGTGTTCCAGAGTTTTTCATTGTCCCAGAGTCCAGATGAAGTTTGCATTCCTCACGTACGTGAGCGATAATTCTTTCAATGTCTCAGATCAGTTCCTGTCCCGAGAACATCAGAGTCAATGTCCCGTCCTCTACTCGGTCTGACAGTTCACACTTCTTCATCCTCCTCTGATTCCATTTCCCAAAGAGTTTCTCAAGATTTCCAAAGCTGGAGCCTAAATTATATGGTTTGCTTCTTAAACATTTTTCCAACTGCCAACTGACAATATTTTCACAGTATCTCTTCACAATCCTACAGGATTGCACCATGTCCAGGGATGAGAAATCCCGTTTGGTGGAGAGATTCCCGAGGCTGGTGAGTTTCACTTTGGAACAAAGATGGTTAAGTGGCAATTTACTGCGGTTGTTTGTCATGATGGGAGAGGGAGCAGTGGGGAATGAGCACTTTGACGAGCAGGAGGAAGTGTTGCCACTGACCCGAGTCAGAGAACAGAGGACAGGGATTAAAGGAATCTAATGAAAAGCAGCACTTCTGCTTAGGACGTTCAATAACAACTGCAGAAACCCGATGTATCGAGCAGTGTATCTGGAAAGAGAAACAGAAACAATGTTTTAAATATGGGACATTTCTAATGAAGAGCTCGAGTTTCCCAAGTCTAATTAAATTACTGGCCTGGTTGCACTGAACTGTTTCCAGTATGACGGCACTCATAACGTAGTCAGCAGGACTCGAGCTTACGTGGGGAAACCCCAATGGATTTCTTATCCACCACCTAAACCACTCGGCCAAAACGACAGGCAGCGAAGCAGCGTTGAGCATTGACCAAATCAGCCGTGATCTCATTGAAAGCTCTCGCTGACTTGATGAGCGAAATGCTTCCATCTCCTGTCATACCTTTGCTGTCATTTTTAAGGTGCGAGACACCAATGTAAAAGAAGAAAAGCACAAAGGTAGGAAAAGATATTTGCAGCCAAACTGAGTCAAAATTATTTATTGAAAGGAAAATCACACTTGGCAATTTGCTAGACCTCTTTCCGAACATGACCAGCAAAGGTAATCAAGGGAGCTATTGATCTGAATGTTCGTGCACCTGAAACAAACAAAAGTTAGTGACATATTTATTTCTTTTTCTGGCGAACGAAATGGTCTTTCCTGATGGTTACAATGAAAGAGATGGTTCCCAATAAAACACAGAGATTAAGTCGCATGTGGATATACTTCAATGTGTTACGATTCATTTCAGTCCCTAATTACTCCAGAGATGGAGGTAGTGAGTTACGTTTCTTCACGCTTTAACTCCTCAGCATGGAAGTACAGACATGAAACCGCTAGAGATGGAGTTCTTGCATTGGGAACCAGGGACACTGAAGGATCGATGTAAAAGTGAGAACTACAGATGCTGGAAACCAGATTTTAGATCAGAGTGATGCTGGAAAAGCACAGCAGGTCAGGCAGCATCCGAAGAGCAGGCAAGTCGACATTTCTGTTACAAGTCGTAATGCGTTCCCCAAACAATTTTCGTTTTTGGCTCAGATTTCCAGCACCTGTAGCTATTTGTTTTATGTTAACCTTCATAATGTTTTGGACAAAACCAATGAGCTGCCAGCATCGGAAAATCGGCAGAAGTACTGGTACACCGATATGTTTGCTGAACAATGCAACCATTCCATGAGCGGGAATAAGATCCGGGCCACGTTGCTGAGACTACCGAATCCTCATAAGTAAATCCTCACAAGAACATTTTCGTTGCAGAATGTTTTCAACTTGTCTTCGAAGGTTCACAAAGTGGGAAAAGGCCATTCCGCCCATTGTGCATTGCGGCTAATCAGAGAGCCAACTATTCTAGTCGCAGTTTCCAACTTTGGCCCAAAGTTTGGTCATGGTGTCATGCAGAATCTCAGCGAGTTCACTCAGACATTTTTGTGTGTGCAGAATGATTTGCCACATTTAAGGCAAATTCAATGGCATCCTAATGGGTATATAGACAGGAAGCGTTCGGAGAGATAAGGAAAACATTTTGGCAAATATGGTTCAATTAATTTCGGTTATCTGTTCAGCAGGGACAGGTTCGATAGTAGGGTCTTTTTCCGTGCTCGGCATCTTTGATGTGCTCCCGCAGCTGACACCAGTTTTAATGGACCATTTGCAAAAAACGCACTCTGTTTGTTACGCTGTCAGCGCGTTTGCCTATATTTCTGGAGGGTGGATGGGACCAGTTGACCCAGCGATGAGGGTCTTTCTGGACTTTTGCTGCCAATGACCATTCGTTTGGCACCTTCCCAACTTTGCCATCAAAGAGTTTGGCTGAAGAATAATACCGCACTGATAATGTTACCCCCCTCAGCTCTCCAACGAATCCAGAAACTGACAGCTCTTCATGTGGAACAGAAGAAAAACAGAAAGTGTGGACCATTGCCAGGCACACCGAAGCATGCATGCTGCCTTTGTTGCAGTGCAAGCCGATTATGTCATGAACTGCTCAGAGAAACGGCAGCGAGGCAATTCAGGACATACTGGAGATTTAGTGCATTGCCAAGTCACAGGAAGTGCTCAACAAACATAAAACAAAACAGAACAGCAATAACCCATGAAAAATGAAGTTTACCAATTGCAATCGTGATGAAATTAGGTCAACAATGCGCTGATGACTCCATCTGATCGAGAGGACCAATCACCAGCCCCCTTCACCAGGACAGTAATGAAGGAAATGAGAGAAATACAAAAAACTTTTCTCATCGCGATTGCCAACCTTTTCGCCAATGCAACAACAAAAACGGCGAGCAGATACAATGCAGAATCTGGTTTCATATCAGCAATGAAATAGTAATATCCATTCACTTTCAGTGAAAACCGTGAACAAAGGAAATTGTCTGAAATATGAATATCCAGCGCAGGCGACTTGTTGCCCCGATTATACTGCTGCACAGACTTTCATATTTAAAGGTACCTTTCAAAGAACGTGTTTGTGGCTGTCCATATGACAATGGAAATTGTTGCCCTCGCTCTCACTGCCATTATTGATCGTGTTGGGTTTGGCATCCTCACCTTGCACGCGGGAGTTCACTGTACAATTCTCTGCTGTGAAAAATCGGAGTGCTTTGGAGCAGAAAGATGCGAAGCTCGTGTGCTTCATGGAAATGTTGTTGGAATGTTTTGCGGTGCTGGGAAGTGGGATCCTCACAGTTCTGGGTAACATCCTCAGGGTTGCAGAGCCTGTTGTGAAGCCTACTGTCCTGTGGCGTTTGGAATTGATTTAGTTTCATTGCCGCTGTGTCCGTTGTTGGTGTTCCAGATTGGATCCTGATCAATGTGTTTATTGATGGAATCCATGGATGGGTGCCCTGCTTCTAGAAAATCTATGGCTGCCTTCTGATTGCCATGTTCTATTACTGTTGTGCTGCTCTTCAGGATGCTTTCTGTCTGTACGTATAGCTCCTCGGGACAGCTGGCCATGGCACTTAGTGACGGCCACACTAAGTTTCTCGGCAACTGCGTTCGGGAACTGTAGCTTGATATCAGATCATTTGGAGTCTGAGTGGAATTGAGCGAAGTTATAGGGAGGCAGTAACACTTCAGGTACAAGAAATAGATAGATCGGATACAGTCGGGAGCCGAAACGCTAATAGGCAGACAGTGCAGGGATCTGCTGTAGCCGTGCCCCTCAGTAACATGTATACCATATTTGTTATTTTTGGGTGGGATGACTTCCGAGGGGAAAGCCATAGGGTATAGTTCTTTGGCACAGAGTTTGCACCTTTTTCTCAGAAGGATGCGGGGGAGGAGGAGAGCATTTGGTATTGGGGACTCCATATTGATGGGAACAGATTGCGATTCAGTGGATATAGGTCAGACTCGTGTTTGGTGTGTTGTCTCCCAGCTACCAGGGTTTGTGATACCTCGCATCGTGTTTTCAGGATCCTTAAGGGAGAGGGTGGACAACCCCAAGTCATTGTCCACATATGCACCAACATCAGTAATAAAAGTGATGTGGATGTATGGCAGAATTTCAAGGATCGAGGGTGACATCTTAAATCTAGAACAAACAGAGTTGTTCTCTCTGATTTGTTGCCCATTCTACGTCATAGTGAGGTGAAGTGTAGGGAGAGAGCATTTGAAAATGTTGTTGCAAGAATGGTGCAGGAGGGAGAGATTCCGATACCTGGATAGTTGGGGCTCATACTGGAGTCGATGAACCTTTACAAACAGGATGGTCTTCACCTGAACTAGAAGACTTCCAATACCCTGAGGGGATAATTTGCCAAAGCTCTTCATGAGGGTTTGAATGAATTTAGCCGCGGAGTGGGAAGCTGAATTGTAGCTCCAGTTTGCAAGTGGTTATGAGTGCTTTTGTCATAAATAGCGTTTCAGTTTTACAAGAGGGTACTGGCAAGAATGAAGGTGGCTTGAAGTGTGTTTGCTTCAACGCCAGAAACATCTGGGATAAGGTAGGTGCCATGGGTTGTTACCTGGGACTTCGATGTTGTGGCCATTTCAGAAACATGAACGGAGGACTGAAGAGAATGGTTGTTCTTGGTACCTCAGCTTCGATTTTTCAGTCCGAACAGGAGGGTCGTTTCAGAGGGGGAGATGTGGCACTATTCGTCAAGGACAGTAATATGGCAGCAAAAAGGATATTGGTGAGGACGCGACTGAATTTGCTGAAGTAGAATGGACTGAGAATAGAATCAGGAATGGAGAGCTCACCACAAAAATGCTCTCGATTTCTGGAGGAAAAGATTGCAAAGATGATTCTGGATAGGAACAAAAGTGACAGGGTAGTTGTTATGCGGAGCTTTAACTTTCCAAATACTGATTGGAAATGTTATCGGTTCAGCACCATGGATCGGTCAGTTTTTGTCCAATGTGTGCAGGAGGGTTTCCTGACGCAGCATGTAGACAGGCCAACAAGACGCAAAGCCACATTGGATTTGCTCATGGGTAATGAACTCAGCCAGTTGTTGTCTTTGGAGGTAAGTGAGCACTTTGTTGATAGTGACCACAATTCGGTTATGTTTATTTAGTGATGGATAGGAATAGGTATTTATTGCAGAGCATGAGGTATCGCGGGGAGAAAGGCCATTATGATGCGATTAGGCAAGAGTTAAGATGCACCGCATGTGGAAAGTAACTTCAAGGGTTGTGCACACCTGAAATATGGAGCTTGTTCAGGGAAAAGCTACTGCATGTCCTTGGTAATTATGTATGCGTCATGCAGGGAATATGAGGTCGACACAGAGAGCTGGGTTTACTGAAGAAGTTGAATCTCTTGAGGGAAGAAGGAGAAGGAGGCGTATGTAAACATGAGATATGAAGGCTGAGGTAGGACGCTTGGGAATTAAAAGCTAACCAGGAAGGTCCTAAAGAGAGAGCTACTTCGAACGAAGAGGAGGCATGAGAAGTCTTTGTCTGGCAGAAATAATCCTGAAGCTTTCAATTGATAGTTCAAGAATAAAAGAATGTCTGGCATATGATTATGGCCTGTCAAGAACAGAAGTATGAAGTTGTCAGCGGAGTCCAAGCATAGCAGAGATGCTGAATGTTTTTTTGTATCATATCAAAAATGAAAAAGACAATGTTGTCGAAGAGAGTATTGAGATGCAACCTATTAGAATAAACGAAATTGACATTCATAAAGAGGAGTGGTGAGCAATTCATGGAAGTCTAAAAATAGGTTTGTCCCCTGGACTTGATGGGATGTATCCAAGGATTCTCTGCGAATTGTGGGAGGAGATTGCAGAACTTTTGACTATAAGCTTTATTTCGTCAGCGTTTATGTCATTAGTGATAGGAGACCCGAGTTTAGCAAATATTGTCCCCTTCTTCACGAAGAGGAGTAGAGACAATGCTGGTAATTATAGAACAGTGATCCTTAGCTTTGTTGCAGCTAACGTTTTGGAACAGATTATGAGCGATAGGATTTATGATCATCGAAAAAGTAAGAAGTTGATTCGGCATAATGAGTACGATTTTATCAATAGCAGGTTGTGCCTCACAAACCTTATTGAGGTCTTTGAGAAGGTGAGCAAACAGGTGGACGAGAGTAAAGAGGTTGATGTGGTGGATATGGTTTTCAGTAAGGCACTGTCGGCTGTTGCATGAAATACAGAGTCATGGGATAGAGGATGGTTTAGCGGTTTGGATCAGAAATTGGCTCGCCGAAAGAAGACAGAGTGTGGTAGTTCATAGGAAATTATAATCTTGGAGTTCAGTAACTGATGGTGTACTACAAGGTTCCTTTTTGTGTCCGCTGTTGTTTGTCATTTTTATAAATGACCTGGATTAGGGCATGGAATGATGGATTCATAAGTTTGAAGATGACATTAAGATCGACGATGTTGTCAATAGTGCCAATATCTGCTGACGGTTACAGAGCTGACCTGAGAAGTGGCAAATGGATTTTAATGTGGAAAAGTGTGAGATAATTTACTTTGGAAGGAACAACAAGAACCAAGAGTTCTTGGCTAATTGTAATATTCTTGGAAGTGTAGATGTGCCGAGCGATCTCGGTGCCCATGTATATAAAACTCTGAAAGTTACCACCCACGTTGACAGGTTTGTTTGCAAGGAGTACGGTGTGTTAGTTTTTCCTCAGAGAGTGATTCAGTTTCAGAGCGAAATTATCACTTTGCAGATCCAGAAATTAACTGGTGTGGCCGCACTCGTAGGGTGCGTGCATTTCTGGTCGTCACATTATATGATGTATGTAAAAGCATTGGAAAGGGTGCAGAGGACATTTTCTAGGATGTTGCCTTCTATGGAGAGACGGTCTTACGAGGAAAGGTTGAGGGACTTGAGGCGGTTTTTGATAGCGACAAGAAGTTTGAAGGGTGAATTTAGAGAGACATAGAAGATGATCAGAGGTTGCCATAAGGTGGACAGTGAAGGCATTTTTCTTCAAATGGTAATTTTGGGCACAAGAGCACATCGATGTAAATCGAGGGTGATAGATACCGAGGTAGGTTCCTTTATCAGGGAGTAGTCAGGGAGCTGGACGGCTTGCCTTCAACACTCGTAGACTCAATAACTTTCAGGGCAATGAAATGATCATTGCATAAACTTGGGGATTATGATGGTAAAATACTAGTCAGATTGGTATCACAGGTCGGTGCAGCGTTAGGGCCAAAATGACCTTTATTGCGGTGTAATATTCGGTGTTTGAACTGTTCTTCAGCTTGAAGTTGCAACCATCTCTGGTCACTATCAGTAAAACCAACACCTGGCGAGAACCCAATGTGCAACTTTGGCACCTTACTCACTTCCGGTCTGTCGTGCAATTACATCAAACTGACGAATTGCACCACTGGAGCTGCCGTGTACTGATGACCAATGGCTACTGATCTTACCACTGGGCCCCTCAAACCAATTACTCCTTTTTTGCTGAAGATCTGAAATGAAACACAGCGCAGAGAAAGTTATACTGATGATGGATTTTCGATTATCGAGCATCAGGTTCAGGAAAATGACATAGTAAAATGTGGTGAAAATAGGCATAATTGAATTCTGTGTTCATTTACCGTGGCTTCCTGCGTTGATCACAGGCAATGTCATGTCGCTACTGTACTGGGATTTTCCTTCTATCGGTGTCAATTCGTCAGAGAATTCGATTCACTGGTACTTCACCAGCATCCTTTGGAATGTTCATACGGCACAATGACCCACACTGTACACAACATCAACAATTTTCTGCATTACTACATCCAAGGACACGTCGCATGGTTTTTGTTTTATAAATTGTGAAAAATTAATCATGTTATACACGGGCAAATTGAATTTTAGGTTAATTAGTAAAGCCGCAAGAATCCAGAGTAAGTTCCAAAATGTCAGAAATTCACGTTCATTACCTTGGCCAGAATTCTAGCCCAGCAAGAGGGAAATCTGTCTCTCAATCCCCAGCATCCATGTAATCGCTTGCTCCATGTGTCCATTTGGAAACCTATATGAAGCAATGTTCAGCCTGACAGAGAACTTGTGAGAATCCTCCACTGTCTGACCTAAAGCTGAAACAGGAGCTATCTATTCCAGCTTGGAGGGGAGCAAAGTGGAAGTGAGACAGAAAATATTAATTGGTGTAGATTCACATTGTTCTCATTGTGATTGTTTAAAAACCTGGGCCAGAAAAGACTCAAGCAGAATGGAGCAAAAGTAGGCCATTCTTAACACCGCTCCTGCCGGCCACGCCATTCTGTACCATCATAGCTCACACAACACCTTTATGTCGTTTTCAATCGTATTCATACCATTGTGTTGCCAAGTGGCTAACACATATTTATCGATCTCTACCATAAATACACATCGAGGTTATTCATCGCTGAGAGGAAAATGTTGCATTTGGAGCCAGTTGGGTTTCTTCATGAATGTCATAGGTTTTGCAGATGGGCAGCCGAGTCTGGTCTGAACACCGTTCAAACTATAAACTAAAACTCGACTCTGATGAGATTTGCATCCACAACCTTTGAATGGCAGTCTTAAGAAAGGCATAGAAATTCAACGCGCTTTCCATTGCACCAGAGAGTGGCGGCCTCACCCAGTTTTCAGCACAAAAGTTTGCCTTAGAACGATTTCGTTCGGGACACCCACCTCACCTCCATCTGACCTCGTCACACTTTCCAGAATCTGGTCCTCATCCACGTGTGCTCTGGATCTTCAAGTGTTCGGCTACATACTGCTGAAATGTCCTCATAACACTTAGCATTACCACACGTTCAAATAAGAAATTCCAGATGAACAACACTCTATGGGTGAAAGCGTTTTTCCTAAATCTCCTCTAAACCCTTTTCTCCTGCTTTTCATCTATGTCACTGGTTATTATTCCTTCCCGAAAAGCCTTATTCCTGTCATACATATCTATCCTCTTCATAATATGTGCATGTTAATCAGTTTCTCACTCAGCCTTCTCTGTGCTGAGTTACACAGCCCCTGCTTAGCTCATCTACCTTCACAATGGGAATGGTCCAGCCCTTGGCATTATTTTCATCTCCTGTGAACTTCTACTCCTGCAAACAGACAGTTCCTGCAGACTTGCGATTACAATGGAAAAAGAAATGTTCTTTGAAGAAATGCCAAAATGTCTGAACAAAATCAGCAGCTCTTGTCCATCTATGATGTGAAAGGACAGTTAGCGTTTCGAGTCCAATGATTCGTGTTGGGAACTGATGGGATTTATAGGTGTGTGAAAAATGTGGAAGAGGGCGGACAGGATCCAAAATGATTGAACTCGATGTTGGGTCCTGAAATCTGCATGGTCTTTCAGTAGAAAATGAATTGCCGATTTTCCAGCTTGCGCTGTGCCTGGAAGAAGAACTGCAGCAGACCAGAGTCTGGTATGATGACTTTGGTACACAATGCAATGTTAAAGTGACAGGACAGTGGAAGAGCGAGGTAATTTTTGTTGATTCTAGACAAAGATCTCAGCTTTGTCACCGACACTGTTTTCCTCTCTCCATTGTAGAGAGATCACATTCTCAGCAGGAACTGCAGTTTTCTGGATTGAATGAAGCGCAGACAAATCACTGGAAGATGTGTCTGGAAGTTTCCACAGTGAGGAGAGACATCGGAAACCAGCAGGAAATGTATCTTACAACATAGAACGTTACGGTGCAGTACAGGCACGACGGCCCTCGATGCTGCACCGAACTGTGAAAATAATGTGATGTCCATTATAATGGAAAATTAACATTTCTTTTGAAACCAATAAAAGCACAGGGAAACAATAAAAGTAAGGGCCTGACTTTTCAGAGGGCAAGTGTTGCAGACAGAAAGAAAATCTATGTATATTTAAACCGAACTAAAAGCAGACGTACAAGGCCAACAAACTACCATATCAACAGCCAAGGAATTAGAAAAAAACAACTCCATATCTGGAAAGGAACTCGAATGTTTCAGGCCACTGACCTTGAAGTGGTGTTAAGAAGAAGCAAATTGTGATTTAAGGGGAATATGTGAAAGCTATAAGGCACCCATTACATGATGCGTCTTGCCAATGTATTACCTGGGACACGGGAAACCTGAATTTGATGGAACTCCACGCGCTACATGCTGAAAACTTTCTGGCCCAAGAGAAGGAAAAACGGAAATTAAAGATGGAACAGCAAACACATAAGGCTCAGCTGACTATGATGCAAATGGTCGCCCAGCCGTTGGAAGGAGGTGCTGCGTGAAAAGAAGAGCTGGCAGAGGTAAATATGGCGGGTGCTTTGTTTGCAGAGCAATGAGACAGTGCACGTCCAGACAGTCTCAATCGGCCGTGGAGGCTGGGCAGCAGGCTGACTAATGGACGAAGGTTGAGGTGGAGGTGGGCAGCCCCAAAGTTACAGGTAAACCTCTTTGCAGTATGCTTGGCAACGAATACTCCCTTATGCTCATCTCTACTCCTCACGTTATGGGCACTGAAACATGTCCCACCTCTACACTGAGCATTGGGTTTGCGAAGCATGAACTAAATTTTCAGTACAACGATGATGCATATAAGTCAATGCTTACATCTATGTTATATGTGGAAGGTGCACCTCTTACTTTTTGGAAGATACAAGGGCAACATATTCAGGTCATAAATCAAGGAAGTTCAGAGAGTCGACGCAAATAAAGATGAACGGAAGCTTCCTGAACTTAATCGGTGCATCAGGATTCGTGACACGAGAGAGTTTTACCGCACCCCTATTGTGCGAAACCAGTAATGGGGAAACATTCCAATTCTCATTTCTGTTATCGGAATTCTGTTCTTTAAATCTGATGTCTCGAGATCTCATAGTGAGACTGGGGTCGGATTTGCACAGTACTCCGACGGGCTTGCAGGTAATACAAAAAGAAGATTTAACAGTGCAGTCTGGAAAATACGAATCATGACCCCTGATGCATGTCAGAGAGCGATAGGTTCCATGAGCGATTCACTCACCCAGGAAGCAAGTAGCCATGTTAATCCCATTAACACCGATTTTCTTGCTGGAGATATGCTGCACTGCACAGCACACATACACTGCGATGGTCCTGACAAATCATAAGATAAGGATTGGTTCTGGAGATTGGTTAAACCAGATCAGTTGTTATTGTGCGAATTTTATTGGAATGATCACAGATGTGCTGTCACTTTAAACGTTTTTAAGTATCTGTGACGGTAATTAGACCCTGTCTTTTTGATGTGGAAGGCTTTTTTCCTCACGGATCATTGGCGAAGGCATCCAGCGACAGGTGTCAGAATTTGGGACCATGGGTACGACAGGCACAAAAAACGAAAGATTGTATCTTCAGGGTCGGTGTGGGTATCTACTTCAATTCAGTTAAAAGGACGTATAGGAAGATACTAAATCGGCTAACTCAGGCAGACAGGGCAGTCCAGGTAATCCCCGCCAAGAGTGTCGTCTGGCGTTTACCTATGTTAGATGTCTCGGACCCAAGATTATAAAGGGTCCCAACTGATTTCAGGGCAAAAGGCAAAAGGCCTTTATGTCAATGAGCAGCCATGGTGAATGGAGAATTTCATGTTTGTCTCCCTTAGTCTCTCTGTACTATCTCACTCTCTTCTACATTTTCACACTCTCTGTCTGTCAATATCCCTCATTTTTCATTTCTATTCTTGGAAAAGTGTTAAAATAGAAGGCTGTTCCGTGGCTTTCTCCGCCCCCCGCCCCCCGACCAGAGTGTGTAGAACTGGGCTCATAGTCTCCAAGTAATGTCTGTGTTACTTAGGTCTGAGATCAGGTGACATTTGTTCACTGAAAACGTAATGAGCTTTTACAATTCTAAATAGTATTCATAATAGACCAGAATAAAAAAAAACAGTTTCACTCCAATTATAGGATTTCTATGATGCCATTGTCGTTTGCCTAAAATCAACGAATGGTGACAGCAGACAATGAGAGCCATACCATATGAAACTCATACCAAGAGACCAGGGTAATTGTGGTGAATCTACCAGGAGTCGTGTGTGAGTCGATGTGAACAGTAGGCAGTAAGGGCTAAACCATTAGCACTGACATTGATCCTTGTACCAACAGCTTCTCACTCACTTTCCGCCTCATTCATCCCAGTCATCATTGACTTTCAGTTTATCCTACTTTCCCTTCGAAACTTTACACTATTTCCGGATCACTTTCCGGTGTCCACTTGGAAACTGTAGCTTTTTCAAACGAAATTCTGGAGAATGCACGTCACTCTTTGGGATAGGCTTCACTGCCCAACCATAATTACTCAAGAGATTGAGATGGTAAGTTACTTTACTTCGTCCTCGAAGTGCTCAATACAATGATACAGCCATGATGTCGATAGGGAGGGAGTTCAAGAATTAGACATAGCGACATTGAATGAACAGCGAGATAGTTTCAGCTCAGAAAGGCGACATCCTTAGAGGGGATTTGCAGTGACAATTTATTCGTGTATGTGCTGCCATGGCAGCCAGAGGATGTGATGGAGGCTCATACAATTGCAACATTTAAGAGGCATTTGAAATGGTATATGAGTAGGAAGGATTTGGATGGATATGGGCCGTGTGCTGGCAAGAGGGACCAAATTGGGTTGGGATTTCCGGTCAGCATGGGCAGGTTTGAACGAAGTGTCTGTTTCCCTGCAGTACATCTCTGTGACTCCATGATTCCAGTTGGATGGGATCAATCACTGGATTCCTTCTGGCAGAACCGGGTCTGTGCTCTCTGTGGAAGCAGAAAATGGTTTTCATTCAGATTAGCCACAAGAAGTGGAGAAATAAATCTTCATTTCCTGACTTGGAATTTTATCCAGGCCTGGGCGATTCAAACCCTGACTCTGAAGCAGGGACTCCACTGAAGTTGGCAATAACCCTTTCGACCGAACCTGTACAAACTCTTGTGCCTATCGTTCTTTGTCCCCACATTTTGAATCACCGGTCCTTGCCATGGGTGGTGAAGGATATAACTACTGCCTCGCAGAAAAACCGTGGGGTCGGAGACCCGATCGATCTGTCATGCAGCGGGGATTGCATTGCTCAGAACAGACGTGTTTGCTGTGTGGGACTGAAATTGAGCTCGATCACACACAGATACGGTGTAACAGCTGCCAGCAGATGTGGAGATGGTTGGGACGGTTTCATTCGCACTCTGGGAAAAAGACTGGTTCCTAAATTCAGGGGAGCTAAGTGTCACAGATAGAAAGCTGAAAATTGGTTTGGGAACGATATGAGTCATGACCGAATGGCGGGCAGAGTAGATGGGCTGAAAGCTCTAACTGTCCTCCGATGCCATCTGGTCTCTGGCCATCCAGTATCTAAGGAAATAGAAACAGAGTTAATCGTGCATTTCGAAGTCCTCCTCTCATAACTCGGCGAGGTGAGAGATGGAACAGATCTGCTATTAAAGTTTGAGACTGGGAGAATGTTTGGAGACGGAGTAATAAAAGATAAACTGAGTATAAAGTTGAGAGTCAGGAGATATTCAATAAAAAAGGTAGACGGAGATGGATATGGAGAAATAAGTGTCACTGGTCTTGAAGATTTAACTCGGTTTTCCATTCCAAGATTCTACCATACCTGCTGAGATTTTCCCGCAATTTCTTTTGTTGGTACTGAAACAGAAGGGAGAAGTGTGATCCTGGACCAATCAGCTATGTCTGCTCTGTGGACGTTTGAATTCCCTGTTCGAACAAATCACTTCTGACCCACACGGAAACCTCACTCTCCTGCCTCACCCCCACCCCTGTTACTGACAATAAGCTGTTTATGACGTAAACCTATATGGGTACACAACAGCATCATTTACCGAGTGAATTGGGAAAATTTCAGGGAGAGTTCCATTCGGTTTCCATCAGAGCATTCTCATTCAGTTAATTATATTACAGCACCATTTGACATGCAGCTGTCACTGTCATGTGGCCATTCGCATTCGACGTCTCTGGACATTTTGGTTGGGGCACGTTTGGAATGTTAACTCACGTTTTGGAAGGAACATCGTTTAAAGCATATTCGGCTGAACTGATCACCTTGTCTCTTGCACCTTCAGTACAGTGGAGACAGTTTTCACTCAGAAACCAAGAGATGATCAAAAACGGAGGAAAAAATGTGTCAACAAAACCTGCCTCAGTGAGCGAATTCGCTCTTGCAATATTAATGGAGAGCGGCAAACCGATAAGCAAACAACAGCGCCCTGCGTGGGTCTCGACCCCACATCATTGAGATTAAAGGTCTCAAGCTCTACCGACTGAGCGAACCAGGACAGGCTTGTTGTTGGTTAATTTATGATTTCATACTGAGTTTAATTCAGCTGACACGGCAATTTTAAAAAATCTCATGCATTCCTCCCCATTGCAAATAACATTATTCAAGTCTTTCAATTCTCAGATTTATTCCTTCAGACCATTACAATCCATTTAGGCCTTGCCACGGAATTTACGATTCTCTGTTAATATTTTCATATTTTGACCCTGATCCTTAGGTCGCCGAAGTGATTCCCAGACAATCTGGCAGACTGCAAATCAATCGGGAAAATACCTCAGGGAATCCCATCTGCTGAAGAGACAGAGTCCTCACCATCAACACTTTCTTTGTTCTACCTGCCTACAAAGTTTACCACTTCTAATATTCGAGACAGGAATTCTGATTATAAAATGTTTTAAAAACAGGAACAATCTTCTGAAGCCATTTCCAATTTGAAATAGATTTTGTTTACCCTTTCACACCGTAACAGCCGTTCCTGAGGAAGGAGTTTCCATGAGCTGTGTCCCAGGTCTGGGCAGGAAGCCGCTGATTGAAACGGCTGTGGCCCCTTTCTGGTGGCAGCGGGGGCTTGTAGAGAGTGGGGTCACATTCTGCTGCACGTGACCGTTTCGCTCACAGCGGACTCAGGGTCAATCATGGATGAGTTTTCATGGTTGTATTGTCAGTACATGGTCGGTCTCAATACATAGAGTCATAGAGTTATCGAGTCACAGAGATGTACAGCTCTGTGCTCTTTTTGGGCTAGGAGAACCAACATTTCAGCCAAATGCTCTGACCATTTGAGACACAGCAACTGGCAGCAAAATTGTGCGTGTACACATCCAAATGCACAGTGCTCGAGAGGATGTGGACAGCAGTAGTTCTCATTATTTTAAGAATCAGTTGCTCATGTACCAGTGTTTACCGCAGAGAGGGTGGGAGAGCCGAGGAGGTACAAACACACTCATAAAACAATATCAGGACCTGTGTAGTTCTGTCATAAAAAGCTGCCTGCATTTGTTCTATTGCAAAGTTGGGTTTCAAACCCACGACGCAATAGAGACTGGACCCTAAACCCAGCACATGAAACCTCTCTGGATTCGTGATGCTGGAAAAGCACAGCAGTTCAGGCAGCATCCGAGGAGCAGTAAAATCGACATTTTAGGCAAAAGTCCTTCATCAGGAATACAGGGTTTCGCCGGAAACGTCGATTTGACTGCTCCTCGGATGCTGCCTGAACTTCAGCACTACTAATCCTGAATCTGGTCTCCAGCATCTGCATTCATTGTTTTTACCTACATTAAACCACTCGGCGACGCTCCCTGACGATAACTAAGCGCCAAACCTGTCAAGACTAATGTTTCAGCATCGCGTCACTTCAGGCAATTTCCCCTGGCACTTTCTATGAATACCTTCGCATAATTAAAAAAAAAAATTACAACGATTTGAAAGGTTTACACGGTGTGGACATTAGTGAGAAGCTTAATATTCTTCGACAGTTTTCCCCGGAGCTTCAGGCCTGAGGGTTGTCCTTGGAAATGTTTATAAAATCATGAGGTAGACGAGCAGAGAACATAGTCAATCTACACTTTTTCAGAGGTCACGTGAGTTTAAAGCGAGATAGCATAGGTTTAATGTGAGAGCAGTACAATTTGTAAGGGATGTGAGCGACACTTGTTTTTAATGCAGACTTTCTTGTGCGTGTGGAATAAATTGCCACATTTAGTGGCAGAGTTTGGTGCACTCACAACACTTCAAAGGCATCTAAATGTGTATGCAGACAGGAAGTGTTCGGAGAGATAAGGGACAAATATTGGCAAATATGTTTAGATTAGTTACGGTCATCTGTTCAGCAGGTGCAAGTTGGATAGGAAGGTTTGCTTCTGTGCTCGGCAATTCTGTGACACTCCAGTACCTGACAACAGTTTCAATAGACCACTTGCAAAAACGCATGCTGTTTCTTACTAAGTCAGCGTGTTTGAATTTTATTTTTTCTTGAGGCGTAATGTTTTGAAATGACACAGAGAGAAAAGTTTTCCAGACATTTACAGACAATGACCATTCTCCTTGATACATTCCCAAGTTCTCCATCAAATAATTTCGTTGACTAAAAAAAAGCTCACAAATGGTGTTATCCCCTCAACTCTCCAGTGAATCCAAAAACTGACAGCTCTTAACGTGGACAAGGTGCAAAACTCAAAAGGCAGAGTCATTATCAGGCACACAAACTCATTACTTCTGTCTGTGAGGAAGTGCGAGACGTGTATATCAAGAACTGCTCACACAAATAGTACCGAAACAATTCCAAACGGAGCTTGCCGACATTCTGGAGAGTTAGTGCATTGCCAAGTGACAGAAAGTGCTCAAGTAACATAAAACATAACAGAAAAATGCACCATGCAAAGTGAATATTACCAATTATATTCTCGATTAAATTAGGTCAACAATATGTTGGTGCCTCCATCTGATCGAGCGAGCTAATCTCCAGCCTCCCTCACCAGGACAGCAATGAAGGAAATGAGAGAAATATAACAAAGTTTCAAGTTGCAGTTGCCCACCTTTTAGCCACAACAACAAAAAATGAGGGAGCAGATTCAGTGCAGTATCTGGCTTCACAACAGCGGTGAAATAACGATGTCCACTCACTTTCAGGGAAAACTGTGAACAACTCATATTGTACAGAATATGAATACACAACGCAGGCTGTTTAGTTCCCATATTCTACTGCTGCCCTGACATTCATACGAAAATGTACCTTTCAAAGAGAGCGTTTGTAGCTGTGGAATGACAGTGGCAGCTGTTTCCCCTCGCTCTTACTGCCGCCCTTGGTAGTGTAGGGGCTGGTATTCTCATCTTACATGCGGTAGTTGAGTGTGCAATTCTCTGTTGTGGAAAGGCGGAGTGTTTTGGAGCAGAAAGATATGAAGTTCGGATGCTTCTGGAGTTCTTGTTGAAAAGTTCGGTGACGCGAGGAAGATGGTTTGCAGACTTTTCCTCGCCTGTCTGGGTGACATTCTCAGCGCTGCAGAGGTTCCTGAGAAGCGCTGCTCTCATGTTCTGGTACGAATTCATTTGGTTTCATTCCCGCTGCTTTTGTCTGTTGGGATTGCAGATTGGGTTCAACGGATGGAATCCGTGGATGAGTGGCCTGCTTCCAGGAATTGTCTGGCTGTCTTCTGCTTGCCCTGTCCTATTATTGTTGTGCTATTCTAGTCGAATGTGTGGACCTTGCCGTTTGTACGTTTTGCGACTAGGAACTGCTGGACTGACGCCCACACAAATTCTTTGCCAAGAACCAATATCCGCACACCTTCATTCGCAGATGCATGGCACACAAAGTTCGCAACGAGGATATGCTTTGAGGTAATTTTAAAATCATGCTTCCCTGTATTAAAAACAAATTCTGGAAAACGATATCCAGACTCCTCCGAACACTCGGACTTATGACAGCACAGAAACCAAGAGCCTTACTCAGACAACAACTCACGAGAAAACAAGGCCCAATACGCATCATGTGCAGGTCAAACGTGGTTGACGAGATTCCACGCTGGGACTGCACGAAACACGACATAGGGGAAAGAGGCTGACAACTAGAGAGCTGCATTCATAATTTCATCTGGACTGTAAACGCCTTGGACTGCTGTTCCAGGCAGTTATGCACAGATTATTGAATGTCTCTGATTACAAGGCTTGGAACTCGGATGATATGACCGTCTGCAACACTGGTTACTTCCATGTGTGAGGTAACTCCTGATGGAACACATGTAACACTCTGGCACTGCACTTATTCTGTGTTTCCTGAGGGTTCGGCACATGCTTCCACGATCGTATTATGGGCAGTAATCTGCATTTTCGCTTCAATAACGTGTGTGTGAAGCGGATGTCCACCATTTTCTATGCTATTTTTCTCTTCTTATGCGCAACTGCAACACAGTAAAGGATCAATTAATATTGTAAGATGATATACAGAGGCCTGGGAAATATCGAAGTTTTAATGACATCTCTGCAATGGTTAGAGATTACCTTGCTTCAGGAAATAAGGATGTAAAGTCTGTTTGGCTGGAGTTGAGGAACAGTGAGGAATGAACTCACAAGCATGTGTCGTTTACAAGCCCACTCGCAGTAACCATAAAGCGAAATAAATGGTACAAGGAAAAAATATTGTGTGTGAGTGACAAAAATGGCAATAGTCATGCGTGATCTTAACTTCCCATCTAACACTCTAGGTTCCATTGTAAAAACGTTTGGAGAACTATAATCAAAAACATCCCACATGTCCAATAAAACATCACGAGGGATATCTTGGTAATTGATTACTCTACTGGTGACTTAATTTTCCTATTTTCTTGGAAACCATCTCTTTAATTGTGAGCATCAGAAAAGGCTTTCTTTTGCCAGCAAGAAGTAAATATGTGATTAACCTTTGTTCGTTTCATGTATAAGAACACTGAGACTCCTCTGCACTGCACATCTTTTGCGTTTCTATCGATTTTAATAGTAGCGTGTCTTTTGATTCTTCCCAACAAAGTATATGACCTCGCATCCCCTACATGAAACTGCATCTGCCAAGAATACTCCAATTGTTGGAGGGAATCCTGAGGAACAGAATGTACATGTATTTGGAAAGACAAGGACTGATTCGGGACAGTTAACATGGCTTTGTGCGTGGGAAATCATGTCTCACAAACTTGATTGAGTTTTTTGAAGAAGTAACAAAGAAGATTGATGAGGGCAGAGCAGTAAATGTGATCTATATGGACTCCAGTAAGGCGTTCAACAATGTTCCCCATGGGAGACTGATTGGCAAGGTTAGATCTCATGTAACAGCAGTGGACCTAACACCGACCCTTGTAGTATGCCGCCAGTACCTGGACACCAAGAAGAACATGTTCCAATAACTACAACACTGTTTTCTATTGGCAAGCCAATTACTGATCAAAGCTGCAATCTCTCCCACAATTCCATTCCACCGCATTTTGTATAATAGGCTATTGTGGGGAACCTTATCGAACAACGTTCTGAAACCCATATGCACCACATTAATCGGTTTACTGTAATCTCCCTGTTTGGTCACTTTGTCAAAAAAGTCAATAAGATTCGTTAGGCAAGGCCGACCCATCACAAAACCCCGTGCTGACTGTCCCTGATCAGATTATTCTTTTCCAGATGGTCATAAATGCTATCCATAATAACCTTTTCCAACACGTTACCAACAGCTGCAGTGAGACTCACTGGTCTGTAATTACCAGGGTTGTCTCTACGACACTTTTTGAACACGGGAACAACGTATGCTATGCTCCATTCCACAGGCACTATTCCTGTAGATGACGATGATTTGACGATCGATGCCAAAGGCTCATCAATCTCTTCCCTTGCTTCCCAGAGGATACTAGGACAGATCCCATCCAGTCCAGGGGACTTGTCTGTTATCACACTCTGCAGTATTTCTATCACCTAAACCTTGTGAACCTCAATCTCTAGTACTCTGGACGCAAGTATCTCAGTATCTTCCACGCCAACATTTTCATTTTCTATAGCGAACACTGTCGAAAATTTACTTAGCGCTTCCCCTATCTCCTCTGACTCCACACATAACTTCCCATTATTATCCTTGATTGTCCCAAATTTAACTCTCGTCATTCTTTTAATCCTGACATACCTATGGAAAACCTTAGGGTTAACCCTGATCCTATCTGCCAACAACTTCACAGGTCTCCTCCTGGCTCTTCTCAGCTCTCTGTGAAGATCTTTCCTGATATTGTTGGAACCCTCGAGCGCTCTAAATGAGTTTACACATTTTCTCCTAACATAAGACTTCTTGTTCGTCTTGACCAGGGATTCCACCTCCTTAGTAAACCACGGCTCACGCGTTCTATATCTTCCTCCCTGCCTGACAGGTACATACTTATCTAGGACACACAGGAGCTTTTCCTTGAATAAGCTCCACATTTTAATGTGCTCACCCCCTGCAGTTTCCTACCCATTCTACGCTTCCTAAATCTTACCTAATCTTCCTAAATCTTGGGACTTGTGCCTCACAACACACTTCACATTCAACAAGCAGATATACGAACAAATCAACGGAACACCCATGGGCTCACCGACCTCGGGACTCATAGCAGAAGCAGTAATGCAAAGGTTAGAGCAGTCTTACCGCAAATTCAATCCAAACACTGGTTCAGATACATGGATGACACCTTTGTTATCATTAAAAACACGGAAATAGAGAAAACACACAGGATCATCAACTCCACACTCACAGGAATCCGATTCACCAGAGAGGAAGAAAAGGGCAATCAACTCCCATTCCTAGACGTGATGGTACAGAGAACACCTAACGGAGAATTCACCACAAAGGTACACAGGAAAGCCACACACACAGACCAAGTCCTGAATTATGAGAGCAACCACCCCAACATACACAAACGAAGTTGCATCAAGACACTATCCAAAAGGGGCACAACATACTGCAGCACACCACAACTATAAAAAGAGGAAGAGGAACACCTATACAAGGTATTCGCCGAAAACGGATATCCTCGCAATTTTATCAACAGATGCCTAAGGGACAGACCACGGAATGAGGACATGCCACAACCCAAAGGACTAGCCACACTACCACACATCAAGAACATCTCCGAACTGACAGCCAGACTACTGCGACCACTAGGACTCTTAACAGCACACAAACCAACAGCCACACTCAGACAACAGCTTACCAGAACTAAGGACCCGATACCCAACATGAGCAAAACTAATGTAGTATACAAAATCCCATGCAAGGACTGCACCAAACACTACATAGAAGGAACAATATCAGGAAGACAGCTAACGATCCGCATCCAGGAACATCAACTAGGCACGAAACAAAGCGACCAACTATGCGTAGTCGCCACACACACAGACGACAAGCAACATGAATTCGAGTGGGACAACACTACTATTATAGGGCAAGCCAAACAAAGAACAGCCAGGGAATTCCCAGAAGCATGGCACTCATCCACAAACTCCATCAACAAACACATGGACTTGGACCCAATATACCAGCCACTGCAGCGGAGAGCTGAAACTGACAACAGGAAGCGGCAAGGACAGGCCACTATAAATGCCGCAGGAAACACCACAGAAGCGCTTCACAGGAGGCTCCCAAGCACTGAGGATGCCACCTAGACACTGGAAGAAACGTTTCCAACAAAAACTTCAAGCTCGGCGAACAGAAACAGATCATTGTCTTGAGTGTTCCAGAGTTTTTCATTGTCCCAGAGTCCAGATGAAGTTTGCATTCCTCACTTACGTGAGCGAGAATGATTTCAATGTCTCAGATCAGTTCCTGTCCCGAGACCTTCAGAGTCAATGTCCCGTCCTCTACTCGGTCCGACAGTTCACACTTCTTCATTCTCCTCTGATTCCATTTCCCAAAGAGTTTCTCAAGATTTACAAAGCTGGAGCCTAGATTATATGGTTTGCTTCCTAAACATTTTTTCAACTGCCAACTGACAATATTTTCACAGTATCTCTTCACAATCCTCTGGCTTACACCATGTCCAGGGATGAGAAGTCCCGTTTGGTGGAGAGATTCCCGAGGCTGATAAGTTTCACTTTGGAACAAAGATGGTTAAGTGGCGATTTCCTGCGGTTGTTTCTAATGATGGGAGAGGGAGCAGTGGGGAATGAGCACTTTGACGAGCAGGAGGAAGTGTTGCCACTGACCCGAGTCAGAGAACAGTGGACAGGGATTAAAGGAATCTAATGAAAAGCAGCACTTCTGCTCAGGACGTTCAATAACAGCTGCAGAAACCCGATGTGTCGAGCAGTGTATCTGGAAAGAGAAACAGAGATAATGTTTTAAATATGGAACATTTCTGATGAAGAACTCGAGTTTCCCAAGTCTAATCAAATTACCGGCCTGGTTCACAAAATAGTTTTTCTGAACTTTGAGCGAAAATTGTACCAGCAGGAAAGCATTCATAACGTAATCGGCAAGATTCGAACCTCCGTGGGGAAACTCCAATGGATTTCTAATCCATCGCCTTCACCACTCGGCCATGACAAGAGACAGCTCGGAGCGGTTGAGCATTGACCAAATCAGCCGTGATCTCATTGAAAGCTACCGTTGACTTGATGAGCTAAATGCTTCCATCTCCTTTCATACCTTTGCTGTCATTTGTAAGGTGCGAGACACCAATGTAAAAGAAGAAAAGCACAAAGGTAGGAAAAGATATTTGCAGCCAAACTGAGTCAAAATTATTTATTGAAAGGAAAATCACACTTGGCAATTTGCCATATCTCTTTGCGAACATGACCAGCAGAAGTAAGCAAGGGAGCTATTGATCTGAGTATTCTCGGACCTGAAGCAAACAAAGGTTAGTGACATATTCATCTCTTTTTCTGGCGAACGAAATGATCTTTCCTGATGGTTACAATGAAAGAGATGGTTCCCAATAAAAGACAGAGATTAATTCGCATGTAGATATATTTCAATGTGAAACGATTCATTTTCAGTCCCTAATTACCCCAGAGATGGAGGAGGTGAGTTACTTTTCTTCACTCTTCAACTCCTCAGCACGGAGGTACAACCGCTAGAGATGGAGTTCTTGAATTGGGAACCAGAGACACTGAAGAAACTAGGCAAAAGTGAGGACTGAAGATGCTGGAAACCTGACTTTAGATCAGAGTGATGCTGGAAAAGCACAGCAGGTCAGGCTGCATCCGAGGAGCAGGAGAGTCGATGTTTCTGTTGCCAGTCATGCTCCGCTGCACAAACAATTTTCGTTTTTGGCTCAGATTTCCAGCACCTGCAGCTATTTGTTTTATGTTAACCTTCATAATGTTTTGGACAAAACCAATGACCTGCCAGCATCGGAAAATCGGCAGAATTACTGGTACACCGATATGTTTGCTGAACAAGACAACCATTCCATGAGCGGGAATACGATCCGGGCCACGGTGCTGAGAGTACCGAATCCTCACAAGTAAATAACAAGACAAGGCGGTAGATACTATCGTATTTGGTGTAAATAAAACACCCTGTCTGAACATTTCCGTTGCAGATTTTTTTCAAATTGTCCTCGAAGATTTACAAAGTGGGAAAAGGCCATTCCGCCCGTGTGCATTGCGGCTAATCAGAGAGCCATCTATTCTAGTCGCAGTTTCGAACTTTGGCCCAAAGTCGCGTGCGTTCTAATGTTTCCAGGTCAAATGTCATTGAGGTTATCCTATGTTCTTACATGGCACAATAATGGGACAGAAGTATAACGAATTGTAACTCTTTTGAGGAACTCATGCTTATTTTTACCCACAGAGGGAGACACACCAGAAGATACCGCCAAACTGACGGAGGTGTCCGTTGTGGAGAGCTGGAATTTGAAATGGACAATAGGACAAATGCAAGCTTTACATGCGGAAGCACAGAGGCGATGACCCGAGTGAACTTTACAGGGGAGCGTCAACGTATACCACGGTTAAAGCAAAACATTCCCCCTCGAGCCAGGTAGGACTCGAACCTACAATCTTCTGATCTGAAATCAGAGGCGTTATCCATTACGCCACTGGCCCAAGAGACAGACCTGCACTTGGCAGAATGTCGATATGTAATGTCATGAACTTTCACGGAATCAGAATTAAAAAGGTGAACAAGCACCGAAGATTATCACCAACACTGCTTCACTTCGAAGTTTCCAATTTGTGAAGCAGTGCCTTTCACTGGCAAAGGAGAAACATTTGTCCTCAGCTGCCTGCTTCAGGGTCGCCTACTTCTCTGCTGGAAGTTTCCATCGTTTTATTCACAGTCACAACGCGATTTCATGATCCACTCCAGTGAAAAAGTGTCATGGTGTCGTCCAAACAAGACCCTGCAGATACTCAGTGAGAGACCTCCAGTGATTTCGAGCTCAGGATGTGGAATTAGACGAGATGCGTGACACCTTTTATTGGCGCCGCCACTTCACTGAAATTAGCGGCTCAAAACGAGCAGTTGTAAGCATCAGCTTGATTTGTACCTTCCTGCAGTGCATTTGCTAAAGAAAATCAGATCGCTCCCATCCGGCCCAGCTGACTTATCTATTTTCACACTTTGCAGTATTTCTAATATCTCTTTCTGGTGAACCTCAATCTCTTCTCGTCTAGACGCAAGTAGCTCTGTATCTTCCTCGCCAACATTTTCATTTTCTAGAGCGAACACTGTCGAAAAATATTTATTTAGTGCTTCCCCTATCTCCTCTGACTCCACTGACAACTTCCCACTATTATCCTTCATTGTCCCAAACGTAACTCTCGTCATTCTTTTATTCCTGACATACCTATGGAAAACCTTAGGGTTAACCCTGATCCTATCTGCCAACAACTGCTCATGTCTCCTCCTGGCTCTTCTCAGCTCTCTTTTTAGGTCTCTCCTGATATCGTTGGAACCCTCGAGCGTTCTAACTGAGTTTTCACATTTTGTCCTAACATAAGACTTCTTGTTTTTCTTGACCAGGGATTCCACTTCCTTAGTAAACCACGGCTCACGCATTCTATATCTTCCTCCCTGCATGACAGGTACATACTTATCTAGGACACACAGGAGCTTTTCCTTGAATAAGCTCCACATTTTAATGTGCTCACCCCCTGCAGTTTCCTACCCCATTCTACGCTTCCTAAATCTTACCTCATTGCATCGTAATTTCCCTTCCACGAGCTGAAACTCTTGCTCCGTGTAGTACACCTATTCCTTTCATTCACGAAAGTAAACCTGAGAGAATTGTGATCGCTGTCTCCAAAGTACTCACCGACTTCCGAATCTAAAACCTGGCCAGGCTCGTTACCCAGTACTAAATCGAAAGTGGCTTTGTCCCTTGAAGGCATGTGTACGTACTATGTCAGGAAGTCTTCCTGCACACACTGGGCAAAAAATTACTCATCTATAGTACTCGTACTGTAGTGATCCCAGTAAATATTTGGATATTGTCTTGAGTGTTCCAGAGATTTTCATTGTCCCAGAGTCCAGATGAAGTTTGCATTCCTCAAGTACGTGAGCGAGAATGACTTCAATGTCTCAGATCAGTTCCTGTCCCGAGACCTTCAGAGTCAATGTCCCGTCCCCTACTCGGTCCGACAGTTCACACTTCTTCATTCTCCTCTGATTCCATTTCCCAAAGAGTTTCTCAAGATTTACAAAGCTGGAGCCTAAATTATATGGTTTGCTTCCTAAACATTTTTTCAACTGCCAACTGACAATATTTTTTACAGTATCTCTTCACAATCCTCTGGCTTACACCATGTCCAGGGATGAGAAGTCCCGTTTGGTGGAGAGATTCCCGAGGCTGATGAGTTTCACATTGGAACAAAGATGGTTAAGTGGCGATTTCCTGCGGTTGTTTCTAATGATGGGAGAGGGAGCGGTGGGGAATGAGCACTTTGACGAGCAGGAGGAAGTGTTGCCACTGACCCGAGTCAGAGAACAGTGGACAGGGATTGAAGGAATCTAATGAAAAGCAGCACTTCTGCTCAGGACGTTCAATAACAGCTGCAGAAACCCGATGTGTCGAGCAGTGTATCTGGAAAGAGAAACAGAGATAATGTTTTAAATATGGAACATTTCTGATGAAGAACTCGAGTTTCCCAAGTCTAATCAAATTACCGGCCTGGTTCACAAAATAGTTTTTCTGAACTTTGAGCGAAAATTGTACCAGCAGGAAAGCATTCATAACGTCGTCAGCTGGATTCGAACCTACGTGGGGAAACTCCAATGGATTTCTAATCCATCGCCTTCACCACTCGGCCATGACAACAGACAGCTCGGAGCGGTTGAGCATTGACCAAATCAGCCGTGATCTCATTGAAAACTACCGTTGACTTGATGAGCGAAATGCTTCCATCTCTTTTCATACCTTTGCAGTCATTTGTAAGTTGCGAGACACCAATGTAAAAGAAGAAAAGCACAAAGGTAGGAAAAGATATTTGCAGGCAAACTGAGTCAAAATATTTATTGAAAGGAAAATCACACTTGGCAATTTGCTAGACCTCTTTGCTAACATAACCAGCAGAGGTAAGCAATGATCTGAGTATTCTTGGACCTGAAGTGATGCTGGAAAAGCACAGCAGGTCAGGCAGCATCCGAGGAGCAGGAAAGTCGACGTTTCTGTTGCCAGTCTTGCTGCGTTCCGCAAACAATTTTCGTTTTTGTCTCAGATTTCCAGCACCTGCAGCTATTTCTTTTATGTTAACCTTCATAATGTTTTGGACAAAACCAAAACCTGCCAGCATCGGAAAATCGGCAGAAGTACTGGTACACCGATATGTTTGATGAGCAATACAACCATTCCATCAGCGGTAATACGATCCGGGCCACGGTGCTGAGAGTACCGAATCCTCACAAGTAAATCCTCACAAGAACATTTTCGTTGCAGATTATTTTCAACTTGTCTTCGAAGGTTCACAAAGTGGGAAAAGGCCATTCCGCCCTTTGTGCATTGCGGCTAATCAGAGAGCCATTTTTCTAGTCGCAGTTTCCAACTTTGGCCCAAAGTTTGATCATGGTGTCATGCAGAAACTCAGCGAGTTCACTCAGACATTTTTGTGTGTGCAGAATGATTTGCCACATTTAAGGCAAATTCAATGGCATCCGAATGGGTATATTGACAGGAAGCGTTCGGAGAGATAAGGAACACATTTTGGCAAATATGGTTCAATTAATTTCGGTTATCGTTTCAGCAGGGACAGTTTCGATAGTTGGGTCTTTTTCCGTGCTCGGCATCTTTGTTCTGCTCCCGCAGCTGACACCAGTTTTAATGCACCATTTGGAAAAAAAAACATGCACTCTGTTTGTTACGCAGTCAGCGCGTTTGCTTATATTTCTGAAAGGTGGATGGGACAAGTTGACCCAGCAATGAGGGTCTTTCCGGACTTTTGCTGCCAATGACCGTTCGTTTGGCACCTTCCCAACTTTGCCATCAAAGAGTTTGGCTGAAGAATAATACCGCACGGATAATGTTAGCCCCGTCAGCTCTCCAACGAATCCAGAAACTGACAACTCTTCATGTGGAACAGAAGCAAAAGAGAAAGTGTGGACAATTGCCAGGCACACCGAAGCATGCATGCTGCCTTTGTTGCAGTGCAAGCCGATTATGTCATGAACTGCTCAGAGAAACGGCAGCGAGGCAATTCCGGACATACTGGAGATTTAGTGCATTGCCAAGTCACAGGAAGTGCTCAACAAACATAAAACAAAACGGAACAGCAATAACCCATGAAAAATGAAGTTTACCAATTGCACTCGTGATGAAATTAGGTCAACAATGCGCTGATGACTCCATCTGATCGAGAGGACCAATCACCAGCCCCCTTCACCAGGACAGTAATGAAGGAAATGCGAGAAATACAAAAAACATTGCTCATCGCGATTGCCAACCTTTTTGCCACTGCAACAACAAAAACGGCGAGCAGATACAATGCAGAATCTGGTTTCATATCAGCAATGAAGTAGTAATATCCATTCACTTTCAGTGAAAACGGTGAACAATGGAAATTGTCTGAAATATGAATACCCAGCGCAGGCTACTTGGTTCCCCGATTATACTGCTGCACAGACTTTCATATTTAAAGGTACCTTTCAAAGAGAGTGTTTGTGGCTGTCCATATGACAATGGAAATTGTTGCCCTCGCTCTCACTGCCATTATTGATTATGTTGGGTTTGGCATCCTCACCTTGCACGCGGGAGTTCAATGTGAACTCTGCTGTGAAAAATCGGAGTGCTTTGGAGCAGAAAGATGTGAAGCTCTTTGGCTTCATGGAGATGTTGTTGGAATGTTTTGCGGTGCTGGGAAGCGGGATCCTCACAGTTCTGGGTAACATCCTCAGGGTTGCAGAGCCTGTTGTGAAGCCTACTGTCCTGTGGCGGTTTGAATTGATTTAGTTTCATTGCCGCTGGGTCCGGTTGTTGGTGTTGCAGATTGGATCCTGATCAATGTGTTTATTGATGGAATCCATGGATGGGTGCCCTGCTTCTAGAAAATCTCTGGCTGCTTTCTGATTGCCATTTTCTAGTACTATTGTGCTGCTCTCGAGGATGCATGCTGTCTGTCCGTATAGCTACTCGGGACAGCTGGCCGTGGCAATTAGTGACGGCCACATAAATTCTTTGCCAAGAATATGTATCCCACAACTGCATTCCCAGATGTCCGGCACACTAAATTGCCATAAAGCAATTGAAACACCCATGCTTCCCTTTTTTAAAATAAATTTCTGAAAACTGATAGCCAGACATCTCTGAACACACGGATTTAGGACAGCACATAAACCAACAGCCTCGCTGAGGGAAAGCTCACCAGAAAACAATGTCCAATGCCCATCTTGTGCAGGACAAATGTGGTTGTCAAGATTCCACGCAGGGACTGCAAAAAACACTATATCGGAGAAACAGTCAGACAAATAGCGAGCTGCAATCATGAACTTCAGCCAGCCCGTATACGCCACGGGCAGATGTTCTTGTAGTTGTATGTAGGGCATTGATTGTTTCTGATTCAGGGGCTTGGATCGTCTGCAGCACTGGTTAATTCCTTGTGTTGTAATTACTGTTGGAACATGTGTAAAACTCGATTGCTCATTGAGATGTACATCCAAAATATTAGCCGAGAGAAGTATTTTGGTGGTTTTTCTGGTGCTGTTCATGTCATGCCCTCTGGAACTGGACTTATTGTGTGCTTCCTGACGATTCGGTGCATGCTTCCGTGATCGTATTTTGGGCAGAAACCTGCGTTTTAGCTTCAATAACGTGCGTTTGCAAACCTGGTACACCTCCCTGTATTTTGTTACCTTTTATTGTGTGCAATTGCAACCCGACAAATTATTAATTTACATTGGAAGGTGACAAAGAGAGGCGTGTGAAATGCCAAGGTATTAGTGACATTTATCAATTGGTTGCATATTACTTTTATTCAGGAGATAAGGATGTAAAACGTGTTTGTGTAGAAATGAGGAACGGTGAGGAAAGAAGTCATCCACAGGTGTAGTTTCCAAGTGCACTCGCAGTAACCACTACGTACAAGAAAAAAAAAACTACATGTGAGTGATAAAAGATGGCCATAGTTACGGGTGATCTTAGTTTCCCATCTCCCACTCACGGTTCAATGGTAAGAAAAAAGGTTGGATGACAATAATCAATAAATCATATCTGTCCCAGAGAACAACGCGAGCCATATTTTGGTCATCGATTAGTTTACAGCTGACTTAGTATCTCTCTTTTCTTGGAAACCATCTCCTTTGTTGTGACCATCAGGAAAAATATTACTTTGACATAAATAAAATGAAGATTATGTCACTACTCTTTGTTTGTTTCATGCCCAAGTACAATGAGACGACCTTGATCAACTCTGCTAGTCATGCTAGCAAAGAAATCTGGAAACATGCCAAGTGTGATTTTTCGCTCAATAAATAATTTTGATTCAGTTTCACTGAAACCACCTCTCTCTAAAGTTGTGCTTTTCTTCTTTAAAAATGGTGTCCGGTATCTTCCAAATGACGGCAAAGATACGAGAGCAGATGGAAGCAATTTAGCCTATCAAGTCTGCGACAAAATTCAATGAGATCATGGCTGGTTTGGTTAATTCTCAACCCCCGTTTTTATCCTCATCTCCGTGATGCTCCATGTCTGTCTATCACAGCCTTGAATACACCTCGCCTTCACAGCCCTCTGTTGTTAGGAAACCTACGGATTTGCTACCATCTGAAAGAGTGAATATCCTCCTTATCATTTTCTTAAATGTTCGATCCCTTCAGCTGTGAGAACGCACTCTCGTCCCAATTTCTCGGGGTGTACATCAGAGCAGAATAAGTCCCTGAAGGTAGGTCTGCACTCTCCAGTGCCGCTCCGTGTATTTGAAACATTTTCATATTTTGACCTCTGATTAAAAATAGTAGACCTCATTTGCACATCAGATTGGCCAGTGGTGAATTTTTTCAAGAAGACTTCAATGAGCGTAATTCTACTGGCAGTGAATAGGGCTAGACAAATTAGATTACTTACAATGGGGAAACAGGCCCTTCGGACCAACAAGTCCACACCGCCGCGCTGAAAGACAACCCACCCATACCCCTACATTTACCCCTTACTTAACACTACGGGCAATTTAGCATGGCCAATTCGCCTGACCTGACCTGCACATCGTTGGACTGTGGGAGGAAACCGGAGCACCCGGAGGAAACACACACAGACACGGTGAGTGCGTGCAAACTCCACACAGTCAGTCGCCTGAGGCGGCAATTGAACGCGGGTCTCTGGCGCTGTCAGCCAGCAGTATTAACCACTGTGCCACCATGCCGCACTAATGCGAGGACATTTTTCTTTCGCGATCCAGTGCTGTGTTTATTCACCTCTCTGCACATGAAAATGGTTCTTACCCATCCACTTTATCTCTCATCAATATGTGTGCAATTCAAATTGATGAGGCCATGACTACACGCGTGCAATGCTGTCTTAGTATGTCTTATGTAATGGAAAGTTCCAACCTGAAACACCAGGATTTGGCTTTTCTTGGCATCCCAGCATCCTCCTCCTTTCGAAATAAACAGAGTCTGACAGTGAATACTGGGGTACCAGGAAAAGCCAAATCCTGGTGTTTCGGGTTGGAACTTTCCATTACATAAGACATACTAAGACAGCATTGCACGCGTGTCGTCATGGCCGCGTGATACAGGTGATTGATTAGAAATCCATTGGGGCTTCCCTCCGCAGGTTCGAATTCTGATGGCTCCGTTTTCAGTGATGTCATGCAGGACGAGTTTTCACTCACAGTTCAGAAATCTCGTCTCAACACACAAGACCAGTCAGTTGATTAGCCTAAGCAAACTCAAGTTATTAATCAAAAATGCAACACACTTAAAACATTATCTCCGTTTCTCTTTTCACACTTACTGCCAGACCCATTGAGGTTTTGCAGTATTCTTTGAATGTACTGTGCAGAAGTGCTGCTTTTGAATAGATTCCTTTTACGCCAGTCCTCCGTTCACTAACTCTGGTCAGTGGCAACACTTCTCCCCGCTCGTCGAAGAGTCAATCCCCACCACTAATTTTCCCATCATTATAAATTGCCGCAGGAAATTGCTGACAAACCATCTTTGCTCCAAAGCGAAACTCACCAACCTCGGGAATCCCTCCAAAATCTCATCCCTGGACATGGTGAAATACAGACGATTGTGAACAGAATTTGGGAAAATATTGTCACTTGTCAGGTGAAAAAGTGTTAAGAAGGCAAAACACGTCACCCAGTCTCCAGCTTTGTCAATCTTCAGAAACTCTTTGGGAAAAGGACTCAGAGGAGAATGAAGAAGGGTGAATAGTCAGACTGATCGGAATCAGTCAGGACAACTTTCCATTCTTTAAGAGGACGGGACATTGATTCTGATGTTCTCAGGACAAGAACTGATTGGAGACATTGAAGTAATTATCGGTCCTGTACATGAGGAATACAAACCTTGTATGGACACTGGGACAACGAAAATACCCGATACCACACAAGATACTGAGAGGTTCGAAGAGAGATGTTCCCGACTGGAGCAGAGCTGGTTCCCAGTGACATGGGTGTGTCTGTTGTGGATGGGATCAGACTGTTCCCATGTCGCCATTATGAATGTCCCAGTCCTTATTTCGGAAAAGTAAAATTGATAGAGGACAGTTGTCGTTCTAGGAATGGCAGCCTGAAGTGGTAGGTCAATCACAGACTGCTTTCGAGGATTGTCCAAGGTGTTAGGTTGGAAGTATCAGCTCATTCGACTGTTAACTGAAATGTTACTGGTTCAATAGCCCCGGGGCGACAGCGATTGATGTTCATAATACATCTGTTTTCTGTGCAGCACCGTTTCATGTTTCTAATGGGGTCAGGAAAATGTTTTCGAAACAGAACGATTAAAAAAAAGTTTCTGCATTGCTTTAATGGTTAATGTAAAGAACTGTGCATTCTGGGAATCTGAAGCAAAAACAGAAACTGCTGTCGAAACTAACCAGTTTGGCAGTGCCTGTGGGAGATTACCGAGTTCTGATGAAGTTTTGAAATATTTGTCTCTGATTCTCTCTGAATAGACGCTGTAAGATCTGCTGAGATTCTCCTGGTATTTCTGTTCGTGGTTTTAACTGAATGCCTATTCCATTTATAAGGATGATACATCCAAATCCATCTCAAACCAAAATTAAGAAATAACACCTCAGCATCTCACTCCACCGCAAGCCCAAGAAGAACGACACGATACTGCACTTCTCCAGCTTCCACCCTAAATATATTAAAGAAGCCATACCGTAAGGACAAGGGCTTCAACTGCACAGGAACCGTTCAGATGAGGAATAATGCGATAGACACCTAAAGATTTTGAAGGATATCTTCATGATGATGGGGTACCTGTTGAACTGATTGATCGCCAATTCCGGTGTGCCACAGTGAAAATCTGCTGTGAACTAGTCAGAAGACAGACAGAGAATGCAACTAATAGAGTATCTTTCATCGTCATTACTTTCCTGGAGTTCAGCACGTTCTTCACAGGATTCAGCATGTCACCGATGATGATGAGCATCTCACTAAGAACATCCCCATGGCTTCAATTCTCACCTTCAAACACCCAGCAAAATTATAACATACGACCGTTTACAGTAAACTACTCAACCTTCACATAGCATTAACCACGACACCACAGCACCATGCCTTCGCAACCTTTGCAAGACATGGACACTACCATGACCCGTTGGTACACCACCCACCACGTACACGACAGGTACTCATGTGACTCAGGCAATGTTGTTTGTCACATATGCAGCAGGCAATGATACAACAAGATACCACAAGATACTCAGTAATGGTATATTGGCGAGACCATGCAGATGGTGTGCCAATGGATGAATGGTAACGGCATAACAATTGCCAGACAGGATTATTCACACCCAGTCGGGGAAGAGTTCAGCAATCAAGGACATTTGGTTTTCAACCTTCGACTAAATGTCGGCCAAGGTGGCTTTCGAGATACACAACAACGCAAAATCGCCAAACAGAATCGGGTCGCCAACTGCCTTCGTTTTGGTGATGGCATCAACCATGATATTCGGTTAATGTCACACCACATGTAACCCACCACACTGTTCTGTATCTGTGAAATCTTCCTTAATTGTTCTGTTTTCACACCATCACCGTGACAAGTTGTTATTGTCCTTCTACCTTAATCACTTTGTTCAATATTGGCTAACTGATAATTTGGGTCAGTCTCGCGGCATGTCACTCTGGCCAAAGAAAAATAAGAAAACTGGGAATTTATTAAACCAGGAGCAAGGGCAAGGGTTACTGGGCGGGGTGCGGGAACGAGACTGGGGCATCGTGGCGAAGGGGGGCAGGTGTTTCGCTGCTCTGGGGACATCTGTGGAGGAACATGAGAGTTAATGTTTCGGAGCTGGTGTCCCTTCCTCTGGTGTTTTTGTTGTGGAGCGGTTTTCCAGTTGCTTCAGTTTCTGTTCCATGTCATTCCAGTGCCTTGATTTGTCTCCAGTACAACGTTATTATAACGGTTTGTAATTATCTCTCTGTCTCACTTTGTTGGATCATCGGTCAACCATTCTGTTGGCACTCAGTTATTGACACATTACTCACACTGCCGGACACTCTTGTTCACTTCTAGAGATTACGTCTTTAACACTCCGCTCCCACAATTTGCCTGATATTTTGATCTGTCTGCCCTTGATCTCTTTTCCCTAAATTCAGTGCTCTGTGTTATTCCCTCCCATTTCACCTAATGAAAGGGCTCTGGTCCGAAATCTTGTTATTTCAAATAAACATGTGCATCTATAACCTGGTGTGATTTCTGAATTGGTCCATCGCAGTCGAAAACCGCAACCTCCACAGCAGCTACACGGAAACACCACTACACGCACTTTCCCCTCCACACTATGTTCAAGCTCATTTACTCCTGTTGCCGCATGTAATTCTGAAATTGTTGTTGTTTGTGATGAAAACTTAAGGTTCAAGCGGTTCTCTTGGAATGTATGTACTTTGGAATGTGGTTCAATTTCAAAGAAAAACATACTTCAAGGGACGATATATGCTTCAAAGCTTTGCCTGAGTTGTTTAAATGTCTTTTATCTTGAACCCAGTGAGCTGACGGAAGAATAAACATGCTTTGCACTTCTACCACACGGTGCCAGGGACCCAGTTCAATTCCAGCCTGTGGCGACTGTCTGTATGGTGCTTGTACTCCTCCCATGTGTGCGTGAGTTTTCATCTCACTTTATGAAAGCTGTGTAGTTTCGGTGGATTGCCAAATGGAAAATTACCCAACTTGTCCATGTATATGGACTTCAGGTTATTTCGCTGTGAGAAACTTGAAGGGGATCGATTAGGAAGTGGTTTTTGTTGGGATAATCTTCACTGCTTTGGTGTGGGCTTGATAGACCGAACGGCCTACTTCCACACAATTGGGATTTTACGAAAATTATTGCGATCGTGCGATTTTCTAGACAGTCCGAAAGATAAATAATGTTTCTAGGTGTCGTTTTGAATGTCTGCAAACGATATTCCAATTCTCACACAGGAGCTACACCTCGAAGTCTGCACTTATGCAATTTAAAGTTGTGCATTCAGTGTTCACGCTTCGGAAATCACAGCTTTTTACCATTAAGATCAAATCTTGTGTTTTTTAATCTATATCATAAACAGTCGAATTAGTCTCATTTATCTACATTTAATGCATGTACTTCAAACTGATGGGAATGGTAACTTCTCAGATTCAGGTTCATTTTGATGGTGGATAGGTAGATGACGACCACTCTTCCCATCATCCCAAGTGGATTTGCAAGGCATCGATCACCAACGCTGAGCCGTGCTGCTCCCTGGGAGAGAGTGAAGCGCGCGGTGATGGCCTGTTCGGTGACATCATACATGTATTTGTCTCCACTTAGTTTCTATGGAGTAGGACTAACAATGAGGGAAAGTTCGAAGGCAAGAGCTGATTCTGGGAGGGGAAGACTCCTGAAGAGGTTTTGGCAGTATCTGAGAGACTTTCCAAATTTCAAACAGGCAAAGTCATTGAATAAAATCTCTGGAGATGCCTTCTAACAGGATAATGGTGTAACCGAAAATATATAACATAGCCTAAATGAAGATACATACCGCAGTCTTAGCAGGACGAATGGTAAGAAGAACATATTTGATTGAGGACTTCCTGCTGCAGTCTTGAAGTAGCGCAGCTGAGTCAGCTGCTCATAAATGATGATAAAACATCTATCCTTTAACTGATCACCTTCAGCCACGTGCTGGAGTATGTCTAGTCTACATATGTCTACCTTTTGCTGCAAAATGGCTATGGAGACGTGTATGTCTTTGATATCAGGCTTATTCGGAAGAATGGCTCCACTAAGGTTTGAAGTTAGCTTTCGTGATTCGTTGGTTAGCACTGCTGCCTTACAGCATGAAGGACCTGGATTCGATTCCAGCCTCAGGCGACCATTTAGAGTTCGCATATTCTCCCTGTGCCTGCATGGGTTTCTTCGGGTGCTCCAGTTTCCGACGACAGTCCAAAGATATGAAGGTTAGATAAATTGGATATGCTAAATTGTACCTCGTTCTCCAGAATGCGTTGGTCAGGAGCAGTGCAAAGTAATAGGGAAGGGAAATTGCTGTGGGTTGAATACTCCTTAGAGGTTGCGTGTGAACTTGTTGGGCCCAATGACCTGTTTCCACACTGTAGGGATGGTATGATTCTATTTCATTACGTCGGTACTTTAACAGCGTAAGGCATGGTACAACTCAGCAGCTTGCTGGTAAAATGGTGAATGCATCACCAAATTCAACATTTCTATTCATGGCAAGTTGCTGACTCAGCCTATCTCAAATGTCTGATAACATGAATCTGCAGCAAGAACACAAGGACACATATTTCCAAACTGCTCCTCTTAACTCTCTAGCTTAAGCGTTACATTTTTTGAAGGTTTTCTCACCTCCCAGTAAGTGTTGGCCTTCTAACAATTGAGTTTGACAAAGTTTATTTGAACAGTTCATTAAACTATTTGGATGTTTTGAAGTGGGGGAGGAGGGCAACCCTCTGATCTACTGGGACAGTGAAGGACTGACTGAAGGAATACCTATCCAATTGTGATGATTAGTAGCTTGGAAGGGAACATGCAGATTATTATATTCTCATTCGTTTACTTCCTTTGTCTTTAGGACGAAAGTAGTACTAGAGCTGGAGTGTGCTGTCAAATGGAAATTGTTGATGAATCACAAAGCTGCGACAGTGGTGAATGGTTTGAAATTATACATAAATTGCCAATCGAACTGGCTCAATTGCCATGGAATGGAACGCTCTGAAGAAACTCAGCCGACCTGGTAGCAACTGTGAAAATTGTCAGAGAAGTAATGTTTCTTGTCCTACATGTCCTCTCTTCAGTCCTGTTCTGAAGAAGAGTCATTTTGGCCTCAAAAAGTTACCTGTATTTCTCGCCAAGTATGCTGTTAGAGTTGCTGAACTTCTCCAGCACTTTCTGCTTTCATTTCAGTTATTAAATGTCCGCAGCATTATCCTTTTGTACGAATGTTTCATAATGGCGCTATCCAACATCTTGAGGTATGTTGTCGATATATTTGTTCAGTCAATCGGGGAGTATTCCATCACACACTTGACGTGAGCCTTCTCGGCATTAGAGAAGCGATTGGAGTCAGAAAGCCCATGACTGATGGCAGTTTTCTTGCCATCTGGCCTGCTCTTGTAGCCACATTATTTATGTAGGGAGGACAGTTCATTTTAGGGTTAATAGTAACTCCCACATTGTTGATCGTTGAAGACTAGGTAATGGCAACACCATTGAATTTCCAGAGGTGTTGATTAGATTATCTTAATCAGGATGTGTGAAATTCATTTCACTTTTCTGCCCAGGCCTTCACATTGCCAGAATTCTGCTGCATTGTGAAATGAAATGCTTCAGGAGTTGAGGTAGTAAGAATGCGGCTGAACTCTGGACATTTATTAACGAACAGAACCTTGAATAATTCCTGAAGTGAGGTCCTGGAGTTTAGATAACTGACCTGCAACAACCAATCCAGTTTCTGTGCGTCTGGAGTCACATGTATCTTGGAGCAAATAAGAATAGCAGCTTTACTTCCCTAAGGGGTAGAGGCGAATCGGAAGGGATTTTCCATGGTCAGTTGTAATGGGTTAAAGGCATTAGACATAGAATTTCAACTTAGAATTCATAACATCTATCGTTGCAGGGTTTGAATTAGGTCTCTGATATCAATTCTGGAATATCTTCACGTGAGCTGATTATCATGTACTGATGAGCAATGCTTCTCCAAAACTGGGATTAAGCTTGCTATTAAGCTTCTTCATTTCTCAGAAATTTGAATTTAAAAAAATGTGAGCAATGCTACAGTCTCAGTCTCCACAAGCTGCTTACACACAGTACCATGCAACACTTTTGGTGATACATCAACTCAGATTTTCAAACAAGGAGCTTGTCAGTTGCCTGAAGGGAGAGATAACGTCGCACAGAAAACTGCATCAAACAATTCAAACACGTGGAGAAGGTGATCCTCACTATCCTGGTCTTCATTGGCGTTCCTTATAAGGCATTATGACAATTTTACTTGTTTTAGTCTGCTGTTGATCTGCTCTTTGATTTTAACTTTTGAACAATAAAGTCTCCAATTCACTGACAGGTTTCCTTCTTTAGACATAGGAAGTGCGATATCAGTTCACTGAGCAGTAGTCTCCTTACAATTCTCCAGCGATAGAGACTTCCGATGTCACTGCAAATGCAGAACTTCCTAATCTCTGTGTTCTGTCATCCGTTCCGGTTTCCTACCGTTTGTAGGTATGATAAGAAATCAGACAAGTCAGTTGCAAAGAACGGTAAACGGAAGTGAAACATTAACTCTTGCTATCCACAGATGATGTAAGACATGCTGAGCCATTTCTGCTTCTGATATACAAATGAAGCCTGTTTTTGCGACAACTTTGAATGTTAAGTGGTGACCTGAGAAAAGTAATGCAAGACACTAAAATGAAGCGATAAACTGTTTTAGATCGCTATGGATTCTGCAATGAGTCTGAAAATGAGGTTCAGATTATTCAGGACAGATGTTAGTGAGCACTTCTACACACAATATTTGGGAGAGGTTTGGAACTCACTTCCACAAACGATGGCAGATGCAGGGTTTTTATTTTGGTTGCCAGAATCAATCCTGTGATTGTTTACATCTATCTCTACGGACAATAGCAGCAGAAACAAGAGAAAACTGTGACCACAAATCACCTATTAAGGATCTTGCCTTTCTGAGTTGGAAGTATCTGGCTATTCCTAAATCCCTGGAACTCCCTCGCTAACAGCATCTTGGCTGTACCTCTATGTTAAGTTCTCTCAAGTTTCTGTACAGTAGCTCATCATCTCAATCACTGGAGTAATTAGGGATGGGCAGTGAATCCAATGCCATTGAGTGACGTCTATATGCCACGAATGAGTTTCGAACATCTGCACGTTCTATCTGGATGCCCGCAAGCGATCGGCAGAAGGGAGAAGTGGAGCAGGGCGTTTGAGTAAAGTGAAAGGCAATGATGACTGGAGGGCGTGAGGCTGTAAGTGAGAGAGGAATTGGTGTTGCAAGGCTCACTGTTGGTATGAATGGGTCAGCCTATATTGGCCACTGTTTACACTGACTTACACAACACTGCTGATCAATTCACCACAATGATACTGTTCTCTTGGCGTTGTATTTCCTCTGTGCATATTAACGTGGTTAATGGGCCCCGAGAGGATGAACGTATCTTCTTTATCCTGTCGACTTAAACATATGAATATATCAGTTTGAAATGAATGCAATACGAGATTGGCTCGTTCTGAGCATTTATAATGGAGAATGTCCAGGTGTGAACGTTTCTTTTGTATATCAGCGGAGGTTAGTTTAAACTCTTATGGAGCAACTTTCATAAAGTAACAAATGTCCAAGTTACTGTGATTGAACAGCTAATTAAATACACATATGGATATGAACAGCATTGTCTGCGCTGACACCGTTGATGAATTAATTAAAGCGCCTGGTAATAACGAGACGAGTATGGTGTCAAATCCTGGTTTGCATGTCCTGTACATTGAAAGATCGTTGCTTAAACTTTTTAAAAATGTTGTATTGTTGATCCACCATTCCGAACGAGCATGCTTCTTGTGGTTGAGCTCAGCGCATTTTTATTTCGTGTTACCACGTCCTGCCGCCTGCTGTGGCCCCATCAGTCAATACGAGATCCTGCTAATTCAACTGAAAGATTTTTTACTATGTTCCACAAAGACGTTTCAGTTAACAGTTGAATGCGCTGAAACTTCCAACCTAACAAATTCGACGATCCTCTAAAGCGGTCCGTGACTGAATTCCAAATTCAATGTGCCATTCCCTGAACGACTACTGTCCTCTATCTGTTTTACTTTTACAAATGAAAGACTGAACCATTCATTATGGAGACATTTTAACAGTCTGATACCCCCACGACAGACACACCCATGTCACTGGGAACCAGCTCACCTCCATCAGGGATAATCTCCCTTTTTGCCTCTCAGTGTCTTGTGTGTTCTAGAGATTTTCATTGTCGCAGAGTCCAGATGAAGTTTCTATTCCCCATGTACAGGGGTGAGAATTTTTTCAATGTCTCAGACCAGTTCTTGTCCCGACAACATCAGAGTCAATATTCTGGTCTCTGCTCGGTCCGACAGTTTACCCTTCCGCATTCTCCTCTGATTCCACTTCCTAAAGAGTTTCTCAAGATTTCCAAAGCTGGTGCCTGGATTGATTCGGCTCCTTAACATTTTTCCAACTGCCAATTGACAATGTTTTCACAGTAAAGCTTCAGAAACCTCTGGCCTGCACCATGTCCAGTGATGAGAAGTCCCGTTTGGTGGACAGATTCCCGAGGCTGGTGAGTTTCACTTTGGAACAAAGATGGTTAAGTGGCAATTTCCTGCGGTTGTTTCTAATGATGGGAGAGGGAGCGGTGGGGAATGAGCACTTTGGGGAGCAGGAGGAAGTGTTGCCACTGACCCGAGTCAGAGAACAGAGGACAGGGATTAAAGGAATCTAATGAAAAGCAGCACTTCTGCTCAGGACGTTCAATAACAGCTGCAGAAACCCGATGTGTCGAGCAGTGTATCTGGAAAGAGAAACAGAGATAATGTTTTAAATATGGAACATTTCTGATGAAGAACTCGAGTTCCAAAGTCGAATTAAATTACCGGCCTGGTTTGCAAAATAGGTTTTTTGAACTTTGAGCGAAACCTCGCCAAGCAGCAAGTCATTCATAGCGGAGTCAGCTGGATTCGGACCTATGCGGGAAACCTGAATGGATTTTTAACCTATCACCTTAACCACTCGGCCATGAGTACAGGCTGAAAAGCAGAGTTGAGCATTAACCAAATCAGCCATGATCTCATTGACAGCTGTCGCTGAATTGATGGGCTAAATGCTTCCATCTCCTCTCCTAACTCTGCTGTCAATTGTAAGGTGCGAGACACCAATGTAAAAGAAGAAAAGCGCATAGTTAGGAAAAGATATTTGCAGCCAAACTGAGTCAAAATTATTGATTGAAAGGAAAATCACACTTGGCAATTTGCTAGATGTCTTTGCAAACATGACCAGCAGAGGTACTCAAGGGAGGTATTGATCTGAGTGTTCTTGGACATGAAACAATCCAAGGTTGGTGACATATTCATTTCTTTTTCTGGCGAACGAACTGATCTTACCAGATGCTCACACTGTAAGAGATTTTTCCCAATAAAAGACGGCAAAGAAGTCCCATCTAACGCTGACACCATCGTGAGCGCTGCTGTTTCACAATGCCACAGAGTCAGGGTCAATTCCCGCCTCAAGCAACTGAATGTGTGGAGTTTGCACATTCTCCCCGTGGCTGCGTGCGCTTGCTCTGGTTTTCTCCCACAGTCCAAAAATGTACCGGTTAGGTGAAATGGCCGTGCTAAATTGACGGAGTGAATGGAGAGGAATGCATTTGGGCTCGGGCGGGTCGGTGTGCAGTTGCTGGGCCGAAGGACCTGTTTCCACATTGTAAGTATTCTAATCTACAGTAATCAATGACCAAAGTATGGCGCACGCTGTTCGATGGGGCATATATGACTTGTTGATTGTTTTTCTTCAAAGTTCCTTTACAATTCAAATGGGAGTGGAAGAAGGGAAATGAATGTCTCCCATAATTCTTGCCTTCTTTTATCATTCACAGGCGGTATTTTTCCTGTACTTTTTTTTTACACTGTGGTTACTGTTAGTGTTCTTGTAAGCTACACCGGCTGGTTTCCCCTTTCCTCAATGTTCCTCATCTCTACCCAAACACATTTCCATCCTTATCTCTTGAATCAAAGTAATCTCTAACCATTGCATAATTGCCACGGAAACTGGGCTTTGAACACGCCTGTGTATGTCATTTTTCAATATTAATTGATCGTTTACTGTGTTGCAATTGCACATGAGAAGACGAAAACACAATAGAGGCAGGTGGTCCTGGGTTTCAAACGCACGTAATTGCAGCTAAAACGCAGATTACTGCACACAAAGCGATTACGGAAGCATGCACCGAACCGTCAGGAAGCACACAATAAGTACAATGCTGGATGTCATGTCAGGAACAGGACCAGAAACACAACAGAAATACGTCTCATGGGTACTATTTTGGACGTTTTTCTCAATCAGCTATCATGTTTTACATATGTTCCATCGTGAGTTACCTCACACAAGGAAGTAACCAGTGCTGCAGACGGTCATATAATCCGAGTCCCAAGTCCCGGAGTCAGAGAGATTCAGTGCCCTGTGTGTACCTACAAGGAACAGCTGTGCATGGGGTTTATCGGGTAACTGAACTGCATGAATGCAGCTCGATGGTCGTCTGTCTGCTTCTCCTCTATAGTTTTGTGTGCAGTCCCTGCGTGCAATCTTGTCAACTACGTTTGTCCGGCTCAAGATGGGCATTGGTCGCTTGTCTCTGAGAGAGGCTGTTGGTTTATGTGTTGTCATAATTCCGAGTGTAAGGAGGAATCTGGTTGTCAGTTCCCAGAAACTGACTTTAATAAATGAAAGCGTGCTTTGTAACTTGCCGCGTGGCATATCCTCGTTGCGAAGTTCGTGCACTGCGAATCACGTTGCGGGACAATCCAATTTTGGCAAAGAATTTGTGTGGCAGTCACGAGTTGCCACGACCAGCTATCCCTAGTAGCAATACGGATAAATGGCAAGAACTGCAAATTCGATTAGAGCAGCACAAGTTTAATGTGACAGGGCAAACAGTAGGCAGACAGAAGATTTCTGGGTGGAGGGCAATCACCCAAGGTACCTTTTCATATGATAGTCTGTGCATCAGTAGAATCTGGGAACCAAGTAGTCTATGTTGGTTATTCATATTCCAGACAACTTGTGTTGTTCCCCGTTTACTCTGAAAGTGCATAGACATAGTTATTTCACCGTTATTTCGAAAGAAGATCCTGCATTGAATCTGTTCGCCGCTTTTTGATGCTGTGGCGAAAAGGTGGGCAATCACGATGTGAAACGTTGCTATACCTTCATTTCCTTCATTACTGTCCTGGTGAGGGAGAAAGGTGATTGGCTCTCTCGATCAGATGGGGGCACCGGCGCATTGATGGCCTAATTTAATCACGGATATAATTGGAAATGTTCACTTTTAATGGTTCGTTGTTGTTCTTTTTTTTATATGATACTTGAGCACTTTCTGGGACTTGGCAATAAACTAAATCTCCAGTCGGTTTGGAATTGCCTCGCTGTTATTTGTGCGAGCGGTTCATGTCAGAGACGATTCACAGTGCCTCACAGACAGCACTTAAGCTTCGGTGTGTCTGATCATGGTACTGCCTTTTCAGTTTTAATTCTGTTCCACGCTAAGAGCTCTCAGTTTTTGGATTCGCTGGAGAGCAAAGTGGGTAATGCGATATGGGAGGTATTTTTCTTCAGCCAAAATGTTTGATGGCGAACTTGGGAAAGTGTCAAGAAGAATGGTCATTGGAAGCAAATATCTGGAAAACCTTCATCTCTGGATCGGTTGGGCCCATCCACTCTCCAAACAAAATAGCCAAACTGGCTGACTGAGTAACAAACATCATGCGTTTTTTTTTGCAAATGGTGTATTCAAACCGTTGCCGGTGGCTGGAGCATCTCAAAGTTGTCGAGCATGGAAACAACTCCCGCGATCCAACTTGCCTTTGCTGAATAGATAACCGAAATTAATCCATACACATCTGCCAATAATTGTGCCTTATCTCTCCGAGGTCTTCCTGTCTATACACCCATTCAGATGCCTTTGAAATGTTGTGTGTGCACCAGACTCTGCCACCAAACAACAGTTCTGTGTGAAAAGCATGTGTCCCTCACATCCCTTTTAAATGTTTCCTCTCTCGCATTAAACGTTTGCTATGTAGATTTGAACTCGCGTGTCTTGTGAAAAAGTGCTCCCTGACTATTTACTTTGTCTGTCTTCCTCATGATTTTATAAGCTTCTGTGAGGCCATATCTAAGCAATGAAGCTCCTGGGAATCAGACGAAGCTTATTCGGTTTCGTTCTCATGTCCACGCAGTGCAAACCTTGCAAATCCTTGTAAAGGTTTTCGAAACTTACACTTGCAAGAAGTGTGTCCAGCTGCAGCACTTGTTTGACCGCGTGGTCACTCTGGAGCTGCGGGTGAACTCACTGTGGAGCATCAGCAATTCTGGAGAGTTCTGTTGCCTCCCAGGTGCTCAGGCGAGGGATGTCACCCATTGGCTAAAGAGCATTCGAAAAGGGGATCGTGAACAGCCAGTTGTCTTGGTGCATACAGGCACCAACGAAAAAAAAACGAGATGAGGAATTGCAGGGAGAATTCAGGGAGCTAGGAGAGACATTAAAGAGGAGGACCTCAAAGATAGTAATCTCGGGATTACTGCCGGTGCCATGTGACTGCCAGCGTAGAAATAAATTTAAAAAAGGCACGATGAACACGTGACTTGAGGAATGCTGCTGCAGGGCGGGTTTCAGATTTGTTGGATTTTGCGACCGGTTCTGGGGAATGTGGGACTATGAGAAAATTGACGATCTACATCTGAACCAGACGGGAACGAATGTCCTTTCGGGAGTTTTTGCTACTGCTGTTGGGGAGGTTTTATACTAATGTGGCAGGGGGTTGGGAACCACACGATTAAGCAAGTCGGCAGTGAGGTGGAAACTGGAAACGCTTAGACTCAGGAAGATAGCATTAATAATGGGAAGAGTACACAGAGAGCAGATGAATGCAAAAGAACTGGTGGCCTGAAATGCATCTACTTTAATGCATGGAGTATAGACAGATGAACTTAGGGCTTAGGTTGGTGCCTGGGAATATGACGTTATTGCGATCACAGAGATTTAGTTGAAGGAAGGGCATGGTTGGCAACCAAATGTTCTAGGATATAGATGCTTCAGACGGGACAGGGAGGGAAGTAAAAGGGGAAGGAGTTGCATTGCTGGTCAGGGATGATATCAATAGTCCAACGAGGGAATAGACCATATTGGAACTGATATTGAGGAATAAGCCAGGGCTGGTGATAGCAGTTGCTGTGGGTGATTTATTTGGGAAGTGTCCAATATTCTGTAAGTTTTAGAATACTCATTGACAAAGATGAGAGTGGGCCAAAGCTAATTGTATCAAAATTATGCAGGAGGTCGGAAATGTGGATTGGACACAGCTATTTGTAGGAAAGTTCACAGTTCATATGTGGCAGGCTTTCAAAGATAGGTTAAACATATTGCAGGATAGGCATGTCCCGATGAAGGCAAAGGATTTGGAAGGCAATATTCGTGAACTGTTGATGACAGTACAATTGTACGACTCGCCAAGAGGAACAGGGAAGCATACATAACGACTCGACAGCCAAGAACATAATGGTCCCTGGAGGAACATGGGAAGAGTAGGACAAGTCTTAAACGAGGAATCAAGGGGGTTAAAAGGAGGTCATGAAACAACTTCACGCTAGCACAATTAAGGAGAATCCTAAAGCCTATTATTCATATATAAGAAGCAATCAGGTAACCAGAGAAAGGATTGGTCCACAAAAGGAAAATGAAGGAAGGCTGTTTGTCGAATCTGAGAGAGTGGGTATGATTCTGAATGATTATTTTGCATCAGTGTTCACTGAGGAGAGGAACATGATGAATGTTGAATCTCGAGTAAAACATTTGATTAGGGGAGAAAGTGAGGTCTGCAGATGCCGCGACTCCCTTGTCAGATCCACACCCCCCACCGACCCAACCTCCACTCCCGGCACCTTCCCTTGCAACCGCAGGAGGTGCAACACTTGCGCCCACACCTCCCCCCTCACTTCTCTCCAAGGCCCCAAAGCAAACTTCCATATCCGCCACAGATTCACCTGCACCTCCACCCACATCATCTACTGCATCCGCTGCAGCCGGTGTGGCCTCCTCTATATTGGGGAGACAGGCCGCCTACTTGCGGAGCGATTCAGAGAGCACCTCTGGGCCACCCGGACGAACCAACCCAACCACCCTGTAGCACAGCATTTCAACTCCCCCTCCCACTCCACCGAGGATATGCAGGTCATTGGACTCATCCACCGCCAAACCACAACAACGCGACGGTCGGAGGAGGAGCGTCTTATCTTCCGACTGGGAACCCTCCAACCACAGGGGATGAACTTGGACTTCACCAGTTTCTTCATCCCCCCTCCCCCCACCTTGTCTCAGCCGAATCCCTCCAGCCTGGCACCGCCTTCCTGACCTGCAGTCTTCTTCTTGACCTCTCCGCCTCCATCCTACTCCGACCTATCACCCTCACCTTGACCTCTTTCCACCTATCACATTTCCAACGCCCCTCCTCCAAGTCCCTCCTCCCTACCTTTTATCTTCTCCTGCTGAACACTCTCTGCTCATTCCTGAAGAAGGGCCTGTGCCCGAAACGTCGAATCTCCTGTTCCCTGGATGCTGCCTGACCTGCTGCGCTGTTCCAGCAATAAAGTTTCAACTAAAACACTTGATTAGTCTGGATCATGTTGCCATAAGTAGGGAAGCTGTGTTGGGCAGGCTAGGGGTAATTAATGTGGACAAATCCCCAGGAACGGATGGGATCTATCCCTGGTTCCTTAGTGAGGTGAGAGAGGAAATGGCTGGGGCCCTGACAGATATCTTCGTGGCATCCTTCAACACAGGTGAGGTTCTGGCCGACTGGAACGTTACTCATATTGTCCACTGTACAAGAAGGATAATAGGGATATTCCGGATAACGACAGAACAATGGGCCTAACATCAGTGTTGGGAAAGTTGCTGGAGAAGGTACTGAGGGATAGGATCTATTCATATCTATAAAATAATGTGCATATCAGTGAGAGGCACAGAGTTTTTCGGGGAAGTGCCCAAGTTGATAGATGAAGGAAAGGCTGTTGATGTCATATACATGCACTACAGTATGGAGTTATATAAGGTTCCCCATGGTAACCAAATACAGAACGTAAAGTAACATGGTGTGCAGGGTGTTCTAGACAGGTGGATAAAGAATTAGTTGAGCAATAGGAGACAGAGAATGGCAGTTGAATGGAGTTTCTGGAAATAGAGAAAGATGAGCGATAGTGCTCCACGGGGGTCAGTGTTGAGGCCACTGTTGTTTGTGATATACATAAATAATCTGGAAGAGAGCACTGTTGGAATGATCAGAAAGTTTGCAGATGACACGAAGTTTTCTGGACGAGCAGAAAGTATAAGTGACTGTTTAAGAATACAGGAGGATAGAGATATACTGGAAAGTTGGGCGGAAAAGTGGCAGCTGGAGTTCAAAACAGACAACTGTGAGGTGACGCATTTCGGTCAGTCTCATTCTAGCTGGGGTTATACAATGAACGGAAGAGCTTTGGGAAAAAAAAGGTGATGGACAGAGAGATCTGTGAGTGCAGGTCCATTATACACTGAAGGTTGCTGCACAGGTGGATAGAGTAGACAAGCAGGGATATAGTATGCTTGGCTTCATTGGATGGGGTATTGAATAAAATGGCTGGCAAGTCATGTTAAAATGGAACAATACATTGGTCTGGCCACACTTAGGATACTGTGCAAATTTCTGGTCGCCACATTACCAAAAGGATGTGGACGCTTTGGAGAGGGCGCGTAAAAGGTTTAAGCGGATGTTGCCTCGTATGGAAGGTGCAATCTAGGAAGAGAGGTTGAGTAGGTTAGGTTTGTTTTCATTAGAAAAAAGGAGTTTGAGGGGGACCTTTTTGAGGTTTACAAAATCATGAAGGTACAGACAGGGTAGATAGAGAAAAGTTTTATTTCCCAGTTGAAGGATTAAATACCGAGAGGTCACGCTTTCAAGGTGAGAGGTGAAAAGTTTAAGAGGGATACACGCAGCAACTACTTGACACAGCGGGTGGTGGTTGTCTGGAACGCGTTCCCAGCAGAGACGGGAGCGGTAATCACGGTAGATACATTTAAGATGCGTCTGGACAGATGCATGAGTAGGTGGGGAGCAGAGGGACACAGATGCTTAGGAATTGGGTGACAGATTTAAACAGTAGATTTGGATCTGCTCAGGCTTGAATGGATGAAGGGCCTGTTCCTTGTCTGTACATTTTCTTTAGTCTTTCTTCTTAAATTATGCCAATTTCATTACAAAATTTACGAGGTCTAAGTGCCTGAAGTGAATCGATGCTGAAACACTAGTCAAAACAAATCTGAGTGATGGCTTTTGTGTGGTAGCGTGGTCGAGCGGTCTAATATGCTGGATTTTAAGCTTCAGTTTCTATCGAATCGTGGCTTCAACTACCAGCATCGTAAGTGAGCTACTGTGTGGAGATGTATGTGAGCGCATTGCGCATGCGTGGATGCCTTTTAATTTGAGTATTTGCAGCTCCTCAGTATGCTTACCCTCTCGGTCTCTGAAAACAACGCAAGTTCCTGCTGTCCGACGTATCCTCATATCCCGTCGATAACATTGGTTTTGGATATCTGCGTTGCCAGTTTCTGTATCTCAAATGGTCAGCGCAGTTGGCTGAAATGTTGGTGGTTCTAGCCCACCCAGGGAATAAGCCTCAAATATTTCAGCACAAGCATTTACCCCGACCATATATTGACATTTCAACTGGGAAAACTCATCCATGATTCACCCCAAGTCCGCAGGGAGTGAGACGTTTACACGCAGCAGAATACGACATCACTTTCTCCAAGCTCCCGATGCCAACAGAAAGCGGCCACTGCAGCTTCAATCAGCGAATTTCTGCCAAGCCATGGGAAACAACTCGTGGAAACTCCTTCCTTAGTAACAGCTCTATCCGTGTGAAAGGAGCAAAACTTTCACTTTAAATTGGAAAGGGCTTCAGGACATTGGAATGTCGCTCCAGTCCTTGGAACATGTTATAAATAAAACTCCTGACTTGAAAATAAGAAGTGGTAAAGGTTTTAGATAGAAAGAACAAAGGAAGTTTTGATTCAGACGACTCTGTCTCGTCAGCAGATGGGAAATGCCCAACACTGTAAAAATGATTGGGTTTCCTTAGGTAATTTCCTGACTGATTTACTGTCTGCCAGAGTGATTGGAAATCAAATCAGCGACATAAAGGTGAGGTTAAAAATATGAAGATATTAAGGCTGAACCTTAAATCCCGGGACAAGTGCTAAATAGATTGTAATGCTTTGAAGGAATAACTGAAGTGAAAGGTGTGAATGATATTTTTGTGATGAGGAGGAATGAACTGGATCCTAAAAAATTGCTGATGAATTATGCTCGCAAAGTAATAGCAAACTAATCCACAGTGCACCGTGCTTGGTTAGCTCAGTCGGTGCAGCGTGAGATGCATAATCTGAGGGTGGTGGGTGCAAGTCTCACAATGGGCACTTTCACTGCTTAATACAATTCCGGCTCTCCGTTTCACATGCAGTATTGCAACCCTTCGCAGGGGAATGTTCTTGCTGCTTTCATTGTCCGCCTGCTTTTGATCACACGTCGGTTTCTGAGTGAACACTGTTTCCATTTTACTGGAGACGCCAGAGACAACTTTATCAGTGCAGCCGAAAATACAATGAATGATGTCCGTTTCAAAACGTGAGGTTCCAAACCAACCGTGCACCACCCAAAGTGTTCAAAGGCACGGAAAGCGAATGGCCACTTGCTAGGGGTCTGACAGAGACGGATCAATGTCACATGGGTCCTGAACCAATTTTCAGTGATTCAGATTGTTCTGATGGAAACCGAAGGGAACTCTCCCTCAACGTTTTGCAATTGTTCTTCATGTGTTTAACATAATGAACAGTATATTGTCAGCAACGAGGGGGGAGGTGAGGCAAGATCGTGAGGTTTCAGTGTGGGACATAGACACAGTAAGTCAAATATCCCCAGAGCACGGCAGAGCTGTTTGGTCCAGGATCACTGCCGTCTTCTCTTACTAAACCAACAAATGAAATTACTGGAAAATCTCAGCAGGTCTGGTAGCATCTTGGAAATATAAATCGATTTAAGACTTCGGGACTAGTGACACTTCTTTTCCATGTCCATCTCAACCTGCTTTTGCACACTCTTCCTTTTTATTGAATGTCTCCTGACTTCCAATTTTATATTCAGCTTCTCTTGTATTACTTCCTCTCCGACCATTTTCCCAGTCTCTAATTTTGTATCAGAACTGTTCCATCTTTCACATTGCCCAGGACTTCGAACTGACCAAATAACTATGTTTCTATTTCCTTAGATAGCAGATGGCCAGAGACTGGAAGGCAGTGTTGTTCCGAAAACTCATCCATGATTCACCCCGAGTCCACAGGGAGCAAGACGTTTACACGCAGCAGAATACGACACCATGTTCTCCAATCCCCCGATGCCAACTGAAAGCGGCCACTGCAGCTGCAATTAGCGGCTTCCTGCTAAACCCTGGGACACAGCTCGTGGAAACTCCTTTCTCATTAACTACTCTTCCCATGGGAAAGGAACAAAACTTCCATTTTAAATTGGAAACGGCTTCAGGAGATTGGAAGGTTGTTCCTGTTTTGGAACGTGTTATAAACAAAACTCCTGTCTTGAAAATAAGAAGTGGTAAACGTTTTAGGCAGGAAGAACAAAGAAAATGTTGATTGTGAGGACTCTGCCTTGTCGGCAGATGGGAAATTCCCAACACTGTGAACAGAAATGATTGGGTTTCCTAAGGTAATTGTCCGACTGATTTACTGTCTGCCAGAGGGACTGGAAATCACTTCATGTGAAAATATTCGGGTTGAATCTTAAATGCCGGGACCAGTGTTAAAGAGATTGTAATGTTTTGAAGAAATAACAAAAGTGAAAAATGTGAATGATGTTCTTTGTGATTGGGAGGAATGAGCTGGATCTTTGCAAATTGCTCTGCCAGGTGAATTCTGCTCAGAATGAAATAACAAACTAATTCATCGTGTGCCAAGCCTGGATATCTCAGTTCGGTGCAATGTGATGTGTTTAATCAGAGAGTCGTGCGTCCAAGCCCCATAATAGTCGTTTTCACAGTTTAATAGAGTTCCAGCTCTTCGTTCCACATGCAGAATTGAAAGCCAACGCTGGTTGAGCATTCTTGTTGTTTTCGCTGACACATATGTTCTCCTGCTTTGATCACATGTCGGTTACTGAGTGAAAACTGTCTGCACTTTACTGGAAGCGCCAGATACAACTTTATCAGTGCAGCTGAAAACACTATGAATGATGTCCATTTCAAAACGTGAGATTCCACTACATCCGTGCACCAACCAAAGTGTTCAAAGACACAGAACGCGAATGGCCATTTGTTAGTGGTCTGACAGAGACGGCTTAATGTCTCATGGGTCCTGAACAAAAATTAACTGATTCAGAAGGTGCTGATGGAACGGAACGGAGCTCTCCCTGTACATTTTGCAATTGTTCTTGTTGTGTGTTCATGTAAGTTGATGTAATGAACAGTTTATTGCCAGTAACGAGGGTGGGGGTGGGGAAGGATTCTGAGGTTTCAGTGTGGGACAGACGTGATCTGATCGAACGGGTAAGTCAAATATTCTCAGAACATGAGAGAGCTGATTGGTCCAGGATCACTCCCATCTTCTGTTTCAGAATCAACAAATGAAATTGCTGGAAAATCTCAGCAGGTCCGGTCGCATCTTGAAAATGAAAACCGAATGAGATTTCGGGACTGGTGACACTTCTTTTTCCATCTTCATGTCCCTCTGTCTTTCTACAATCTTTATTCTTTTTAACATGTCCTGACTTCAGACTTTATATTCAGCTTCACTTTTATTGCTTCCTCTCCAAACATTTTCCCAGTCTCTAAAATTGTATCATGCTTGTTCTATCTCTCACTTTGCCCAGGACTTCCAACTGAACAAATAACTCTGTTTCTATTTCCTTAGATACCAAATGGCCACAGATTGGAAGACATAGGAGGACGGTTAGCGCTTTCAGAATATCTAGTCTGCTCCGCCATTCGATCTTGGCTAATATCGTTCTTGACCCCATTCTCCAGTCCTCTACCTGAACACTTACTCCCCAGTCTTATGATCCAGTCTTTTTCCCAGAGTGGGTCCTAATCCGTCCCAAAACCCTCCACATGTGTTGTCAGCTGTTACACCGTATCTCCATGTCATCAATCTCAGTTTCAGTGATTATCGGCAAACACGAACTTTTCTGAGCAGCTCGATCGGGTCTCTGGCCCCACTGTGATTAGATTACTTACAGTGTTGAAACAGGCCCTTCGGCCCAACAAGTCCACATCGACCCACCGAAGCGAAACCCACCCATACCCCTACACTTGCCCCTTCACCTACCACTCCCGGGCAATTTAGCATGGCCAATTCAACTGACCTGCCCATCTTTGGACTGTGGGAAGAAACCGGAGCACCCGGAGGAAACCCTCCCCGGAGACACGGGGAGAATGTGCAAACTCCACACAGTCAGTCGCCTCAGGCGGGATTTGAACCCAGGTCTCTGGTGCTGTGAGGCAGCATTGCGAACCACTGTGCCACCATGCCGCCCTGCGGGGGAGCAGTAATCATCTTCATCTCCTACGGAAATGATCGGTGCTTCAAAAAAAAACGGACAGAAAGAAAGATAGGCTTGTGTGTCAAGATATGTGGAGGTAATGGTGGCACAGTGGTTAGCACTGCTGCCTCACAGCGCCAGAGACCCGGGTTCAATTCCCGCCTCAGGCGACTGACTGTGTGGAATTTGCACGTTCTCCCCGTGTCTGCGTGGGTTTCCTCCGGGTGCTCCGGTTTCCTCCCACAGTCCAAAGAAGTGCAGGTGAGGTGAATTGGCCATGCTAAATTGCCTGTAGTGTTAGGTAAGGGGTAAATGTGGGGGTATGGGTGGGTTACGCTTCGGCGGGTCGGTGTGGACTTGTTGGGCCGAAGGGCCTGTTTCCACACTGTAATGTAATCTAAAAAAATCTAATGTAATTGCTTTCTGACCTGGTCAGTAAACCTTACTCTGTATATCCCCGCACATTCTAGCTGTTGTGGTGAAAGGGAATACAAATGCAATTAATTGCCATCTACGCTTTTATTCGATATGTATTCTTCCTTGTTCTGAATATGCCGGGATGTTTCCAGCACTGATGGTCACCATTTCTAAGAGAGCATGCCGCGGGCCCTGATCTTTTCTGGAGAGTAGCAGTATCAGTTTGTGCGAAAGTGGCCCAGTACAAAGCTTAGAAGAAACATTGTTGTTCCCTCTTTCCGGACGACAGTCTTTCATATCATGATCGATGGGGTTTATTACATTCTTATCAGCAAACCTTGTTTTGAATTTACTCGCCCAATACTACTGTGGCAGTGAAAAGAATATAATTCCGAATAGCTGCTGCGTGAAATTCATTTTCAAATTTCTATTCGCAGTGGTCCTTCATATGTGGCGATGTCTATATCACTGCTGGCCATCCTGTTTAAGAGTGCCGTTACATATGTTCCTCTGTCTTGGCGCTGCAGGGAAAATTGTTTGCGCCTTTTCAGCCAATATTTCCTGGATATTTCAACATGGTATTCTTTATTTTTTCAATCATGTCCTCTTTAAGGACACAGTTACCGGGCACTGATCCTTTCTGTAACAACAGTACCACATTTGCTCGACATGCGAAGGTGGCCTGGATCAGTAACAAGGAGAGCATTCATTTCCTTCTGTCACAGCGAACACTGGATTCATGATGTTAGTCTCTGTCAAATCCATCCGAAAATGTGCTCTGAAAGCTTCATTTGAACGCTGTCTGGCGTTTCTCAACGTGCGTCAACCAAAACCAGAAATCCTCAATCATAGTTAGGAGCAGTTCACATATTCGAGTTTCGAAGCAGCAGACACGGATACAGTTCATTCAGTCAACAACAGGAATGAAACGATTTACAGGCACAGATGAACTATCGACTCTTGTTCTCATACTGTTACCAATATTACCGTGTGGCCTGAAGTCTAAGCCATGTTGTAACTGAAAATGAGGAAATCACAGACAGGCTGCCGAATAACGCAGTATGTATTTTGTTTTCTTGTTCTCACAGAGTTCCAGGAAAGTATGACAGCGAGGGAGAGGAATGCAAGTCAAGTGCAGCTCTGGTGAAACACCTTCTGTCGGATTCAGTCATCAACAAGAAACGTGAATGTGACTAAAGCGGGAAACCTATTCACAACTCGAACAAAGAGCAATCACGAACAGTGACCACCTCTTTGACATCTCAGATCACCTTTGACCTTCCCTGAATATATATAGAAACTATTTTTTGTACACCTCAAAGTGAGAAGTGTTTGATTTACCGACAATAAGTGAGTTGCATGTCCTTGATTGCCACATAGGTTTCCAACTCAGCTTGCAGCCAGGTGGCAGTTGCTCATGGCTCTGCTGGATAATGCACTATTATGGAGAAAGAAAAGGAAAGTTGGAACTCTTTTGAGCTCTGGGTTTCGAATAATCTACGTGTTCTGCCATTCTCGGATTCCAGTGCTAAACCAGTTTTTCAGTTCATCCGAGATGCAGGAGAGTCGGCGTTTCTGGCAGGAGCAGAATTCATCATCTCCAGTGACCACTTTATCTGAGGAGAGAAAATGAACAAAGTTTCACACAGCGACTAATCGGAATTGCATTCCGTTTCAGCATGGTAGCATATATGGGCTAGCAAATTCAAAGCCAGATTTGCTGATGAGAACAACAAGCACGATCGCTCAGGTAGAGCAATTCCTTCCCACCGCTTATTCTGCAGAACTGGTGCAGTTGCTGTGAGTATGCTGCAGGGTATCATCAGGTAAATGCTCTTGGGTTTCCGGTTTTGGCCTGTGTGCTCGCGTGGCTGAGCAACCTGAGACTCTGATTTCAATTCCACTTCTTAAGAAGGCTTGTGTTTGCATCCCTGCGCGGCCACGTGTGTTAATGGATTATGCTGGCAACGTTTTTCAGGGATGAGTATTGTTAAAGTTGAACAGAAAAAAAAGCAGTCATTTCTTCTCACCCGGCTGTGATGTGGCACAGCAGAAAACAACCAACATGTCGGTGCTCACGCTGTTTTCCCCTTCTGCTGTACTTGTCACGTTCCCCTCCAGCTCGAAAGTCCACCAGCATAATACGCGACTCAAAAGCAGGCTGCGCCAAGCGCTCATATTCCAGACAATTTGCACTTTTCACCATTTTCTCTGAAAGTGAATGGAGATATTTATTTCCCTGTTGATGTGAAATTAGGTTCTACATTGAATCTGCTCGCAGTTTTCTGTTGTTGTTGCGAAAAGGAGGGAAATTGCGATATGAAACTTGGTTACTTTTCCCTAATTTCCTTAATTTCTGTCCTGATGAGAGAGGCTGGTGATTGGTCCTCTCGATCCGGTGGAGACATCAGCCCAATTGTTAACCTCATCTAATCGAGACTGTAATTGGTAATCTTCACTTTTCATGGTTCATTCTTAGTCAGTTCTGATTCATGTTACTTGAGCACTTTCCTGGAAGTATTGGTGCACTAAGGCTCCAGTACGTTGAAAGCACCATTTGGAATTGCCTCGCTGCAATTTGTGTGAGCAGCTCATGACCCAGACGACTCGGTCTGCCTCACAGACAGCATTCATGAGTCCGTGTGTCTGAAAATAGGTTCTCTTTGTCAGTTCTGCTTCTGTTCATGAGTTGTCAGTTTTTGGTTTCGCTGGAGAGCCGCGCGGGCAACATGATTTGTGAGGTATGTTCCGCAGCCAAGATCTCCCACTGAGAAGTTGGGAATGTGTCAAGAAGAATGGTCATTGGCAGCCTAAGACCAGAAAAAAATGATTCGTTGCTAGTTTTAACCGAAGCAGCCTGAGGGAGTTATCTCAAATGGGAGAGTACTCGCTTTGCATGCGAGAGATTGCGGGGTTGCTAGCTGCATTCTCCATCCCCTTTTAAGGCGGCACCGTGGCTCAGTGGTTAGCACTGCTGCCTCACAGCACAAGTGTTCCACGTTTGATTCCTGTGCGTAGTTTGCACATTCTCCCTGCGTCCTCGTGGGTTTCTTCCCACACTCCAAAGATGTGCAGGGCAGGTGAATTTGACATGCTAATTTTCCCATAATGATCAGTGCATTAGTTCGAGGGAAATTGGTCTGGGTGGGTTACTCTTTGGAGGGTGGGTGTGGCCTAGTTGCGCTGAAGGGCCTGTTTCCACACTGGAGGGAATCTATTCTAACCATCTTACAGAAAACTAGCCCAACGCACTGACCAAGTGATGAGTGCCTATTCAAACTGGTGTTAGCCACTGCAGCATCTCAGAGGGGCTGAGCCCGTAAACAAACGCTCTATTTGCCAAATTTTCATGTTTATTATTTTTCAACTTTCCTGTCTGTATACAGATCCATATGCCTTTGAAATGTTGAGAGTATACCAGACTCCACCACTAAATCTGACAATTCATTCCAAACATGCAAACCTTTCTGTGTGAAAAACAATGTCCTTCAGATCCCTTTTAAATTTTACCACTCTCCCCTTAAAACATTGTTCCCTTGTTTTGAACTTGCCTGCCTTAGGATGAAGTAGTCATTGACCATTTACTCTGCCATCTCCTTCATATTGATATAAACCTCTGTAAGCCCATCCCTCAGCCCTCAGGCTCCAGGGAAAATTTTCACATCCTATTCAGCTTTACGCTACAGTCCAAACACTGTATGCCTTGCAACATCCTCATAAATATTATCGAACTTACGCCAAGTTCGCAATTGAAAGTGCGTGTGGGTAAGTGCCTGAAGTGAGGCGATGCTGAAACACTAATCATGAAAAACGTGGTTGCGGGGGTTTGTGTGGCAGCGTGGCAGAGGTGTCGAAGGAGCTGTCTTTAAACTATAACCTCGATCCAGTCATTGATTTGAATTCCCACCACGACCAGAACCACAGGTGAAGTCGGGAACTCTGTTTTTCATGAAAGACCTATAAACAGTGAGATGTCAGAATTTGATCCCATATTCGGCTGTTTTTTCACACGAATTTACACTAACTAAGGCTGAGGGACTGCCCAAGCTCAACGATTCAAAACTATGCGTGCATTTACTTGACTATTCGAACCCAGGAACTCGGACTCATTTTTTGTGTGTTTCACAGTTACTCGGTGTAAATTTAAAACAGCCTCTGGTTATGCAGAAGAGTTCAAAGCTGGAGATTCTCCACTGAAAATGCACAGGAAGAGGCAATCTCTTATTGCTTTTGTTGTAAACTGATAACTTAGACTGTTTAAACTGACAGGATAACGCGGATCCATCCATCCTCTTGGGCACCTTTAACCGCGTTAATATCCGCAAAGGTAAACTCACACTAAGAGGAATGGGCTCATTGCGGTGAATTGTTAAGGAGTGGTGTGTGAGTCAGAGTGAATAGTGGTCAGTAAATACTGACACTGACATTGAAAGTTGCAACACCAGTTCCTCAATCACTTGCTGTCTCATGCCTCCCAGTCATTATTGCCTTTCACATTTTCCTCTCGTCCGTTCCACTTCTCAACTTATTCCCGACAGCTTGCAAGTGTTTCCTTAGAAACTGCAGCTTTAGGAAACGTATTACTGAGATAAAGTCATTGCTCAATGTGATGGGATGCACCGTCAATCCCTAATTACTCGAGAGATTGAGATTTTGAGTTACTCCACATAACCCTGGATGTCCTCAGCAGCGGGGTACAGGCATGCTGCCATGAGGCAAGAGTCTAGCCGTAGTGACATTGAAGGAACAGCGAAATATTTTCAACTGGGAAACGCGAGAACCTTGGAGGGGTAATTGCTGTGATAGCTTTCGCTTGTATTTGCTGCCATTGTCCTTCCAGACAGATGCTGATCGATCACTGAATTGTTCTGGCGGGATCCGTGTGTGTGTTCTGGGTGCAGCCAGGATTTAGTTTTCATTCGGATAATTCACAACAAGAGAATTAAATCTACATCTCCTGACTGGGAATGAAAGCCTGTTCTGGGCAATGCAAAATCAGACTCGTATGCAGGGATGTCCATTGATACTACAGTAGCCTTTGGGACCTGTACAAACTCTAGTGCCTGCTCTTCACGTCATAATTGTCTTTGTCAGCAGTGTTTCTCTCTCCAAGTTTCCAAGTCGGTTCATATTATCATCCTTGGTTTCAATGTGAAGAAGGCAATGCTGTGATAATCTGATGTTGTTCAGCAGATATACTGCAGCAAGTTAAGTAAAGACTGATGCTAACACGAGCTCGTTTTGAGCTGCGCTGATGTTTTGGCAGCAAGAAAGGCATCGTTCAACTCGCCTCATTCCGGATGACGGGCTCGAAATGGTTTCTCGCTGAATTCGATCAGGCTCTGGAATGTAAAAAACTTCAAATATGAAAGTACAGTGAAAGGAAATGGTTCACAGAGTGGGGAATTCCAAGTGAAACAGTGACGGTGATTATGTGTGCTGATTTTTCACCTTGTGAATGCTGTTTCCCTGATGTGGACTTTTACATTACCAAAAGACAAACTGTCACAGCCAAACCTGGTCTTTGGGTCCGTGACGGAATTAGTAACACACCTGACGTCGAGTTAGGGGATTGTCGGTTCGCATTTAAAATCGCAAGGATGCAGCGTGCTCGTCCATTCTTGTTGTCTGTCAGGAACGGAAGGGGTTGGGTTTCCGAATTTACTGTTTCTTTTGCCCACTTCAAATTCTAGCTCAGAGCAACGTCTCTCATTGTCTGTAAAACTGGCTTTGGTTTAACCAAAAGCTGCCTTTTCGCGGTTGAACTTGCATGTTGGAGCGGACAGCTGAAGTGAAGCACAAGGAGCTGGTCAAATCCTGAGAACTCTGCCACTCTCGGGGAATGTGTCTGTGTGTCTCTTTCTGTGGGAGACACGACATGGGTAATAACACAGTGTGACTATGTCAAACTTCAATCCCATTGTTGTGTCATCTAAGATCAAAGCGAGAACCTCACTGCCATTTGCACTGGAAACATCAGAACACATAAGCTGGAAACTGGGAATGTCTTTAAACCAGACTGCACCATGAGTCAAATGGGATTTTCCATTCTGCCAAACTTGAAGACGAGTAGAAAACAATCTGCAGTGAAACTGGTCAGAAATGAAAGGGAAAAGCCATTTCATTGAGAATACGTGCAAGAGCGTCTGTCTTCATTCAGTGTAGACTCGTAGTTAATATTTGGAACTAGAACTGCCATGGCATTAGTTCTATTTTCGGACAGGGAATGAACGTTTTATTGTGCAAGTATATCGTGGTACCAGTATTTCTGACCACTGGTCCGAACCTGGTAATGCTTGGTTTTGTGCCAGGTTATCAAAAATCAAAAAAGATGCAGGTTTTGGAAATCTGAACCAAAAACGAGAATTGATAGAGAAACCCGCTACACCTGGCAACATCTGTGGAGAGAAACAGATTTTTTTTTAGATGGACAGGAAACAGGTTAGTTATAGATTTCTAGATTATACTGTTGGGAAAATGATAATCTTACCTGTCGAATCAGGATATTTATCAAAATCACTCTTGAGCTTACAAACGTCGAATTTACAATCTTAAAAGGACTTAATCAGCTGGCATGCTACTTTCATTTTCCTGAGCTGGTCGAAGGCTATGTTTTAATGGCTACATTTCCTTTTGCTTTCTGTTATTTCGCAGTCACGCCGAATGGAGAATTGTTTCTTTTAGTGTCTGCCTCAATATGTGTCTTTGTTTTTTCTATATTTGTCTCTGTATCCTCCTGGGCCTTTTTCACATTCACCGACTCTCTGGCTGTCCATATCCCTCATTTTCCATCTCTGCTCTTGAAAAGCCTGACATTCAGAGACAGTTTGAGATTCGAACTGCTGAGAGGCTTTCTGACGCCTGGCTGGAGTAGGTCGAAGCAGTCTCACATTCTCTGGATAATGCGTCTATCATTTCGACCTGAGGCAAGGAGACACTTCTTCCTCAAAACCTAAAGACCTTTTCGAAGTTAAAGTTGAATTCCTTATCCAACAGGAAAAGAAAGTAACTACATGATAGCTGAAGAAGAACAAGGATGCATTTACTGTTAGTGTACAACAAATGAATGGTGACAGCAGAGAATGAGGGTGATCATGTCGTGGTGTCAGTGCCATTACCACAACATCCCCCGGGAATGCTGCAGTGTCTCCTGCCTCACCAATTAATTTCCACAAAACTGGGAATGAAGGAATGAGAATAAGAGGATGAGAAGCAGAAGTGCTTGTGGAACTGCGGGAAGAATCTCCAGGTTAAAATAGTAGTTAAAAAGAGCAACATACACTACTGGATTTAAACCTGGAAAATGAAGCCGGAACCCGAAATCAGAATATACAACAATTCAAACAGGGCACTGAGTTTCTCGATCAGCAACACAATACTTGCGAGAAATAACGAGGTTTCAATACAATGAGCAGGCTCCAGTGTGATGGGAGGTGCTTTCACCAGCGAAGCCACGGCGCTACGTTAAAAGCCAGATTTGTCGTCCATATGTGCAATGTCTGAACCACTTGATCACAGGAATTCGAAAACGCGTTTTCTGTAATAGCTTTGCTCAATATGAATGGCAATGAAACTCTGCTTGTGCAAAAATAGACATTTCAATGCTGAGCATGCCCCACTGAAAAGGCACAGAAAAAGACAGTATCCTCTTGCATTGGCATCCAACAGATATTTTCATCTGTTTAAACTGACATTATAAAGAGGATGTGCTCATCTCCTCTCGAGTCCCATTAACCACGTTAATACACACGCAGGGATTTTCAAACCAAGATGAACAGGCTCATTGTTGTAAATTGACAGCAGTGGTGTGTGAGTCATTGCAAACAGTGAGAAATAAATGCTGAACCAATAGCACTGACACTGAGCCTTGCACCATCAGCTCCGCACTCACATCTTGTGTCATGTCTCCTCGGCATCAGTGCATTTGACTTTAATTATTCTACCCTGCACCTCTCCTCAAAATATTCCCGACCGCTTGCAGTGTCGAATTAGTGCATGCAATTATTAGAAATGCACTTCTGGGACACAGTTGTCTTTCAATGAGATAAGATTCGCTGCCCATCCCCAATTATCCCAAAGATGTAGGGGACGGGTTACTTTTCTTAACTCCTCAAATCCTTAGTATGGAGGTACTGACAAGAAACCGCTAGAGATGGAGTTCCTGGATTGCGGAAAGCAGACCGACCCCAAACTGCTAACGTAACTCACCTAGGGATGAGCAGATGGACCCCACTCTGTCAATGTAACTCAACCAGGGGACAGAAGTCTGACATCACACGATCAATGTAACACAACGAGGAAATTATGGCCTGACCGCACTCTGTTAATGTAACTCACCCAGGAAGAGTAGGCTGACGCCATTCTGTCAATGTTAGTCATCCAGGGAACAGCAGACTGACCCAACACTTTACATGTAACTCACCCAGCAAATGGCAGACTGACACCAGTCAGACAGTATAATTTACCCAAGAAAGAGCAGACTGATGCCACTCTGTCAACGTAACTCACTCAGAGAAGAGCAGGCTGTACCCATTCTGTCTCTGTCACTCATCCAGAAAAGAGCAGGCTGATCTGATTCTGTCAATGAAACACAAGCAGGGAGACGAGCCTGACCCCACTCTGTCAAAGTAACTGACTCAGAGAAGAGAAGACTTATTCCATTCTGTCTATGTGAATCATCCAGCGAAGACAGTAATGAAACCACACTTGCTGTTAAACTCAGACAGAGAAGAGCAGACTGTCACGACTCTGAGAAAGTAACACGCCCGTGGAGGAGCAGACTGACACCACTCTCTTAACGTAGCTCACCCAGGGAAGAAAAGACTGAGTGCACTCTGTGATATTACTTACTCAGAAAGGAGCAGGCGGACCCCATTCTGTTAATACGACTCTCCCAGGTAAGAGCAGATGAAGCCCAATCTGTCAATGTGACTCAAACAGGGAAGAGCACTCTGACCTCACGCCATCACTTTAACACAACTAGGAAATTGCAGACTGACCGCATTCTGTCAATGCAACTCACCCAGGAAAGAGCAGACTGATCCCACACTGTCCAAATAACTCACTCCGTGAAAAGCAGACTGACGCCACTCTGTCAATGTAACTCACTGAGGGAAGAGCAGACTGACGCCACTCAGTCAGTGTTACTCACCCAGGGAAGGGCAGACTGACCCCACACTCTCAGTGTAACTTAGCAGACTGATCCCACACTGTCAATATAAGTCATTCTCTGAAGAGCAGTCTGACCCCACTCTATAAATGTAATTCCCCCAGGGAAGAGCAGACTGATCCCATTCTGTCTATGACACTCACCCAATGAATGAACAATAATCCCACTCTACCAATGTAACTCGCCAGGGAAGAGCAGACGGAAGCCAGACTGTCAACATAAATTATCGAAGGAAGAGCATACTGACCCCGCTCTTTCTATTTCACTCAGGCAGGGAAGAGCAGACTGTCAACACTCTGTGAAAGAAATTCGCCCAGGGAAGGGCAGACTGACCCTACTGTATCTGCGTGACTGACACAGGTAAGAGCAACTAACCCAACACTGTCAACGTATCTCCCTCAGGGAAGAAGACCCTGACCCCTCTCTGTCAATGTAGCTCACCCAGGAAACAGCAGACTAACCCCACTCTGTCTATTTAAGTTCACAAAAATCCTTTGAAGTACGTCCTATCCAGACACTCCTATTACAGAGACATCACTGTCTCTGTAACCGTGTGCATTCAATGGCGATTCCAAATAACCTGCAAATGTTTAGAATGTGGCAGCAAACCAGAGCAACCACACAGAAATTGGGCGAATGTGCAAACTTCCATCAGGCACTCACCTAAGCCTGGAATGGAAACCAAACCCGACAGCAGTCGTGATTATAAAATGGCAGAACAGAAACCGAGCAAAAAGCATTGCGTCCCTGTGTGTTGCAACGATGCTGAGTATTAATTAAGCCCCCCTCACTGTAGTTAATTTCCATTTCCATCACTGCCAACCTTCTTCAAAGCAAAGCACGCACTTGCTTTTTTCAGAGTTCCTATAGCCCGCTTTCATCCCGCTTTTTACCTAATCATATTTCTGACTTTACAAACTACGTCATAACAGGTTGACAACTGCAGGATGAGCTTTGTTCCGTTCTCCCCTGATATTGATAGTAGTAATCCGGCATATTCGAGTAGGACTTGATGCGCCTGCGGGTGGTGTATTCGCGGCATTTTGGCTTCTTTTTTAATTTTCGGCCTACTATTTCGAGTTCATTGTGCAGACTTCTGAAGAAGACCTTTTGGAGTCGAAATGGCAACTGTGTTTTCTCTCGCAAGACAGACGTTGCTTTATTCCTGTTCTCTCATAAATTGATCTTCATCTGATATTTGCAAGTGAAATAGGGTGCATTACTATTGCTCGGCTTTAGTTTCAAAATCAAGAGAAACATGAAGGAGAGAATATCAAAGAACACAACGTTCTCAGTTGTTAAGATAATTTTTGCAGCAATGGTGGACATGAAGGTCAAATTAAGAAAACGGTTCAAGAACATTTAGTCTGTGGAAGTGGTATGTGACTTTAGTTCCAAATATATGTTTCCGTTCTTCCAGTATATCTTTTTGACTCCCAGAAAACATTGATTGTTTTCTGTATTCACTTTGTTTCGCGATATCTGTCTTCTGGTCGACCAGGGACAACTTGAATTTGCGTCTGCATTGAATAAGATTTCGCTCTTTGTTTCGTGAAGCAAGCCTGTGCATTATGTACCACTTATCATGCTGATGGCTAAGAAGTTCAAAATGAATTACGGTTTATTGATCGTGAGCAAGGATGAAGTGATCCACTTGCGAACAGATGTCACCACGCCCTACTCCTACATCGGGCCTGAACGGTCGATTGGCAGAGTCTGCAGACAGGAAATATCTAAGTGACTAGTCCTTTGTTCAGTTTGATTTGATACCAATGGTAGTGCTGTTTTGGTGCAGAAATGTGTCAACATCTCTGACGTTAGAGTCAAAATTTAAGTCACATCTACTCCATGGAGTGTCTTCTCATATCAGAACATGCTGACATGAAATCATCTAACTCTGATAGCAAAGGTTTTTTCATTAAACTGGGAGTATGTTTAACTAAGCAATTCAGACAGCCAGGATATATAATTGGCATTTGGTTCTTCAAGCTGAGCTCTCCACACCAACTGCTCCAACGAAGGCCGTGGATAAGATCCCCATCGATTATTTTTGTAAATTTTAGCCTCGACATCTACCTATTGTTCTGAACAATGCTACACCACAAGCAGAGGGCTAAGTCTGATTTTCATCGTTAATTTTCAATTTCAGTTCTTAATGCACAGTTTCTTACGAATGTGGACAGCAGAAGACCGTTAACATTCCATTTCTAATATTACCAGAAAATTCTACTCCACTGATATCGCCTTGCCTTTTCACATCGCAAGCCAGGAACCTGGATCAGTCGAGTTCCTTTCCACACATGGAGTTGCTTTTTTCTAATTCATTGACTGCTGATTTAATAGATTATTGGCCTTGAGAGTCAGCTGTAAATTAGGTTGAACTTTCTCAGCTTGACTTTCAACTGATCCTAAACAAAAAATCATCACCTGCATTGCTTCTAGTTTTGCTGAATTCCATCCCCTGAACATCCAAATTTCACGATAGTTCGACAAATGTGTTGAAACTGATTCGTGCTGGAAGTTGGTGGCTTTTTGTGACTCGACATATAATTTATTCAATTAGATGACTGGGTCAGTCTTGAAATTACTTCGGATTCTTCACAGTTGAACATTTACTTTCGATTGAATGCAAAGCTCAAGCTCCACGAAATCCAAATCCTGCAAAGGAATTAATGACTTTTAAAAGATTCTACGCTGTAAACAGGATTCGAATCTGTGCAGGGAGACCCCAGGGGATTTCAAATCCAACGCCTCAACCTCTCGGCCATCACAGCTGCAGCACACTTGCCAATTTTCATAGTACAACAACTGAATTCATTTGTTGGAAGAACAAATTGTCAAGACCCAAAGATTTCGCCAACTCCTTTACAGAGACCCAGACGAACGTTACCTTAGCAGATTGACAGGCTTTCACCGCAAACTAGATTTTGACACAGCTGAAGTTGTGGGAATGATTCTTTGTCGAATTATAGAGTCACGGATGTACACCACACGAAGAGAGGATCATTGTCTCACTGCGTCCGATCGATGTTGACTCAATTGCTCATCATCTGGTGCCAAATTAGATATGCTGTTGTGTTTTAATATTCATCTAAATATGGTATTAGAAAAATTGATGCTAAGTCCATAAACACTAGCTACAATCGTAAAAAAAAATCGGAATTAGAAAGAATGCAGAACCAATTTACAGGAATGGATCTAGCAACTAATCCGTAAGTTCTGACATCAGGTAATGAACTTGTGAGCACAAGAGAGGAAGATTAACCGAAGATTTAGAACTTAAAATAGTCTTGACGGAATTATTTGCAAAGTTTTTGCGGTTGTTCTAGAGTCATCAAGTCCTTGAACAATACAACACAGAAAGTGGCCCTTCTTTCCAACTTGACTATGGTGGACAGGTATCCTAAACTAATAGGTCCCATTTGCCAACATTTGGCCCACAATCCCTCTAAACCTTGTTACTCATATATCCATCCAGATGCCATTCAATGTTACAGTTGTACCAGTCTCCACCAATTTCTCTGGCAGCTCATTTTGGACACGTCTGAAAAAGTTGCCCCTGACGTCCCTTTTAAATCCTTAGCCACGAATTTTAAACCGATGTTTTCTAAATTTTGACTTCCTCACCAGCTGGAAAACACCTTGACGAGTCAACCTATCCATGTTCCTCATGATTTAATAAATAGCAACGATTTGACTTTATCATGCTTGTCAAGAGGGAAATGTGTGAAGATTATTTGTCGAAGGTTGAAGTAGAAAGTCTGATGTACAGATTTTGAGAAATTCATCTTGGAGAAGTTTTTAGTAAGTCATTGAGGTCTAGTAGCATTTGTAGAAGTCTGTTGTGAAAGCCGCAGAAGGATTTCAGGGCACGAGAACGAAGCATTATTTCCAATGTATGGTGGCTCAGTTTGACCGCACTTGGACTACAGTATGAGGAATTATAATCCTCAATTTAGGAAAGATACTAATGCCATATGAGGAATACCACGAATGGTGATTAGCCTTGATATCATGGATGAACGTTAGCCCTCTGAATTGAAATTGGGCAAATCCCACCTTTTTTTAACAGTTTCAAAACAAGAGAGTTAATCTCATTGAGAGTTGCAAAATATTTGAAGAGATAAACAGGGTGGTGCAATTAAATTTTGTTCCCTCAGTGGTGAATCGGGGCGGCACGGTGGCACAGTGGTTAGCACTGCTGCCTCACAGCGCCAGAGACCCGGGTTCAATTCCCGACTCAGGCGACTGACTGTGTGGAGTTTGCACATTCTCCCCGTGTCTGTGTGGGTTTGCTCCGGTTTCCTCCCACAGTCACAAAGATGTGCGGGTCAGGTGAATTGGCCATGCTAAATTGCCCGTAGTGTTTGGGTAAATGTAGGGGTATGGGTGGGTTGCGCGTCGGTGTGGACTTCTTGGGCCGAAGGGCTTGTTTCCACACTGTAAGTAATCTAACTAAAATAAAAAAGCAGGAGAGGACAATTTTAAAATGAAGCATTGTGAAGCAATTTTAAAATGAGAACTATTGATTTTTGTCTTCGCCTTGAGAAGTCTCGCTGTTCAGCACTACAGTGAGCCTTGGATATTTGGTCTTTGAATGCATCACTATCAGCCTGACCCGCCGACACTTAAGGCATCGCTATAGACCTGACCCCTCACACTTACTGCCTTAATATCAGTGTGAACCTCTCAAACTTACTGCATCACTATCCATCTGGCGCCCTCACATTTACTGCGCCACTTTCACTTCGAGACCCTCATTTTGACTGCGTCACTATCGGCCTGACTGCCAAACACTTACTTTGCCACTATCACTCACGCCCTTACACTTCCTATGTTACTATCACCCTGAGTCCTTACACTTACTGTGTCACTATCAGCCTGACTCCATCACACTGATTATGTAAGTATCAGACTGACGCCTCACACTTACCGTGTCACTACAACACTGCCTCCTCAAACTTACTATGTCACTATCTCCTTGACCCTCTCACATTTACTGCGCCACAATCACACTGACCACCTCACACCTACTGCTTCACTATGAGCTTCAATACTTACACTTACAGCGTCACTACCAGCCTGACTCACTCACACTTATCACTTGACAATCAGCATTACTCTCTCAAATTTATTTCATCATTATTAGGCTGTGGCAGTCACACTGACAGCCTGACCCCCTCATGCTTACTGCGTTGGTATCTCTCTGATCCCCTCAGAATTGCTGCGTCCCAATCTCTCTGATACCCTCATACTTAATGCGTCGCTATCCCTCTGGCGCCCTCATACTTCTTGCATCACTCACACCTGACACATGCGCACCTACTGCATCCCTATCAGCCAAACCCCACTCACTACTGGCGTCACTCGCTCTCTAACCTGCTCACACCTCGACACTCTCTCACTTCGTGCATCAATATCAGCCTGACCCCCTCACGCTTACTGCATCACTACCAGCCTGATCCCTTCAAATGTACTGTTTCCCTATCAGACTGACCCACTCATACTTACAGCATCACTATCACCTTGACCCCCAAACTTAGTGCGTCCAGATCACCCTTAACCTTTCACTCTTCTTGCGTCACCTTCAGCCAAACCCTGCACACTAGCACTCTGACCTCCTCATACTTGCTGCATCACTATAACTCTATCCCACTCACACTGTGTGTGTCACTATCACCCTGACAACTCATACTCACTGTACCACTATTATCCTGACTCCATCACAATTAGTACATCATAATCAGCCTGACCCCTTACACTTACTGTGTCACTATCAACCTGTTGCCTCACATTTCCTGTGTCACTCTCAATCTGACACCCTCAAAGTGTCGGCGTCACTGTCACCCTGAACACGTCAGACTTACCGCATGTGTGTCTACCTGAAACCTCACACTTATTGCGTCATTATAATCCTGAGCGTCTCACAGTTACTGCGTCACTAGCACACCAACACTCTCACCTTTACTGCGTTACTATCGGCCTGACACCTCACACGTACTGCATCACTATTAGCCTGACCCGCTCACATGTTTTGCGTCACTACTACCCTGACCCCCTCACAATTGCTGTGTCGCTATCAGCCTGAGCCCCTCACTAGCACGCTGACCAAGCTCACAATTACAGCATCACTATCAGCCTGACTCCCTCACACTTTCTCTACCATTATCACCCTGACCCTCTCACACGTAATGCGGCACTGTCACACTGAGACACTCACATCTTCTGCGTCGTTATCAGCTGGACCCGCCGGCACACAGCGTCACTATTAACCTGCCCCCTCACACTTGCATGCCTCAATATCTGCGTGAACCCCTCACACTTACTGCATCACTGTCCATCTGCCATCCTCACACTATCTGCACCAGTTTCACCTTGACATCCTCATTTTTACTGCGTCACCATCGGCCTGACAGCCACAGACATATTGCGTCACTATCAGTGACGCACTCGCACTTCCTATGTTAATATCACCCTCACTCCTAAAACCTACTGTGTCACTATCAGCCTGACTCCATCCCACTTTTTGTGTCAGTATCAGACTGACGCCTCACGCTTAGCATGTTACTAAAACTCTGCCCCATCACACTGACTGCGTCACTATCAGCCTGACCCCTCAGACGTACTGCGTCACTATCACCCTGACCCACTCACACTTTTTGTATCACTTTCAGTCTGACGCCTCGCGCTTACTGTGTAACTAAAACTCTCCCCCGTCACACTGACTATGTCACTATCAGCCTGACCCCTTCATACGTACTGCGTCAATATCAGTCTGACCCCTCAGACTTACTGCGTCACTCTCACTCTGACCCTCTCTCATTTACTGCGTCACTCTCACCCTGACCTCCTCACATTTACTGCGTCACTATCACCCTGACCCACTCACACAGTCTTTGCCATTTTCACCTTGTCAGCCTTATTTTTGCTGCGTCACCATCAGCCTAACCGCCACACACTTATTGCGTCACTTTCAGTCACACCCTCACACTTCCCATGTTACTATCACTCTGAATCCTTACACTTATTGTGTCACTATCAGTCTGACACCTCACACTTACTGTGTCACTATTAGCCTGACTCCATCACATTTATTGTGTCAGTATCAGACTGACGCCTCACACTTATCTTGTCACCAAAACAATGCCCCGTCACATTGACTGTGTCACTATCAACCTGACCCCCTCACACTTACTGCTTCACTATCGCAATGCTCCTCTCTCACTTACGACGTCATTTACACCCTGACACCCCACACTATCACGCGTCACTATCACGCTGCGGCACTATCACACTGAGGGCCTGATACTTAGTGTCACTGTCATCCTGACCCCTTACACTTACTGCATCACTATCACACTGGTATCTCACACCAACTGTGTCACTATCATTCTGAACCGCTTACACCTATTGCGTCACTATCACATTGACCCCAACACACTAACTGCATCAATATCAGCTTGACCATCTCACACATACTGCGCCACTACCAGGCTGATTCCCTCACATATACTGCGTCACTATCAGACTTACCCACTCATGCTTACTGCGTCACTATCACCCTGACTCCCCACTCTTACTGCGTCAAGATCATTGTGCTCCCATACACTTACAGCGTAACTATCATCCTGACAACGTCACAGTTACTGCGTCAAGATCAGCATGATCCCCTCAAACTTAATGCGTCACTATCAGCTTCAACACTCACATTCACTGCGTTACTTCTAGCACTACCCCTGCACACTTACTACATCCCTATCCGCCTTAACCCCTCGCATTTACCTCATCACTATCAGCCTGAGACACTCACACTTACAGCTTTACCAGAACCTGGCCCTGTGAGTGCATCTACATCACTGTCACCCAGACCCCTTGCCCATACTGCGTCACTATAAGCCTGGACCCTCAAATGTTCTGCGTCACTATTACACTGACATTTCACAATTACTGCAACACTACAACCTGATCCCCTGAAAGCATCTGCGTCACTGTCACCCTGACCCCATCACACTTGCCATGACACCAACACAATGACACATTCACACAGTTTGCTTCACTGTCATCCTGACACCTCACATTCACTGCATCACTACCATCCTCCCCCTCATACTGACCTGTCACTATCATCCAGAGCCGCTCACACTTATTGCGTTCCTATCACTCTGCTCCCAACACATTAACTGCGTCACTATCAGCCTGACACTCGCACACTTCCCGCATCACTATCAGCCTGACCCCTCACAATTTCACCATGTTTATCAGTCTGACTCCTCACATTTCCTGCATCACTATCACCCTGTCACTTAACACTTACTGGCCAGTATTAGCCTGACGCCCTCAACTTACTGCATCAATATCAACCTAAACACTCACACTTACTCCGTCACCATCACGCTGACCCCCTCACAATCACTGCGTCACTATCACCCTGTCCCCTCTCACGTCCTGCATTAGGATCACTCTGACTCACGGACACTTACTGCATCACTATCAGCCTGACCTCTCACACATACTGTGACACTATCAGCCTGACCCCACCACACTTGCTGCGGCTCCATCAGCCTGACACCCTCACACCTACTGCTTCACTATCAGACTGACCCCTCACACTTACCGCATCCCTAACACCCTGACACCTCATACTTACTGTGTCACTATTCCCCGAACACCTCACTTTTATTGGCCACTATCAGACTGACGCTCTCAACTTACTGTGTCACTACCAGCCTGAACGCACACACTTACTCCCTCACTATCACCCTGACTGTCTCACACTCACTGCGTCAGTCTCTGCCTGACTCCAGCACACTTACTGCGTCACTATCACCCTGTCCCCTCCCACTTTATGCGTCAGGATCAGCCTGACACAGTAACACTTACTGCATCACTATCAACCTGATCTCCTTCCAATTACTGCGTCACCAGCCTGACAACTCACTCTTACTGAGTCACTGTCACACTGACCCCTCACACGAAGTGCTTCACTATCACCTTGACCACCTCACACTTATTGCGACATTATCGGTCTGATCCCTCAGACTTAATGCATCACTATCACTCTGACCCACCTCACTGCGTAACTATCGGCCTGATCCATTCACACAGTCTACGTCACTACCACGCTGACACCTCACCCTCATTGTGTCACTATCATCCTCACTCCATCACACTTATTGAGTCACTGTCAGCCTGATCCCCTGTAATGGAAAATGATCATTTACTGTGAAATCTGTGAAAGCATGGTTGAAACAAAGAAGTATGGACCTAACTTTGCAAAAAGACAGAAAAAATGTAAAGCTCAACCTAACTTACAGCTGACTCTCAGGGCCAATAATCTATTATATCAGCAGTCAATGAATTAGAAAACTCCATGTGTGGAAAGGAACTCGACTGATCCAGGTTCCTGTCTTGAGGTGTGATAAGGCAAGGAGATATATAGTATAAAGGGAATATGTGAAAACCGTCAGGCGTCCATTTTGTGAGGCGTCTTGCAAACGTGTCGGGTCCACTCTGCAAATTTCAAAAATAAACTTTTTCTTTGCTCTTGGTAGCATTTGTGTCGAGTCGATTGAAATTCTACGGCAGTAAACTAGGGGGCTAGCCTGGGACCCTGGGACTGGGTAAGATTTTGAAGATTCCCAGGAGGTGTACGCGCCACTGCCTTGAAGATCTTTCACTTCATCTCGAGCGCTGAATTGGCCCCTTTGAGTGAGAGGACTGGGGATAAGTGGATCGCCCCAGAGTCGCGTTCCGAATCGAATAAGGTCGGGGTAAGAGTTGTGGCTAAAATAACCCGACATAGAGACTCGTTCGAAGAGAATAAATGAACCAGGAAGAGGAACCAGTGAACTCTTGCGCGGTATTCGAGTAAAACGCAAGGGAAAGGATTGCCGTCCAAAGAGAGTTTGAGAGACAGCAAGATTAACGGTGGTTTGAGTCTTGGAGCCACCATGGGCAGCGTTGGAGTCGCCAAAGCTGTACCGGTTACGTGGGTTCTTGGTTTGTGAAAACCAAGGCAATGAGACGTCGCGCCCAATAAGAGGGGACCTCCGGCGGTAAAAGCAAGTTATATTGGCAAAGAAAAGATTACGGTATCGTGAGAGAGAGAGAGAGAGACAGACAGACAGACAGAGAGAGATGAACACTTTTCCAATATCCATGAAAATCGGCTCCAGCAAGAGGGAACAAAAAGAGGGTCGACAGACAACTCGGAATGGTCAAGAAAAAATACAATGCTAAATAATTATGGCACAGGTTCTGTAAAGCAGTTAAAAATGTAAATCAAGGAATGTGGTTTTCTGGAGGAAGGAAGTTTTAGTAACATGCAGTTGCAAATGCTGAGGTCACCGTTGGAGGAGAGAAAGAAGGAGAAACGGAAGGATAAAATGGAACCTATGAATTGGAGTGCTTATAACATGTTGAAGGCTGAGCCTGATTTCAGGGAAAGAAAATCTTGAATAGAAGATAGATCAAGTACAGGTACAAGCACTTGCACACATGCACACACACACGGAAAACAACCTAATGAAGCCGTACAGTGTCTTAAGACTGGATCAGATCCTGACCTTAATGGGTGCCCTCGAAGAGCTACAGCCCCCCTACGAGATCCACTTCGCGAAGATTCCAAGTCAACGGTCGCCGCCTCAGGGTCTGCTGAATCACCAATAGCATATCGTACCCACAATCAACTGAAGCAAGAATCCCTAAAGAAGTCGAGACAATTTCCCAGTACCTTAAGCACCTCACGAAAGCCGATAACGTCTATTGTGGACTGATACCACACAAGGACGTAACGACGGCAGAGATCACACTGTATGAGGCACACCTTAGGAGCAGCTTCATCAAGTACAAAACAAAAAAATAGGTAACAATATGCGTTTATTACCTGGGACACGGGAAAGCCGAATTAGATAGAACAATACGTGATACATGCTGAAAAATTGCTGGCTCAAGAGAACCATAACCGGAAATTAAAGATGGAACAGCAATCACATAAACCTCAGCTTATTATGATGCAAATGGTCGTTCATCCATTGGAGGGAGGAACTGCGGGAAAAGAGAGAGGCACAGTTGGAGTTCGCAAAAGAGGAAGGGATCACGGACGTGTGCTTGCCGAAATAGATCTGGCTGGTGCTTTGTTTGCGGAGCAATGGACCACTGGTCGAGGCAGTGCCCGCACAGAGAGCCTCAATCGGTCCTGGAGGCTGGACAGCATGGTGACTGACAGGGGACGACCGAGGTTGAGGTGGGCAGGCCACAAGGTACAGGTAAACCTCTTTCCTTTATACTTGGCAACGAAGAATCCCTTATGCTAATCACTTCTACTAACCTAACGGGCACTGAGATGCGTCCCAACTCTATATTGAACATTGAGATTGCGAAGTGTGGACAATATGTTCAATATAACAATGATGCGTATATGTCGATGCCTACCTCTATGTTATATGTGGAAGGTACACCAGTTACCTTTTTGGTAGATACATGGCCAGCACATTCACTCCTCAAATCAAGACAGTTCAGAGAGTTGACGCCAATAAAGATGAGTGGAATGTTCCTGAACTCAATAGAGGCATCAGGCGTCGTGATATGAGAGAGTTTTACCGCACCCATATTGTGTGAAATCAGTAATGTGTATACATTCTAATTCTCAATTATGTTAGCAGAATGCTGTCCTTTACATTTGATGGCTCGGGATCTCAGAGTGAGACTGGGTTGTATTTGCTCAGTACTCCGACAGGCTTGTTGGTAATTCAAAGGGAAGATTCACAAGTGTAAACTGTAAAATACAACCCACGACCCCTGGTGTATGTCTGTGAGTGGCGATCAAGCCAGAGAGCAATGAGTTCATTGAGCGATTCACTCGCCCTGGAAGCAGGTAACCATGTTAATCCTATTAACACTGATTTTTTTTGCGGGAATATGCTGCACCGCACAGCACACATACACCAGGATGGCCCTGAGGAACCATAAGAGAACTATTGGTTCAGGAGATTGGTTAAACCAGGTCAGTTGTTATTGTGCGAATTTTATTGAAGGGATGGCAAATGTGCAGTCAGTGTGAACTTATGTAAAATACTTGTGACGGCAAGTAAGCTCTATATTTTTGATGTGGAAGGCTACTCTCCTCGCGTGTCATTGGCGAAGGTGTCCAGTGACTGGTGGCAGGATTTGGGGCCATGGGTATTAAAGGCATAAAGAGCGAAATGTTGGGTGTTCTGGGACGATGTGGGTATGTGGTTCAATGCAGATGTGCGGACAGATAGGAAGAAATTAATTTGTCTAACTCAGGCAATAGAACAGTCGAGGTAACCCCCGCGAGCCCTGAAGAGCCTAGAAGGCTGGCCTGGCGTTTCCCTAAGATAAACTTCTCAGACCCAAGATTAATAACGGTCCCTACTGAATTATGGGTAAAAGGCAAACATGATGTGCGGCTTATACGAGGTTGTGAACCAATACGAGTAACCACGAAGTCGGAGTATCGTCCTTGCAGGGCACAATACCCGTTAAAACCCAAGGCCATGGACGTAGTTACTCCAGTCTTTCAATCCTTCCCATAGGCTAGAGAGATAATCCCCTGTGTAAACTCACCGGTGAGAACTCCAATTTTTCTGATCAAAAAGGCAAAAATTCCAAGTGAACTGGAGGAATGCAGGTTTGTTCAAGACTTGCAGGCAGTCAATAACAGTGTTGTCCCGCGCGCATCAAATGTTCCCAAACCCTATACTGTATTAGTTCAATTTCCACCGGACAGTAAATAGTACCCTGCTGTGGATTTAGCAAATACATTCTTTAGTGTAACGGTGCATCCAGATAGCCAATTCTGGTTCGCTTTTTCATTCAAAGGGAAATCTTATGAGTTCACACGACTTTGTCAATGTTACTGTGAGTCACCTACCATACATAATGAGGCTCTAAGCAAGAGTTTGGAGACTCTTGTTTTAACCCCTGGGTCTGCGTTTCTGCAATTTGTAGGCGATTGCTTAAAAGTAGCACCGACAGAGGAACAATGTGAGAAGGATTCCCTTGCATTGCACGAGGGAAGGGCACAATGCCAGTCTCGCAAAGCTTCGATTTATGCAACAACAGGTGAAGTTCTTCAGTCACTTAATATCTGAACAAGGGAAGGCCATTGGTGAAGACAGAGTGCAAGTAATTCAGCAAATTCTAAGGCCTCACATGAAGAAACAATTGCTGTCCTTTTGGGGCATACGCTCCTACTGAAGAACGTTTATCCCAGGTTACACAAATCTTGAGGCGCCCTGAAGTGACACGGCCCATGGAAAAGGGTAGCAGAACCAAGGTCCTTTGCAATGGATCCCAGCGGCCGAGTTGAATTGAAAAAGACGTTTCAAAGCCCACCCACACAGGGGATTCCGAATCCAAACAAGCCTTCTGTCAAACGGTAGATGAGAAACATGGCTGCATGACATCTGTGTTGTTGCAGGATCATGGGGGATAATTCAGGCTGGCAGCTTATTTTTCGGCTAAGCTAGACCTAGTAGCGGCAGGATTGCGTTAATGCCTGCGAGCTGTGGTTGCAGCTGAAAAGGCTGTTGCAGTGTCCAGGGATATAATCGGCTATGGTGACTTAACCAAACTGATCGCACATGCAGTATCCTTACTGCCTTCCGAGCAAAAGACAGCACATACGTCGGCAGCACGTTGACTCAGATACAGTACTGTGTTATTGGAGAAGCCTAACATTGCAATAAAACGATGTAACGACCTTAATGCTGCTAATCCTCTCACGAGAGAAGGAGACCACATGATTGTATCGCTGTAATTAATTAAATGTGCTGCCTAGACAAGACTAGCAGAATTCACCACTTCAGAATCTAAATATGGCTGTTTTTTTTTGTGGATGGGTCAGCATTTAGGAGCAAGGAGGTAGGCCAGAATTTTATTGGACATGCTGTAGTAACTACCCATGAGGTATTCAAAGCGGGATCACTCGCTTCTCATCTGTCAGCGCAAGCAGCGGAGCTGATTGCCTTGACTGAGGCATGTAAATTGGCTAAGGGAAACACAGCGAATATTTAACCGATAGCAGATACGCATTCGGAGTTGCACATGATGTTGGAACCCTGTGGAAATACAGGGACTTCTTGGACTTCACCAGAAAGCCCATCACACACCCGTGATCAGATTTCTGACCTCTTGGAAACGGTCGTATTGCCTAAATCAATCGCTGTGTGTAATTATGATGCCCACACGAAAAATAACAATTCCTTTTCTCAAGGAAATGCAAGGGCAGACTCAGCGGCAGGGACGGCAGCCCAGCAGCCGATGAATGATCAGTTTGACATGAGAATGACGAAAATCCTTACCCAAAACAGCAGACGTCCGGGACTCACAGTCAAAGTCCAGGCTTGAAAACACATTTGAGTGGGAAAAAGCAGAGTGCAGTTTGAGGTCAGGGGTATGGTGTGGCCCCAATGTTAAACCTTTTCTGCCACGATCACTATTTCCATTCTATGCCAAACTGACACACGGTAAGGAACATGTTTCAAAAGAGGGAAGATATAACAGCATTTCAGCTCAGTGGTACACTGATGGATTTACTCATTACTTCCAGAAATATTGTGAACGATGTGTTATCTGTGACAAAATAATGTGGGGAGGGGAATACAGATGAGTCATGTAGCACTTCCGAAACCCCCAAAACGATTTGAACATTTTCAACTGGATTTTACCAAACTAACACACTGCGAAGGTAAAAGTTATTGTCTGATAATAGTTGATATGTTTTCCAAATGGGTGCAAGCGTTCCCCACGGAAAAACAGAATGCCAGTGCAGTAACCAAAGCTTTCCTAACTGAAATAATTCCGAGATGGAGCATCACTGAGAGGCTTAGTAGTCCCAAGGTTTGTGAAGGTTTATAGCTCCGGTTGAGGTTTAGGGTGTAGGTTTGCTCGCTGAGCTGTACGTTTGTTATCCACACGTCTCATTACCTGGCTAGGTAACATAATCAGTGGCGACCTCCAAGAGAAGTAAAGATGTTGTCTCCTGCTTTCTATTTATTTGTTTGTCCTGGATGGGGTTCCTGGGGTTCGTGGTGATGTCATTTCCTATTCGTTTTCTGAGGGGTTGACAGATGGTAAATCGATTTATGTGTTTGTTTATGGCGTTGTGATGGGAGTGCGAGGCCTCTCGGATTTCTCTGGTGTGTCTGCATATACAGCAAACCGACAATTCACAAATTCTTCACAACACCAGCAACCATCCCAACACGCAAAAAGGAAGCTGTATCAGAACACTATTCCAACGAACCACCACACATTTCAGCACAGCCGTACTTTGGAAAACAGATGAGAACCACCTATAAAACGTATTCAAGAAGAACGGATACTTAAAAAATACAGTCCAGAGATTTCTCAGGAACAAACCACGACAAGTAGACATAACACAGCCAGAAGGCCTATCGACCTTTCCATACATCAATGAAGTCTCAGAAGTGGCAGCCAGACTACTAAGACTCCTCGGAATCCAACCAACAGTGTCAAACAAAACTAACAAATTTAAAAGACCCAGTACAACCCATGGACAAAACCAACGTCATCTATAAAATTCCATGCAAGGACTGCCACAAACACTGCGTAGGACAAACAGGGAGAAAGTTAGCAACCAGGATACAGAACACCAGATAGCCACAAAAAGACACGAACCTCTCTCTCTCGTAACCCTTCACACGGATGAAACAAAAACACCATTTCGTCTGGGACAACACATCTGTCCTGGGACAGGCTAAGTAAAGACATGCCAGAGAATTCCTTGAGGCCTAGCACTCCAACCTCAACGCCATAAAAAAAGACTTTCCATAGATAGCATCTGTCAACCCCTCAGAAAACGAACATGAAATGGCATCACAACAAACCCCAGGAACCCCATCCTGGAAAAACATATTACTAGAAAGCAGGAGACAACAGCTTCTCTTCACTTGCAGTTCGTCACTGATGATGTTACCTAGAACATAGAACATAGAAAAATACAGCGCAGTACAGCCCCTTTGGCCCTCGATGTTGCGCCGATCCAAGCCCACCTAACCTACACTAGCCCACTAACCTCCATATGGCAGGTAATGAAACGTCTGGATATCAAACCTACAGCTCAGCGAGCAAACCTACACTCTAGGCTTAGTAGTGACAGTAGGAAACTATTTGTCCATAATGCCCTACAGCAGATTAGTGAGTATTTGGGAATAAACATAAGATAGCACTGTGCCTACCACAAAACGAGGGGTACGGCAGCGGAAAGAGAAAATTCTACCATAAAAAATAAGTTGACAAAATGCTGTGAGGAACTAGGGATGACATGGACAAAGGCACTTCCAATTGTGCCCAGGAGGAGAGGGAGAGCTAATCTTAGCTCGTTTGAGATTTTTTTTGTTAGGCCGCCAAACACAGGAATTGTCCCGAGACGTAATGGAAGCCAGATAACAGGCCCCTGTGAGGATGAGGTGTTGTGTTACTGCATGAAACTCTCTACGCTTCTGTCCCAAATACAAAATCAAGTGAAGACAGGACTACCCCAATCAGCATGGGAAATAGATATTCTATGATCAAAGTAAGACTCAGAAGAGCAATGAGGGAGTCTCGTGGTGTGGAATAAATAGATCCTTTTCCAACATCTGGAGACAGGTGAATATACTGGTTTAGTCGCCCCACCCCCGCCCTCCGAGATGCAGTGCTACAGACGATCGGAGTACTGGGGCATGGCAACCAATCAAACCAGATCATGGACCTAACCCCAAGCTGGCAATGGTCATTAATGACACACCCAAACCCGAAGGGAGACAGCCGTGGCTTGAGGGCGAATTTAAAGCAGGAGGGGAATTTGCCTGCTGGAGATAAATGGCGTAAATGCGACGCCAGTAAGTTGGGAGCTGCGAAGGGCCATTACTACCTGTGAAGGGAACAGAGCATGTGAGTTGGTCATAAGACAAAACGTGAGATTAGAGATTGGCTACACTTGTTGGATATGTTTGCACACAGCCCAAAGGTAGTCTGCCCAGCAAATTACTGAGAGCCTTGCGAGAAATGCCAGCTGTCTGCTTCCACGGGAGGCGACTAGCCTGACCCTGATAGTGGGGGGCAATAGGATACGAAATGTGAAACTATCCGTGGCCCCAAAGAAGGAAGATTCGATTGCTTGTCCGCACCCAATAGCGACGTTGACGAATGTGACGTGTGAAGATGGGCTGTGTATCGGGAAAACCAGGGAAGTGGAAAAAACACCACAAAACTTTGTTAGAGTTAGGTGGTGTCTGAGGACATGCCTGGTGTTCATAAATTATTGTTGATGTGCAGATATCTGGCTGAAATATGCAAATACTTTGCTGAATTCTGCGTCGAAGAGGAATTGTCTTTGTGGAACATTTCACCTGGCATTGCGAGCAGCCGAGTTCAGAAAAAAAGCTTCGGAAAACATAAAGACAATTATGTCCAAGGCATGGGAATAAGAAAATATGAGCTCAAATGTTTCCCAACACTTGTCCTTGAGCATGTGATAAGAATACTACAAAAAGAATATGTTACGTATTGCCAAGTATAATTGGCCATCCTGCATGCAGATGTAGAAAAGTAAAGCCTTCCCTGTACTCTTGCTAGCAGTTGACTCAAGTCGATTAAATTTCCACGACAGGTGTCAGGGCGTCAGGCAGGGGGAGAATTGTTGGGTATCAGTAAATGGGAGAATTGTTGCACAGTGCCATTACATTGGAAAATTAGTACAAATTGCTATTCATTAAAGAATTTGAGCAGAACACCTCTGATTGGAAGAATAGGGGCAGCGAAACATTGAGAAGGAACAATTTTGCAAGCAGCAATAAAGCCGAGATTCGAGTCCGCCCACCAAGAAATGAAAGAAAGACTTTGGAGCAGGGAAGCCATACGTGGAGGAAGTGTATCAGGAAACAACGCAATGGGACAATTGACGCAGGGCATCAATAATGGGAGAGTTAGTGCCGATGTCACGAAAGTAGAGAATTGGTGGAAGACGTGGGAGAACTGGTGCTGAATAATGTTAAATGTGGTGGAGGTGCAGTTGCTGACAAAAAGAAGATTCGTGCAGGATTCGAAAATGGTAGAATGGCGCACGGAAATGAAGCTGTATTTAGGATAATTGTTGTACGAACCACAAAATGGAAAAATTGCACAGTGGAACTTTAACAGCGAATTGGGGTATGGGGCCTCTATCTCAGAGAGTCAGAGTGGCGTTCCCCACACTGGAGAAGTTGGTTTGGGTATCAATGAACATGAGAATTGTTTCAGGGCAATATTGAATTCGAAAATTGGTGTGGGGTGTTTAAAGCATGCAGACTTGAAACAGAGCATATTTAAATGGGAGAACACGGGCAGGAATCAGCAACTCGGAGAAATGTTGTAAAGTGCAGGAAAGTGGCCATTCGATGCAGGGCGACAATAATGATAAAAACTTTGAGCAGTAAACCATTATATGGAAGATGTATGTCAGGAAACAGCAAAACAGGAAAGTTGGGGCAAGGCAATACTTAGTGGGAGAGTTTCTTCAGTTCATGATGAAAGGGTGGATTCGTACAGAATTGGCAATTTGAGAATTTGATGCAATAAAAGCCAAAAATGGAGAATTACAGCAGTGGACCATGACATGGGAGATTCATTGCAGCTACATAGTTAGTGGAAGAAGTGGTGTGGAGTGGACCTACATTAGATATTTGGTGCAAGTCACCATTAAAATGTAGAATTAGAGTAGGGAACTCCTAAATGCGAGATTTGAAATCGGGCAACAGAAAATGAGAGAATCATACTGGGATATGAGGAAATGACAGAATTAGTATCGTTATATGAAAAAGCAGGAGAATTTAGTGTCGGAATATGAGGAAATGGGAGAATAAATATAGGGGTATGAGTAAATGGGGCTGCAACAAGATCTCACGGCTCTTAAACTCAATCCCCCTGTTAATGAAAGCCAAAACACCATATGCTTTCTTAACAACCCTGTCCACCTGTATGGAAATGTTAAGGGATCTATGTACCTGCACACCAAGATCCTGCTGTTCCTCCACACTGCCAAGAATGCTGCCTTTAGTCCTGTACTCAACTTTCAAGTTCGATCTTCCAAAATGCATCACCTCGCATTTATCCAGTTTGAATTCCATCTACTACCTCTCAGCCAATCTCTGCATCCTGGCAATGTCATGCTGCAGCCTGCAAAAGTCCTGCATACTGTCAATGATACCTCCAACCTTTGTGTCATCTACAAACTTCCTAACCCATCCTTCAATCTCCTCATCCAAGTCATTAATAAAAATTACAAAGAGTAGAGGCTCAAGAACAGACCCCGTGGAACACCATTGACCACTGACTTCCAGATGCAAAGATCTTCGCAAGCGGTGAAGCAATCACATTTCTCGCTTCCCAAAGCAGCCGAGGACAAATCTGGTCTGGCCCTGGCGACTTGTCAATATTAATGTTTGTCAAAATTTTCAAAACATCAGCTTCCTCAATCTATCTGTTGCAGCATGATTACCTGCTCCTCAATGGTTTCATTCACTACAAAGTCCTTTTCATTCGTAAAGACAGAAGCGAAAAACTCATTTAGGGCTTCCCCTACCTCCTCAGACTCGATACACAAGTTCCCTATGCTATCCCTGATCGGCCCTACTCTTTCTTTGATCATTCTCTTATTCCTCACATATGTGCAAAATGCCGTTAGATTCTCCCTAATCATTCCTGTCAAGCCTTTTCCTGCCACATCCTGGCTCTCCTCAGACCATTTTTGAGCACCTTCCTCTCCTGCCTGTAATCCTTTAGAGCTGAGCAAGACCCTTGCTTCCTTCACCTTACGTAAGTGGCCTTCTTTCTTTTGACGAGGAGCTCCTCCGCTCTCATCCTCCAAGGTTCCTTTATCTTACCCCTTCTTGCCTGTCTCAGAGGAACACATTTGTGCATCACTCGCAACAACTGTTCCTTAAACAGTCTCCACATGTCTATAGTGCCCTTTCCATGGAACAATTGCTCCCAGTCCATGCTTCGCAACGCAGTATGATAGTATCATAGTTTCCTTTTCCCCAACTAAATATCCTTCCATTGTGCCTGATTTTCTCCTTCTCCGTGGCTATGTAGAATATGAGGCAGTTGTGGTCACTATCACCAAAATGCTCTCCCACCGCAAGATCTGACACCTGCCCCAGCTCATTGCCGAGCACCAAATCCAAAATGGTCTCTCGCTTCGTCGGCCTGTCAACGTACTGAGTTAGGAAACCCTCCTGAACACACCTTACAAAAACAGCTCCTTCCAAACCATCTGCTGGAATGTGGTTCCAATCAATCTTGGGAAAGTTAGTCGCCCATTACAACTACCCTATTCCATTCACACTATTCCAAAATCTGCCGACCTCTGCTTTCTTCAATCTCCCTGCTTCGATTGGGGGACCTGTATTTAACCCCTAATGAGGTGATTGCTGCCTTACTGTTCCTAATTTCCACCCATACTGACTCAGTAGGCAGACCTTCCTCGATAATGTTAACTTCTGTAGCTGTGATACCCTCTCTGATTAGCAGTGCTACACCCCCTCCTCTTTTTACCTCCTCCCTATTCTTTTTAAATGTTCTAAATCCTGGAACATCCAGCAACCATTCCTGCCCCTGAGAAACCCATGTCTCTGTAATGGCCACAACATCATAGCTCGAAGCTCATCACTTTTATTTACATTTCCCCAGTATTACCGAGCACAGTGACTCCGTTTTAGGGGAGGGGACGGGGACGGGCAATGGTGTCTCAGTGGTTAGCATGGTTGGTTCACAGTACCAGGGACCTGGATAGAGGGACAGAAGGAGGGGGAGGGTGCATGGTGTCTGAGTGGTTAGCACGGCTGTCTCTCAGTACCCGGGACCCGGTTTGGGGGGAGGGAGATGGTGTCTCAGTGGTTAGCACGGCTGTCTCACAATACCAGGGACCCAGTTTGGGGGGGAGGGAGAGGGGGCATGGTGTCTCAGTGGTTAGCACGGCTGTCTCACAGTACCAGGAACCCGGTTGGAGGGATGGGGGTGGGGAATTGGGACATGGTGCCTCAGTGGTTAACACAGCTGACTCAAAGTACCAGGGAATCGGTTTGAGGGGAGGGGAGGGGGGCATGGTGTCTCAGTGGTTAACACAGCTGTCTCAAAGTACTAGGGACCCGGTTTGAGGGGAGGTGAGTGGGGCATGGTGGCTCAGTGGTGAGCCCGGCTGTTTCACGGTACAGGGACCTGGTTTTGGAGAAGGGGGACCTGGTGTCTCAGTGGTTAGCACGACTGTCCCACAGTCCCAGGGACCCGGTTTGGGGGGAAGGGGAGGGGGGAGCATAGTGTCTCAGTGGTTACCACGGCTGTCTCACTGTACTAGGGACCCGGTTTGGGGGGAATGGGGAGGGGGCATTGTGTCTCAGTAGTTAACATGGCTGTCTCACAGTACCTAGGACCTGGTGTGGGTAAGAGGCGGAGGGAGTCATGGTGTCTCAGCGATTAACACGGCTGTCTCACAGTACCAGGGACCCGGTTTGGGGGAGAGGGGGAGGGTGGCTGGTGTCTCAGTGGTTAGTACGGCTGTCTCACAGTCCCATAGAGCCGGTTTGGTGGGGCGGGGAAGAGGGGCATGGTATCTTAGTGGTTAGTACGGCTGGCTCACAGTACCAGGGACCCGATTTCGGGGAGATGGGGAAGGGGCATGTTGTCTCAGTGGTTAGCATGGCTGTCTCACAGCACCAGGGACCCAGTTTGGGGGGGATCGGGAGGGGGTGCATGGTGTCTCAGTGCTGAGTACGGCTATCTCACTGTACCAGAGACCCGGTTTGGGGGGGATGGGGAGGGGGGGAATGGTGTCTCAGTGGTTAGCACGGCTGTCTCACAGTACCAGGGACCAGGTTTGAGAGGGAGGGGGAGGAGGACATGGTGTCTCAATGGTTAGCACGGCTTTCTCACAGTACCAGGGATCTGGTTTTGGGGAAGCGGGAGAGGGGCATGATGTTGTCTCAGTGGTTAGCACAGCTGTCTCACTATACCTGGGACCCGGTTTGTGGGTAGGGGAAAGGGGCTGGTGTCGCACTGCCTTTGACATCTTCCAAAACCTTTCTCCAAACACCTTAAGATTATGCTCACCTCGTGACAATCATTTGTGGGAAGAAGCCTCTGGCTCTTTACTCTGTCTGTAACTCTCACCATCTTGTTCAGCTCTATCAAGTTACCTCTCATCCTTCTTTACTCCAATGAGAAAAGCCATAGCTCCCTCAACCTTTCTTCATAAGACAAGCCCTCTAGTCCAGGCAGCATTCTGGTAAATCTCCTCTGCACTGCTCTAAAGCTTCCATATGCTTTCTTTACTGAGGCGACCAGAACATTTCAGATGTGGTCTCACCAGAGCTTTATAGACCTGCAGCATAATCTTGCGGCTCTTCAACTCAGTCCCCCTGCTAATGAAAACCAACACACCATAAGCCTTCTTAACAACCCTATCAACTTAGGTGGCAACTGAGACACCGACAGACATGGACCCCAAGATCCGTTTATTCCTCCACACTGCTACGAATCTTACATTTGACCCAGTAATCGGCATTCAAATTCGACTTCCAAAATGAATCCCTTCACCAATAGGAAATTGGAACAGAATTAGGCCATTTTGCCGCTTGGATATGCTGTGCCGTTTGATCATAGTTAAAATGTTTTTCAGCCACATTCTCCTGCCTTCACCAACTCACCATTGATTCCCTTATTCAGGAAAAACATACTTATCTCTATCTTAAACAAAACACGGTGTCTGTGTGCGGGCGTGTTCAAGTGTTTGTGTGTAAGTGTCCATATCTGTATGCATGTGTGTTGTGTGTTTAATGTGTCTATGTATGTTTGTGTGCACCTCTGTGAAATGATGGCTCTGTGATTTAGGGGGTAAATCCATTGAAATTGAGATAAACCCTTACTCCCCTCCTCCACCTCTACATCTGTCCCTGTTAAGTTTATAGTCATACAATGCCACCCTCTGCTGGTCTCCCCATGCCACTGCACAAGTGTCAGTTATTTTCTATTCGAGGACATCAAATACTGTGAATCTCTCACACTGCACGGCTGTTTGGTTTTGCAAATATCTTTGGATGCACAGAACAGTTTTGTCTGATACCTAGATATATTGCCATCACCACTGGGTCAGTTTCAGGACTTTTCAATCTTTTCTCACTTACACCTTGTAGGGGTGAATTTTAAAATATTTCAATTTAAAGAACATGTAATAAATTCATCGCATCACCTTACTGATGATTTGGTCAGCGTTGCTTGGATGCAGTTGTAGTGGAAATACTCATTAAGGTGTACACTCTGTGTAACGAATAATCTTCAAAGACAAATCACTTTCACATTGCAGAGAGAGCACAGATATTACTCAGGAGCATTCGCCACTCTGAGTGTCCTCAGTGCAATTATGATCCTCCCTATACCCAAATGTGTGTATGTGTGCATGTGCAGATGTTGCTGTCAGTTCGGATGGTGCTATGATCTACAGCCCTTTCCCCACCTCCTAGACTGAATCCCTTATGGTTTTCTCCCTCCACTGCCATCAATGCAGTACAGTGTGAAGGCCAGCATCACTTTAAACACCACAAGGCTGGCAGATCCGCTGTGCACACGGATACGCACAGAGACACGCAGATACACAGAGAAATGCATATAGATACACAGGCACACATAGAGACTGGTGCAGTCACACAAATACTAAAGCACACAGAGAGAAATGCCAATACACTGATGCACGTGCACACACAGATATACAGGCATCAGTCAGACACACCACAAACACTGACACACTGACGTTTATAGAGACATACAGAATCTGCCAGTATTTATTTTTATCGTGGTGACTTCCTCAATATTTCACTCGATCGTATGGTGTGTGCCAATATTTCTGTGGATCCCCAGGGATTCCTCTGCACCCTCACTATAGCTTCTATATCTTTCCTATAACAAGGCGACCAGAACTGAACACAATGTTCCAAGTGTGCTGTTATGACACAGCAAGAACCCGTTTGTGAATTAAACCAAACACCCAGAAAAGCTCACCTTGCCTTATAATCTGTTAAAGCACCCATCCTCCTCCTTTACCCAAAAACAAAGTACCTGTGCCACACCTTGGAAAGTTAACGGGTTTTTTTATTCCTTATTTTTTTCAGCAGTCTCTTTGGGAATTTAGACTAATGGGAATGGAGGTTAGGGCAGTTGAATGCTCCTCCTGCAGAATGTGGGAGGTAAGGGTCACCACCAGTATCCCTGCTGACTACATCTGCTGGAAGTGCACCTGACTCCAGCTCCTTGAAAACCGCGTTAGGGAACTGGAGCTGGAGCTGCGTGAACTTCGGATCATTCGGGAAGCAAAGGGGGTTATTGAGAGGAGTTACAGGGAGGTAGTCACTCCTCAGGTACTAGAAAAAGGTAAATGGGTTACAGTCAGGGGACAGAAAGAGAACGGGTAGGCTGTGCAGGGATCCCCTGTGGCCATTCACCTCAACAATAAATATACCGTTTTGGATACTATGGGGGAGGACTTACCAGGGGAAAGCAGTGGAGTAGAGGGATCTGGCACAGCGTCTGTCCCTGCTGCTCAGAAGGGAAAGGGGAAGAGGAGCAGAGCAGTAGTCATTGGGGACTCCATAGTTAGGGGGACAGAAGGGAGGGTCTGCGGGGACGAGAGAGACTCACGGTTGGTGTGTTGCCTCCCAGGTGCCAGAGTTCGTGATGTGTCTGATCGTGTTTTGGGGATCGTTAAGGGGGAGAGGGAGCAGCCCAAAGTCGTGGTCCACATAGGCACCAACGACATAGGTAGGAAGAGAGATGGGGATTAAAGGCAGAAATTCAAGGAGCAAGGATGGAAGCTTCGAGCTAGGACGAACAGAGTTGTTGGCTCTGTTTTGTTGCCCGTGCCACGTGCTAGTGAGGCAAGGAATACGGAGAGAGAGAAGGTGAACACGTGGCTACAGGGATGGTGCAGGAGGGAGGGTTTTGGGTTCTTGGATAATTGGGGCACTTTGTGGGGTAGGTGGGACCTCTACAAGCAGGATAGGCTTCAACTGAACCAGCGGAGTACCAATATTCTGGAGCGGGGGTGGAATTCGCTAAGGCTATTGGGGTGGGTTTAAACTAATCCAGCAGGGGAATGGGAACCAAAATTGTAGTTAGAGTATAGAAAGGGTTGAGAGTAGGGAGGTCCAAAATCAAGTTTTAGGGACGCAAGATGGCACCGGCAAGCAAGAGGTTGGTTTGAAGTGTGTCCACTTCAACGCCAGGAGCATCCGGAATAAGGTGGGTGAACTTGCAGCATGGATTGGTACCTGGGACTTCAATGCTGTGGCCATTTTGGAGACATGGTTAGAGCAGGGAAAGGAATACTTGTTGCAGGTTCCAGGATTTAGATTTTTCAGTAAGAACAGAGAAGATGGTAAAAGAGGGGGACGTGTTACATTGTTGGTCAAGGACAGTATTGCTGTTGCAGAAAGGATGTTTCAGAACTCGTCAACTGAGGTGGTATGGGCGTAAGTTAGAAACAGAAAGGAGAGGTCACCCCGTTGGGAGTTTTCTGTAGGCCTCCGAATAGTTACAGAGATGTAGAGGAAAGGATAGCAAAGATGATTCTCGACAGGAGTGACAGAGACAGGGTAGATGTAATGGGGAACTTCAACTTTTAAATATTGAACGGGAACACTATAGTACGAGTACTATAGAGGGTTCAGATTTTGTCCAGTGTGTGCAGGAGGGCTTCCTGACACAGGATATAGACAGGCCAACAAGGGAAGAAGCCACATTAGTTTTGATACTGGGTAATGAGCCAGGTCAGGTGTTAGACTTGGAAGTAGGTGAGCACTTTGGTGATAGCAATTCCAATTCTGTTATGTTTACTTTAGTGATAGATAGGGATAGATGTATACCACTGGGCAAGAGTTACAGCTGGGGGAAAGGCAATTACGATGCCATTATGCAAGATTTAAGAAGCATATGATGGGGAAGGAAACTGCAGGAAATGGGCACATTAGAAATATGGACCTTATTCAAGGAAAAGTTACTGTGTGTCCTAGATATGTATGTCAGGCAGGGAGGAAGCTGTAGAGTGCGGGAGCCGTGGTTTACGAATGAAGTGGAATCTCTGGTCAAGATGAAGACGGCGACTTATGTTAGGATTGGATGTGAAGCCTCAGTTGGGGCGCTTGAGGGTTACAAGGTAGCCAGGAAAGACCTAAAGAGAGAGCTTTGGAATTCTTTGCCTGCAACAGTAGTAGATTCGCAAACTTTAAGTACATTTAAGTCGTCATTGGACAAGCATATGGACGTACATGGAATAGTGTAAGTTAGATAGGCTTCAGATTGGTATGACAGGTCGGCGCAACATCGAGGGCTGAAGGGCCTGTACTGCGCTGTAGTGTTCTATATTCTATGTTCCCCTACCTCCTCCGACTCCTGGCGCAAGTTCCCTCCACTATCCTGATGAGCCCTACCCTCACTAAAGCCATCATGTTGTTCCTCGCAAAAGTATAGAACATCTTAAGTTTTACCTTAATCCTACTCACCAAGTCTTTTTCATGCCCTCTTCTCGCTCTCCTGAGTTTATTCTTCACTTCCTTCCTGACTACCTTGTAACCCTCTAGAGCCTCGTCTGATCCTTGCCTACTTAACCCTAAGTCATTTTCCTCCATCCTCTTGAGATATTCTACATCCATTGATACAATGGAGATATGGAGTTGCAAATGGATTGGAGCTGCACATCCTGTCACTCCCAGCATGGGCTGCAGATTTCCCCACGCTGGGCAGTGATCTAACACAGTGTTACTGACAATGCACTGGGGCAGTTGTCATAACTACATGCTGGGAGGGTAACTGTTCCTGGTTTACAGATCCATGCCCTGGGGTGGCGTACACTGCTCTACATGCTGGGAGGATAACTGCTCCTGGTTGACAGATCCATGCCCTGGGGTGGCGTACACTGCTGTACATTCTAGGAGGGTAAATGCTCCTGGTTTATATAACAATTCACTGCTGTTCACTGCATAGCTCCCAGTGCTTGAGAGGTAGTTCATGGACTGGTGTGGTCTGCACAGATTGCTGGGTTGTATTGAGCAGTACACTAGCCTGGTCTGAACACTGCTACATGCTGCACAGATATATCATCTGGATTATGGTGCCTGATTCTGTGACGTGGATTTCAGCTGATTTGTCAGCACATTTACTTTATATTCTTATTTTTGTTATTGGACCTAAGAAAGTACTACTCATGAAGTTAGTCCCATTTGTCTCAGAAGAGCTACGTTTACTGAACTTGTCAATCAAGTAATCATCCAATTATAACATGAATATCCGTCCTTCTGTCCCTTAACCTGGCCGGCGGTGCTCATATCCCTGGAATCCCTGGGAAATCATTATGAAGCTCAGAAACTATGTGCAAAACATATGGCTCGTGGTCTCCTGTACGTCCCGGCTGTGGGTCCCATTTGGATCCCTTGTGTATCGAGAGCTGGCATTGCGAAGCTCAGAAACAATGAAATGGTGTGTGTCAGACTGCTGTTCACTTCCCGGTGTTTTCCATGTGGTATTCCATAAACAGGGGTGTGTGTGCTGGGCTGTTGTTCACTTCCCGGTGTGTCTCATGTGGTACTCCGTGGACAGGGGTGAATGTGTTTGACTGTTGCTCACTTCCCAGTGTGTCCCATGTACTGCTCCATGGGCGGGGGGGGGGGGGGGGGTGTTTGGCTGCTGTTCACTTCCTGGTGTGCCCCATGTGGTGATCCATGGAAGGGGTGTGTGCGTGCTGGGCTGCTGTTCACTTCCCGGTCTGCCCCATGTGGTGCTCCACGTTGGACAGGGTTTCCAGCAGCTGTAGACACGCCTTTGAACCTTGGTCTGTGCGTGTCCACTTAACCCCTGTGCTTGTCCCTCTCAGATGATTGTGTAGTCAGTAACACGAGGAAACCTCTCGAGTATAATTGTAAAAGAGCAGGCATCTACCTTGTAGCTGAGGGGCTTCTGACTGACTCCCGTTATTGAAAAGTTAGTGGAGGTGCTGGGGATGGTTTGCGAGAGGTTGTGCTGTGACCCGCCTCAGATATTCAGGGAGACCTGAGGATTTGGTGACCCAACTCTGGATGGAGCATACATCTGACAGAGCACCTGCGTCTGTAAGATGAACAACAAATGGAGCAAAGGCTGCTCAGAGAGGAAGATCTGAAACCACGAAGTGAGTGTGCTTGGGGAAAGGGATTTGCTGTATCCACTCTCTCCCACCAGGGGGAGGACGTTGCTGCCAGGGTCACTGTTTCACTCAGCTTCTATGATCTTGAACTTTCCAGGCAGCAGTGGGTGACAGATCCATCATCTCCCAGTATGCCGACGTCAACATCACCATTTGAAGATGGAGGATATATATGGTGGTTGAGAGCAATGGGGTCCCTGGGAACATCAGGAAGATGGAGCAACACTTCCCGTGTCTGATCGGGTCAGAATGAACCCTCCAGTACACACTGCATTACTAAGTCCTGTAGTATTTGTCCGTTTCAGTAACATACTACCGAGCATTCTTCCTAAAGAAAATGACAGACTATATATTATCTTTAATCCCATTTACTAAACTTTTATCCATTGACTTCACCTATCCATATCAAAGCACAGACTCTCCACTTTCCCTTGATAATTTAGTTTCCTGTTTATCTTAGTTTAATCGGCATACATACTTACAGTACATTTGTTCCACTCCTCCTGACCATTTATACAGATTGTAAGGAGCTGTGGACTTTGCACTGGTCACTGTGTGACTCCACTGGTGACGTTCTGTCAAACTGACTAAGGCTGATTTATCCGGAGTGTCTGCTTCCTGTCTGATAACCGGTCCTCCCCCATTTATGTGTAACACATTCAAAGCGCTGAATAAGAACGAGGAGCATCAGTTCGGCAATCCAGCCCCTCAGGCCTCTTCCGACATTGAATACAATCATAGCTGATGTCATTGCGGCCTCAGTTCCATGTTCCTGTCCGCTCTCCATATTCCTTCACTTACTCAATATCCCAGCACCTACTGCACTCTGGGGCAGTGAATTACACAGATTCCCAACACTGTGATAGAAGTATGTTCTCCTCACCCCTGTTTCATTTCTCCCCCACCTCATCCTAAAACTGTGGTTTCAGGATCGTTCGAGATTGTCCCGCCTGGGGAAATATCAACTTCACATCTACATTGTCAATCACCTTTAACATCGTCCAGATTTCTGACATCTCCTCTCATGTTTCTATACTTGAGCAGTGTTGGCCTAAACTGCTCAATCTCTCTTCAGAGGAAAATCTCCTCATCTCTGGAGTAAATCGAGTAAACCACTTCTGAACTGCCTCCATGGCAAATACATCCCTCCTACAGTCAGGACACCAAGACTGCACACAGTACTCAGTTGCAATCTCACAACTCCCTCCCTTTATAATCCATTGTTTTAGAAATAAGTGCCAAAGTTGCACTTGCCTTTCTCATTATCTGCTGTACCTACATCTGAGTATTCTGTAGTATGGACGCGGGCAGCAAGATCCCTTTGCACCTAATCATTGTGAAGTCTCTCTCCATTTGGATAATAATTTGCCTTTCTGCTACGCAGATCCAAACGGATACACTCATACTTTTTGTTGTTCAGTTTCTTCTGTCAAATGCTACCCCAACCTATCCATATACATTTTCTAACTCTTTGCATCTTCATTGCAATTTCTCACCTGAGTTAGTGTCATCTGTTAATTTGGTTACAACATGTTCTATCCTCTCAACTACTTAAGACTATAGATTGTAAATAGTTGGGGCCTGGGGACCAAGACGTAGTTTCCTAAAAGTTGAATTTTGCCAACAGAAAATTACCCATATTTTTCCATCTCACTGCATTTCGTTGCTTCACTAAGCCTGTACCAAGATGATAAATTACTTTTAACCCTAAACGATCTTATTCTGCAGATTAATCATTTGTGCAGAGCTATTCATCTGGAAGTCCACATATTTCATCTCTTGGATCCCCATGATCGAAATCATGTTGATTCTGATGGATTGTAGCTTGACATTTCAAATTTCTTGTCAGTAATTCCTGAATAATCGATTTTTAAAAAAAATTCTTAAATTTGAACAGTTTTGTCACTACTATATATTCCATCGTGAAGATGATAATTCTAAATTCTTAACGCTCTATAAAATCCTTGTTCACTCCAGTCCTATATAATTGGCACATGGCGTGAAATGACCTACTCTGATTGCTCTGTAAGAGGTCTGAGTCGCTGAATGGATTAATTCTCATCCTTGTGCACAAAATTGGTGGGCTGATGTCTTTCTGGTGTTCCACATTACCAATTCGATGGTCTGCCTGACTTCCTCCGGTTGATGCGTAAGAGCCGTGAGGGCTTATGCAATCTTCCTGTTGCTGTGTAACAGTTTGAGGGGCTGAAAAAACCTCATATTCCTCCATCACAGGCTGGAGATACTGAACGGTCTTTCCTGCATAAGAAATCTTATAGTTTGCATCCTTCTCCAATTCCCGTGCAACAGGCTCGATGGGACTGAATGTCCTCCTGGTATCCTAGTGCACCAACTCCAGTCCCTGTCTGACCTCTTCCAGTTCCTATGTTACAAACTTGAGGAGGCTGAATAGACTGATCCTATTGCTGCATAACAGGGTACTGGTGCTGCATGGCCTATTCTGGGCCCAGAGTTATCGACTCGAGGAGCTGACTGGCCTCCTCCCGTAACTGTAAATCAGGCTCCAAGGGTTCAATAGCCTCTTCCTGTTCTGGTGTAACAGGGTCAATGTCCTTTGAGACACTACCTCCTAATAAATGTAAAAAGCTGCTGACCGAGAGAATGCCTGTACTCTGAAGCACTCTCGTCTCCATTTCTGAATTTCAGAGACGAACCATTAATATAGACATTTTCTGTATAAAATCCTGAAGCTGAAAGTAACAAAAAAGGTTCCTCACAGATATATCATATTCCTGGCTCAGCTGCTCAAAATTCATCATGACTGCCACCTCCCCCCATTAAGGACTATGACAATATCATGGTTATGATAATGGATAAATTAGAAAAGAATAGTGAAGATGATAAGTCTAAGAAAGTGAACTATATTAAACGAATAGGTTTTAAGCAAAGGGATAGTGGACAGAGAAGAAATAGGAAGGAAAATAAAGTGAAAAGAAGACAGAGTGGAAAGAAGGGCAAATTTAAAGAAATGCAGGTTTTATACAAAACTAAGAGGCAATACCTCGCGAGAACCCTAATGGTGGCCCCAGTCAAGTTAGAGGAAGAGTTAGAGGATTATTATAAAGAGAGATTATCTAACCCTAATGATAAAAATAACTTGAGAGGTTTTGCTAAATATAAAAGTCAAGGTGAGGGATCAGTAGGTGGAATTCTGACCGGTCCTGTAATGGTGGAGGACGTGAATCAAGCCGTAAAGGCGATGGACGTGAAAACCGCTGCAGGACCAGATAGGATAATGCTGAAAGTGATAATTAAGATATTCAATAAAGACAATACGGTACTTCCTAGATTATACACTATTTGGATAAAAACAGGCAAAATCCCAGATCAAATGAAGATAAATAGTTATTGATTCCGAAAGTGAGTGAGGAAGAAGGATTGAGAGATATTAATAATGGGAGGCCAATTATGCTTAGGTTATTCACAAAAATTATAGCGAATAGATTAAGTAAAGTGATAAAATTTAAACAAAAGACAGAATGGTATTATGGCTGGTGTAGCAGGATGTGAGGAAAACATTAAAATCCTGGAAAATATTATTAATGGCGCTAAAAAGAATAAAAGAGATTTAGCGGTGGTTTTTGTGGATCTAGCAAAAGCCTTCGATACAGTAGGCCATAAACTAATTATAACTGCCCTGAAAAGACTCCAGCTCCCTTTAATACTTATTACAAATTTATATGATAATAATTTAATTCAAGTGGAAGGTTTTAATTGTAAAACTGGAAAAATTAAAATTTTAAGTGATGTCAAGCAAGGGTTTCTGGATGGTGTCCATCCGTTAAAAGTATGAGAATTAAAAAACATAATAGGATATTAGAGGAATTAGTCAAGTTTGTTAGGAAGAATGGGTGGATAATTTATATAAAACCACGAATCAAAGATAATATTGGAAAACTTTGGATTGTCACCAATTCTTTTTAATATAATAATGGACCCCTTGATAAGTACCATCGAAGAAAGGAAAAAGGAATATTTTTAGGATTAGAGAGAGATAGTTTTCACTGCTCAACATTAGCGTTCGCAGATGATGTAGCTCTAATTAGTCAATCTATGATAGTATGGTTTATATTCTAAAACTTGTGGAAAATTTTTGTAACAATACGGGAATGGAAGCTAATATAAATAAAACGAAAGGATTCTACTTTACTTATAAGAATAAGACATTCATATATAACGATAAAGCAAATTGGAAGCTAAATGAAGGGAATATACAATTCATAGACCCGGGAAACACAGATAAATACCTCGGAGCTAAGATAGACTCATGGATTGGCGTAAGCCAATCATACTGGGAAAGCCAATTAAACATATGGATAGGAAATTTTAAAAAATCCCCTTTAAGATTTGTGGAAAACTTAGAACTTTTAAAAACGTATTTTATTCCTAGGTTGTATTATTATCTAGTTTTATCAGAAGTTTCAATTATTTATCTTAATAAACTAGACAACATAATTAAAAGCGCAGCTAAAGAAATTTTACACCTCCCGCAATCCATCACGGATGGAGTGTTATATGCTAAGTCCTGTGATGGTGGCCTTGCGTTAAACAGATTGTCAACCTTCATCCCAATCTCGATTTTGAGGAAGTATGGATCGCTACATAAATCCGAGGACAAAATTTTGCATGCCTCGTTTTGGTTCGAGGGTGATAGTGTGGCTGTGAAAATGTATAAATTTAGTAAATTAGAAGTGCTGGAAAATATCTGGAACTCGAATATAAATCGGCAATTGGGTGAAGACGGAATTATCGAGGAAGATAGTGAGGATGAGATGGAAGAATTTAGAAGTACAAATTATGCAAATTGGAGATCCATTGAATTACAGAGGTGGATAGCCCTCCCCTGTCAAGGGGCAGGTGTCCATTATTATAAAAAACGATATTATGTCTAACAATTGGTTGACGAAATTGCAATTTATGAAGACGTCCAAAGTTATTAATTCGATCTTGTTAAGAACAAATTTATTTCCAACACGGGCGTCGTTGTCATACGGAAGGCCGTTCAACATCAAGAATTGCAGGAGGTGTAATGATACTTCGGAGACGTTTGCACATATTTCTGGATGGTGTCCATACGTTAAAGTATGCGAATTAAAAGACATAATAGGATATTAGACGAATTAGTCAAGTTTTTTAAGAAGAATGGGTGGATAATTTATATAGAACAACGAATCAAAGATGATATTGTAAAACTTTGGATTCCGGATTTAATTTTTAAGAAGGAACATCAGATTGTCATGGTGGACGTTACTATTAGAAGGAACCTACAGATTAACTCTCTTGAGTCGGCTTGGGATGAAAAGAAAAGCAAATATAAACATCTAGAAAATGAGATAATGGACCTCACCAGAGGAGGAAATATATCTTTTAATGGTTTTGTGATAGGTTCCCGAGGGAAGTGGTTCGAGAAGAACACGGAATTAATGAAACACCTCGGTATCATGAAATTTAAATCTTTCGCTCAGAATATCACAAACCTTGTTTTATCTTTGACTCTCGAGTTGCTACGTTTTTTTCTATACTCTTAATATTCTCTATTGACAAAATTTAATAACTTTTTAATGTTAAATTTTAAATTTTAAGTATTTTAATAATGTTAATTAGCAATTTAAATAGGTTTGATTGAAATTAGTATTTTAAATTTTACACATTTTCATAATAAAATTATAGCATTTTAAGTGACATAGTAAGGGTGATGTGTAATAGTGGTGATAAATAATTCAAGTACACGCTACACACAACAGGTGATCAGTGGTAACATAGTCAAATAGTTGAAAAATCGCTGCAATTCTGATTCATCTTGTTTTATACCGTCCCCTGAAGATTATCTGGCTGTGGTTTCGCTGGATAGGGGTTTTCATTCGTCGACGACCAACGTTAAAATCTCTAAAAGGACATGATCCATCGCGTATGGTGAGTGCACAAAAGTATGGAAAATCGACACGCCCCCATTCACTGTGGAAGCTGCAATTTGTCCAGGTTAATAGGAGGCCACCTTTGACGTCAAATGAAAGATCAACTGTTAGGCCTCCGTAGCGCCTGCCTGGGTAGCGTCAAAGGGAGCATTGGCATGGGGTATCATAAACAAGGAAGGACATTCATTTGAACCAGAGCTAACCCAAAGAGGATATTGGAAAACTCTGTCGTATCTTCTCTAGCAACTGCACGAAGTTAGCTTTATATAATTGATCGAAGGCTTGGGTGATAAAAATACCTAAACCTCCTTGCGACCATCTGGAAGGGAATCAGATTCCACCCCAAGGTCGGGTACTCTAATAAGACACCAACAGGGATGGCCTCTGATTTCATAAAATTGAGAAAGAGCCAAATAAAGTAATCATTCGTATTAAACAGGACACAGATACCACTGGGTTAGTTAGAAAGAGAGGAACGCCATCTGCTTAAAGGGTGATCTTGTGCCTTCATGATCCTACCTCCATGGCAGTGATATTGGCGTCCCTCCGGATGACTTCTGCCAACGGCTCAATCATTAATGCAAATGGTAACGGTGAAAGGGGGGCAACTTTGTTGGCTGCCACTGTCAATACTAAAATTAGTGAAATCCACTAATTACCATTAGTGAAATCCGCTGCTTTCGGGTCACTATATAACACCTGGCAAAGACCCCTCCAAGACCAAACCATTCAAGGTCATAAAAGATGTACATCTACTCCATCCGGTCAAATGCTTTCTCTGCATCCAGGGAGAATCCCGAGTCTGGAATCAAACCTTGCAGGCACACTGGAACCAAATTTAGCACTCTTCTAATATTATCAGGGACCTATGGCCCCTAATAAAAAATAGTCCACTTCCACAATGACGGGCAAGATCTTTCCAAGCTTCAAAGCCGGCATTTTCGATAAAATTTTAAAGTCCATATGTGACAATGATATATGCATATACAAAGTGCAATCCTATGGGACTTTCCCTCTCTTGAGAATAAGAGAAATATTTCCTTCTCTGAGAGAGGATGGGAGGTAGTCCTGACTGTACGAATAATTGTACATATCCAACATTGGATCAGCCAACCTGTCTCTGAACTCCTTCTAAATCTCACTCCGAAAATCTATCTGGGCCGGGGGCTTTACCACTCTGAACTGGCTCACTGTTTCGTGTATCTTTCGGATTATCAGAGGGGCATTCTAAAGAGATGCCTGATCTGAAAAAACACCTGGCAGATCCAAGGTCTTTAAAAAGGACTCCATCGTCTCCAATCAGTCCTCCCAGCCCACTGACTGGAACATCCCAGAGTAGAACTTCCTGAATGCTGCATTAATCTTTTTGGGATCGCAGACGATAATAGCAGCAATCTTCTTTCAAGCCAAGATCGCCTAATATCTACCTGGTTATCACCATACTCTAATAACTTCTGTTTCGCAAAGGAAATCTCTCTCTTTGCTGTCTGGGCGAGAGGAGCATTCAGAGCAGTCCGGAGGGCTGTAATCTGCTGCAATTAAGTTACAGACAGTCTGTCAAAATATGGTATCTCAGTTGTCTTCAGCCAAACCTCAAGCAAACGATGCTGCTCTCCCTTCTGCCACTTCTGAGTCGCCAAGTAAGAAATAATCAAACCACTTGTATAGGCCATGGCAGTCTCCCAGACACCGTCGGATTACTGGCCATACACAAGTGAATGTCCCCAAAAAAATAAATTTCCCCGAAAAAATACTGAATGAATTTGCTATCCTTCAGGAGCAAAGGATCCACGTGCCAGTGCCGTGAGCCTGTTCCATCGCCACCATCCTTGACCTCTACGTACACTGCCACATGATCAGAAATGGCTATGTTCCCAATTCTACAGGTCAGCACCGAATTCAAAAAGACCAATGGGGCAAACAACACGTCAATCCTAGTAGAGCATTTATGTGGGTTAGAAAAAAAGGTGAAGTCCCTATCTTCAGGGTGAAGACATCTCACACATCCACCAACCCAGCTACCTGTTCAGGTCCACCAGCTGTCTGGGAGGTGGGGAACTACCCGCGAGACCCCTCGACATCCTATCCACCTCCGGGTCGATACGCCAGTTAAAGTCTCCCCTTAATTGTATGACTTCCCCCAAGGATCATCAACCAGGAGAGCGGATCTATTTGTAATTTGTGGGGGTGTTCTGGGGGCAATATTAATCAAGATCCCATATTCCTCTTCATGTATTAAAGCTTTAACGATCATAGACCACCCACATTCATTCTTAATTTGCTCAAACAACTGAAGTGGAAGGTCTTATGAATGAGTATAGCTACTGCTCTACTTGTTGTATTAAAGGATGAAAAAACACCTGGCTGAACCTTCCCTGCTGTAACTTTCAATGCTCCTTATCAGTCAGATGTGTTTCTTGCAGCAAGGTTACATCAACACTTTCCTTTTTAAGGCTTGAAAGTATATATTTTTCTCTTAATCAGTGAATGGCACTCTTTAACATTCCAGGTGCCCATTTAAACAAGCGGTGAGCCATAACCATCCGAAACAGCCCATGACCCACTGGGAGAAGAACCCCATTTATAGCGTGTGGAGTGAAAGCTGTAAGCAGTTCGTATAAACTCGAAAATATAAAACAAAAACAACCAAAAAAAAATCAAAACTTCTAACAACTACTTCTACCATGAACCAACATAGAACAGAAGTAAGCAGAAACTTTCCCCCTTTCCCACAGGGGACACTCATACAACCCACTAATCCCCCATGGCTCCTCCTAGCTGAAGCCGCTCCCAACCAAGACAAATAAAAGTTAAAAAAAAAATTACATTTGAGTGGGAGCAGCGGCCGAGTAAAGGCGAACCCGGGAGACTACAGCTAAGGTAAGACAGTTTGTTTCAAAATTACTTACTTGTAGCGGGCTGCGGTGATTTTTATTCTCTCTTCACAAAAAGAGCGGGAGCAGCAGAGGAAGTGACGGCAAACAGAGGGGCAGCCGGGAAGGAGAACTGTGAGTATAAATACTCACCCTTTAATCACCAACGGTCATTTGAGTGGGAGCAGCAGAAGTGAGGTTGGAGCGCATAGCTGGGCGGGAAGGTAAGTGATTAGTATGACCACCGATACTCCTGCCGACTTCGTCTGCAGGAAATGCAGTCAGATCCTGATCCTCACCGAACGAGTTAGGGAACTGGAACTGGAGTTGGATGAACTGAGGATTATTCGAGATGCTGATTGATAGAAGCTACAGGGACATAGTTACGCCGGAGAACAGAGGTAGCTGGGTAACAGTTAGAGGTGGGAAGGGGAAGAAGCAGGCAGTGCAGGGTTCCCCTGTGGTCGTTCCCCTAAATAAATAAGTATACAGCTTTGGAAACTGTTGGGGGGGACAGCGTTGCAGGTGTAAGCTGCAGTGAAGGGGTCTGTGGCTCTGAGACTCAGAAGGGAAAGGGGAAGAGGAGGAGAGCGCTAGTTATAGGGGACTCTCTAGTTAGAGGGACGGACAGGCGGTTCTGTGGACATGGGCGAGACTCACGGATGGTTTGTTGCCTCCTGGGTGCTAGGGTCCGAGACGTCTCAGACCGTGTCTTCAGAATCCTTAAGGGGGAGGGTGTGCAGCCAGAAGTCGTGGAACACATTGGCGCCAACGACATAGGTAGGAAGAGGGGTGGGGAGGTCATTCAAGAGCTCAAGGAGTTAGGCTGGAAGCTAAAAGCTAGGACAGACAGAGTCGTCATCTCTGGGTTGTTGCCGGTGCCACGTGACAGTGAGGCAAAGAATAGGGAGAGAGTGCAGTTGAACACGTGGCTGCAAGGCTGGTGTAGGAGGGAGGGCTTCAGATATTTGGACAATTGGACTGCATTCTGGGGACAAACACACAAAAACACAGACACAAAAACACGGACACACACACACAAGTATGCGCACAAACACAGACAAATGCGTGTACCATAGACCATAAATAATTATGATGGACCGTAATTATTTATGACCGTAAACAATTAGAATAGAATAAAAGGCCATTTGGCCCATCCAGTCTACTGAGCTATTGATCATGGCTGACATGCTTTTCAAGCCAATTCTCCTGCCTTCTCACAAGCCTTGATTGTTGCGTAGTTTATCTAGTTATATCCTAAAGATGCTAATGTGTCCGTGTGTCCGTGTGGGAAAGCTCTGTAAATGCTGTCACCTGCTCTCGGATGTTAGAAAGGAAATCTCTGCAGGGTCAACACAGTTGTATTTCCCGTTCCCAAAATACTGAGGCTGGTGCCAGGTGATCTGTACGGTTTTATCATTTAAGATCCCGGAACAGTTTGATACAAAAGAATGTCTTGCTTGTCCGTTTCCGAGACCATTGAAGAGTGTTTCACATCTGTGTGTCTGGAGTCACGTTTAGGCCAGACCAGGAAAGCACGGGAGATTCACTTCCTGAAAGGACATTGAGGAAGGAAATTGGTGTTTACAATCGACATTGGCTACAAGGTCACTGTTAATGACTCCAGGTTTTACATCTCGATATTTTATTAATTATAACGACCACCAGCTGCCACAGCATTAGTCTGGATTGGATTAGGAATCCAGTGACTTTTCCACAACAACACCATCTCCACATGGGGACCACACTGAGCTGGTTACTTATGTGCTGCTTGACAGCTCTGTTAAAAAGAACTCCCACCAAAATGACTATCGTGACGGGACTCAGGGCGTCGTAAATGGTTAGACTGTACTTATTCCCTTGTTATGGGATTGGAAATAGTTGAGTAAATTTCCACATTGCCAGGGAGATGTCAGAGTTGGAGCTGGAATAAAACCGCTTCCCCAGGCTCACGTCTTGTTGTGCAGCACAAGTCTTCAGTCCTATTGCTGGGATGGTGTTAGGGCCCATTACCTTTGTCTTATTTACTGCGTTCAGCTGTTTCTTCGTGTCGCATACAGCAAATCAGTTGATGAAAGACTGGCATCAGTGATTCTGCGGACAGCATGGCGAGGGTGAGGTGGATCATTAACTCAACACTTCTGGCTGAGGACGGTGCAGATACTACAACCATGTCTTTTACACTGATGTACAGAGCTGTCCCATTATTTAGGATGGCGATATTTATGGAGTCCGCTCCTCCAGTGAGTTGTTTAATAGTCCATCGACATTTATGTCTGGATGTGGCAGCACTGCAGAACTTCGATCTGATCTGTTAGTACGGGGATCATTTCGCCCTCTGTATCAAATGTAAGTCCTGCTGTTTCGAATGTAACCAGTCATCAGGTTGTCATCTGGTTTAGGTACACATAGTTCCGGGCCCTATCATGTTCACCCACACTCAGCGCTGAACTATAGATCAGCTTGATGGTAATGGTAGGCTGAGGGATTATCCTGAGGAAAATGTTACAGATTGTAGTTGAATACAATTCTGCTGCTGCTGTGATTCTACCGCACCACATGAATGCCCACTTTGAGCTCCAAAATGTTCACTTCAATTCTACTGACTGTGCCCCAGTTCACATCAAGACCCATTCATCCATCAGCTATGTAATCAGTGTCTTAACCTGGTTTCTGATGTGGTAACACTTCCATTTTCCTATTCTCATTCTGCTGAGGGTCTCTCCCAGGTGTCACGCCTCCAATTTGTTACTTTACTCAAATCCCTTCACATACGCATCTGAATCTTTTCCATTCGCCCAATGCCATCTTCCGTGTTTGATGTGAATGTGTTCCCCTCTGCTTCTCTCCCTGACCGTGATTAAGAACTCTGCAATGTCAGAGATGTCAGCCTTATGTAGATTCACATCAAGACATTTGTGCACCTTGCATTATCAGTCACTTCCCTATGCATGGCGTTCGTGTTAGGCAAGGCGTTTGAGCAGCTTTAACACATGCCTGTGGAACTTGTTGAAAAACAGACATTGCTGACGAAACTCAGCAGGTCTGGCAGCATCTCCTGCATTGAAAGCAGAGTTAATCTTCCTGGGCCAGTGAGCCTTCTACAAAGCTCCCATTTTCTCCAGCAATTTTTGCATTTTCATTTCCAGTATCCATAGTTAATTGTTTCATTGAAAATTTGTTCTGAGCCCATTTCATTTCTAGAGAAACTCAACAGGTCTGGCATCATCTGCAGAGACAGAGAAACAGAGTTAGCATTTCAAGTCCAGTATGACACTTCTTCAGAACTGAACAGGATTGGAAAATGAGCTTTATAATCCATTGACCGATGCGAGGAGTAGGTTGACGGGTAAAAGAGGGTGTGGCAAAAGACAAACATGCTTTTAATAGTGACGAATGAGAAGATCATGTGAAGTAGCTTAATAATTAAAAGGCGAATGGGGAAAAGGGGTTCTCTCTATTGAGTGAACGATAAAGAAGATTCAACCACACAAGGTAATAGGGAGGCCAGGAGGGAGAATATACGGAAACTAGAGAACAGTTATAATGGGGTCAGACTGTGAAGTTGTGAAATTGTACATTAACTCCTACAGGATGTAACGTACGAAAGTGTAAAGTGAGTTGTAACTCGAGCTTGGGTTGTGCTTCCTTGGAACATTTCAGCAGTCCAGGGCCATAATGTTAGCATGAGAGCAAGGTAGGTTATTGAAATGGTAAGCAATGAGAAGGTCAAGGTTATTTCCACAGACAGAGTGGGAGTGTTACTCAGAGCAATCTCTGCTTGGTATCGCCAATATAGAGAGACTGCATTGTGAGCAGCAATGATAGGAGACCAGATTGAAAGTTTACAAGTGAAATGCTGCTTCACCTGGAAGGTCTGTTTGGTTCCTTGGACAGTGAGGAGGGAAGAGGTGAATGAGCAAGTTTTGCCGCTTCTGCAGTTGCATGGGAAGGTGCCATGGGGGAGTGGGGAAGTGTTTTGGGTGATGGAGTGGACAGAGAGGGAACGGTTCCTGTGAAATACTGACAGTGGGCGGGAGAGGAATATGTGTTTGATGGTGCTGTCCTGTTGGAGATGGTGGAAATGGTGTAAGATGATTATGTGAATGTGGATTCTAGTACAGGAAGAAGTGTGGAAAAGGAGGAATCTATCATTGTTCTGGGATGGAGGGGACGGATTGATAGCAAAACCGTGGGAGATGGACAGTGACAGCTGAAGGCCCTGTCCACCAGAGTTTGGGGATTTCTGGTTTGAAGGAAAATGAGGTCAGGTCAGAGGCAGCTCACAGGAATGTGGCATTATCAAACAAAAATAACAGATATCGAGAAACTTGGAGAATGGAGTCAGCCTCCGCTCATCATGTGTTCAGCCACATGCAGAAGTTCCTCCTGAATGATTAAAAAGAACCAGGCATCGAAATTGAGGATTTCTGCCTCACATCTGGTCTGAAGCGGAATGTGAAAAGAGACCCAGAGGAAGGCCAGTGAGTACACATGAGCAGACATTCAAGCAGACATCCCAAACCGCTCAGTAATTATTGTTTCTGTTCAAAAAGAAGGACTCGATAAGCAGATGAACCACCCATGGTTAACAAAAGCTCTCAAGGATACTATTGATGAGCATTAGTGGAGAGCCAGATTTATAATGTTTATTTCAGGGACCATAAGCTGATGTTAGGCATGAATTTCAGTTGTGCTTCCTGATTTACCCCGCAGAAAACACTGCCATTGCTGTTCCATCCTCTTCCCTGCTCGTCTCCCCTTCCTGATTGCATGTTCTTTCTCTCAAATTACAGAGTACATTCTCTCACATTATGGTCCCTAACCACTTCACCTGAAACTCTTTAATCACGTCTACCTACTCTGCTGTAGCATCAAGCTGCGTTTTGTGCTGCCACTTTGCTCTGGTCTCAGTGTGGCTTGTCCTCTCCATTCATGCTCTTTTACACCTCCCACTCACATCTCATTCTGGAAAGTTTCCTTCTTGGAGTAAATCTTATTGAAAACACCTCACCCCCTTTGCACTGAATTCACACTGTGATCCAACTTTCAAAAAGTATACTCAGCCTTCATCTCACTGGGCTAAAGGTAGATGCTGACAGTGTGGTACAAGAATTCCCCTTATATGGTTCTGGCCAGAGATGCGCTTTCACTGTAGAGATTATCACACGATTTGGCCAAAGCAATTCAGGTGTTTGACATCTTATTGGTGCTCGTAAGAGTTTTCAGCTGCCTTAGTATTGTAACATGGAGAAAAACAAATCACAGTATGAAGCTTGGGCTGAGTGTTATTTACCTGCAATTTGAATACTGTCTCAAATTTGCAGTGCTTATCTTTAAATGCTTGTTCATGAAGTTATGTCAGATAGCGCATAGGAGGTTGAGGGATGACATTGTAGTAGTTTATATAATCATGAGAGGTTTGAATTGAGTGACCAGCCAAGGTCTTTTTCCACGGGATGGGAAAGTTCAACCATAGAAGACATAGGTTTAAGGTGAAAGAGGGAAGATTTGAAAAGGACGAAGGATCAATGTTTTCACACAGTGTTTAATGTGTGTATATGGAATGAGCTGTCAGAGGAAGAGTGGGAGGTGCATGTACAGCTACAACATAGTTTCAGAACAAAGGAATTTGTATACCTTGCGTATTCGTTCACTTCCCGGTGTATGGCGCTCCATGTTGAACAGGGCGTGTGAGCAGCTTTGATACACATGTTTGAAACTTGTTCAAAAGCAGAAATTGCTGACGACACTGACAGGTCTGACAGCATCTGTGGAGTGAAAGCAGAGTTAATCTTTTGGGTTCTGTGACTGTTCCTCAAAGCACCCAGTAAGTCCAACAATTTTTGTTTTTGTTTCAGATTTCCTCTATCCAATTATCTTTGCTCTATTCAAAATGTATTCTGTAACTTTTCATTTTTGAAGAAACTCAGGGGTCTGGCAACATCTGCAGAGACAGAGAAACAATGAATGTTTCAAGTCCAGTGCAAGTCTTCTTCAGACGTGTCAAGGATTGGAAAGTGAGCGTTTTAGTATCTTGGCAGAGGTGGGAAAGAGTGTTGGGAGGCCCAGTGTGAAAGACAAATGGGCTTGAAATTGTGGTGAAAGAGACACAGATATATAATGGGTGTAAATTAATGTGTAAATATTAGAAATTGATTTTGTCTGTTGAATGCAACATAAACGAGACACGGAGCCCAGGAGGGAGAGTGCAGGGAAAGTAGAGAACAGCGATAATGGGTTCAGGCTATGAATTTATGGAATTTAATATTAACTCCTACAGACTGTAACGTCCCAAAGTGTAAAGTGAGATTTTACTCGAGCTTGGGTTGTGCTTCATTGGAACATTGCAGCAACCTGCATTTTCTTAGAATCCCTACAGTGTGAAAACAGACCCTTCAGCCCAACAGGTTTATACTGACCCTCGAAAGAGTATGCGAACCTATCCCATTCTCTACACTAATACCATACATACACCTTGGACTATTGCACCTAACATCAACATCCCTGAACACAATTCAGCATGACCAGTTCACCTAACCTGCACAACTTTGAACTGTGACAGGAAACTAGAACACCCAGACGAAATCGAACCCAGTTCTCTGATACTGTGAGGCAACAGTGCAAACCATTGAGCCACCGTGCCATCCAGGACCGAAATATTATAAGGCCACAAGACTATACGAGCAGAAATGAAGCCAATCGGACCATCAAGTCTGCTCCGACATTCGCTCACGACTGACAGATTTTCAACCCCATTTTCTTGCTTCCTCTCAATAATCTTTGATCCCCTTGTCAATCAAAACTTCTGTGTCTGTTTTAAATATATTAAATAGAACATAGAATATAGAACATAGAAAAGTACAGCACAGAACAAGCCCTTTGGGCCACGATGTTGTCCCGAGATTTAATCCTAATGTAAAATTAGTAATTTTACCTATGCACCCCTCAACTCACTGCTATCCACGTGTATGTCCAGCAGTCGCTTATATGTCCCCAATGACTTTGCTTCCACCAACAGAGCTGGCAATGCATCCATGCATTCACAAATCTGCATAAAGAACCTACCTCTGACGTCTGCCTTTTACCTTCCTCCTAATATCTTCAAACTATGACTTCTCGTACTCGTCAATCCTACCCTGGAGAAAAGTCTCTGGGTATTAACACTATCTATTCCTCTCATTATTTTGAACACCTCGATCAGCTCTCCTTTCTCCTCCTTGTCTCCAGAGAGAAAGATCCAAGCTTGTTCAACCTTTCTTCATAAAGCAAGCCCTCCAATCCAGGCAGCATCCTGGTAAACCTTCTTTGCACCCTCTCCAAAGCCTCTGAGTTTCCAAAAGCAGGGCGTCCACAACTGGACACAATATTCCAAGTGTGGTTTCACCAGGACTTGTAGAACTGCAGCAAAACCTCACGGCTCTTAAACTCGATCCTCTATTAATGAAAGCCAAAACACCATATGCTTTCTTGACACCCTATCCACTTGGGTGGCAACTTTGAGGGATCTATGCACTTGCGCACCCAGATCCCTCTGTTCCTCCACACTGTCAAGAATCCTGTCTAATGCTATATTCAGGATTCGAATTTGACCTTCCAAAATGCATCACTTTGCATTTATCCAGGTTGAACTCCATCTGCCATTTCTCAGCCCAGCTCTGCATCCTGTACATGTCGAGCTGCAGCCTACAGTAGCCCTCTACACTATCGACGTCACCTCCAATCTTTGTGTCATCAGCAAAGTTACTAACCCACACCATAACCTCCTCATCCAAGTCATTTAATAAAACTACAAAGAGCAGAGGCCCAAGAACACAGCCCTGTGAGTACCCTCTCAACACAGTCCTCCAAGCAGAATACTTTCTATCTACAACCACTGTCTGCCTTCTGCCAACCAGCCAATTCTGAATCCAGATAACCAAATCTCCCTGTATCTCATACTTCCTGACTTTATGAATGAGCCATCCATGGGGAACCCTATTCAAATACCTTGCTGAAATCCACATGCACCACATCCACTGGTCGACCATCGTCGACCTGTCTTTACACCTCCTCAAAGAAATCAATAAGATTTGAGGCATTACCTGCCCCTCATGAAGCCATGCTGACTGCCTTTAATCACACAATGCTTTGGCAAATAGTAATAAATCCTATCCCTCAGAATTTTTTTCCAAACTTTGCTGACCGCAGACGTAAGACTGACTGGTCTCTAATTGCCGGGGATTTCCCTATTACCCTTCTTGAAATAAGGAACAACATTCGCCTCCTACCAATCCTCTGGTACGACTCCTGTGAAGAGTGAGAAGGCAAATATCCTCACCAGCGGCTTAGCAACCTCCTTTCTTGCTTCCCGGAGCAGTCTAGGATAAATCTGATCTGGCCCTGGAGATATATCCATCTTAATGTTTTCCAAAGTTGCGAGCACATCAACTTCTTCAATCTTGATCTGGTCAGGACTGATCTGTCCCAGCTCCTCTACGTTTCATTTAAAACAAGTTCCCTTTCCTTGGTGAAACTCGATGCAAACCAACCATTTAGCGCTTCACCTGTCTGCTCAGACTGCACACATAAGTTCCCTACGCTAATCCTGGTCGGCCCTATCTCCTCCCTGGTCATTCTCTTATTCATCACGTATGAGTAAAATGCCTTTGGGTTCTCCCTAATCCTTCTTGCCAAGCCTTTTTCGTGCCCCATCATGGCTCACCTCAATCCATTTCTGAGCTCCTTTCGAGCAAACGTGTAATCCTCTAAAGCTGTGCTAGATCCTTGCTTCCTCAATCTAACATAAGCTGCCTGCTTCCTCTGTTCTCGTCATCCAAGGTTCCTTAATCTTACCCCTTCTTACCTGTCTCAGAGGAACAAATTTGTTATCACTCGCAACAACTACTCCTTAAACAGTCTCCACCTGTCTGCTGTGCCCTTTCTGTGTTACAATTGCTTCCAGTCTGTACTTCCCAATTCCTGTCTGATAGCATCCTAATTTCCTTTTCCACAATTAAATAACTTCCCTCGGAAACTGTCCTTTCACTCTCCCAGGCTATGCTACATTTGAGGCAGTTGTGATCACTTTCACCAAAGTGCTCTCCCACCGTTAGTTCTGACACCTGTCCTGGCTCATTGCCGAGGACCAAAACCAAAATGGCCTCTCCCCTCATCGGTCTGTCTCCATACTGAGCAAGGACACCGTCTTGAACACAACTGACAAAAACGGCTTCATCCACACCATCTGCACCTTAGGAGGTTCCAGTTGATATTGTTCGAGGAGAAAGTGAGGTCTGCAGACGCTGGTGATCAAAGCTGAAACTTTATTGCTGGAACAGCACAGCAGGTCAGGCAGCATCTAGGGAACAGAAGATTCGACGTTTCGGGCACATGCCCTTCTTCAGGAATCTGAAGAAGGGCATGTGCCCGAAACGTCGAATCTTCTGTTCCCTAGATGCTGCCTGACCTGCTGTGCTGTTCCAGCAATAAAGTTTCAGCTCCAGTTGATATTGGAAAAGTTGAAATCACTCCTAACAATAACCCTGCTACTTTTGCATTTTTCTGGAATCTGCCCGCCTATGAGATCTTCAATCTCTCTACTGCTGTTAGATGGTCTGTAGAAAACCCCCAAATGCGGTGACTGTTCCCTTGCTGTTCCTAACTTCCACCCATACTGACTCAGTAGACAAACCTTCCTCAACAACCTTCATTTCTGTAGCTGTGACGCACTCTTTGATGGTCAATGCTACATCCCCTCCACATTTGCCACCCACCCTATTCTTTTTTAGATTAGATTAATTACTTGCAGAGTGGAAACAGGCCCTTCGGCCCAACAAGTCCACAACAACCTTCCACAGAGCAACCCGCCCAGAACTATTCCCCTACATTTACCCCTTCAACTAACACTACGGGCAATTTAGCATGGCCAATTCATCTAATCTGCACATCTTTGGATCATGGGAGGAAACCCACGGGGGAAATTTGCAAACTTTGCATAGTTAGTTCCCTGACGTGGGAATTGAACCCGGGTCGCTGGTGCTGTGAGGCAACAGTGCTAGCCACTGTACCACCGTGCTGCCCTGAAACATTTTTAAACGTTCTAAACCCTGGAAAATCATGCAGCCATCCCTGCCCCTGTGAAACCTACATCTCCGATATGGACATGACATCGTAGCCCCAAGTACTGATCCATGCTCGAAGTTCGTTACTCTTATTTAGATTAGATTACATTACATTACATAACAGTGTGGAAACAGGCCCTTCGGCCCAACAAGTCCACACCGACGCGCAACACACCCATACCCCTACATTTACCCCTTACCTAACACTATGGGCAATTTAGCATGACCAATTCACCTGACCTGCACATCTTTGGACTGTGGGAGGAAACCGGAGCACCCGGAGGAAACCCACGCAGACACGGGGAGAACGTGCAAACTCCACACAGTCAGTCGCCTGAGGCGGGAATTGAACCCGGGTCTCTGGCGCTGTGAGGCAACAGTGCTAACCACTGTGTCGCCGTGCCACCCACTAATGCAAGGAATTTCGGACATTCCTTGCATTAAAGCAGACGTAGTTTAACCGATCCCTTTGTTTCATCGCGTGAGAAACCTTCCTGATAGATTCAATATATCCTGTTACTGTCCCGTCTGCAACTAACCCCCTCTCAGACATGCGGTCTTATTTCTACCCCCCCGCTAAACTCGTTTAAACCAGCCAGTATCACACCAGCAAACCTCCCAGACAGGCCATTTGTGCCCCTCCAGTTCAGGTGCAACCCATTCTTCATGTACAGGTCCCACCTTACCCAGAAGGTATCCCGATGGTCTAGATACCGGAAGCCCTCCCTCCTGCACCAGCCTCGCAGCCACGTGTAAAGCTGCATTTGCCGACTGTTCCTCATCTCACTCGCTCGTGGCACTGGTAGCAAACCTGAGATCACTACTCTATTCGCCCTGCTCTTCAGCTTCCAAACTAACTCTCTGTAGTCACTTTTCAGATCCTCAGTCCCTTTCCAGGCTATACCGTTGCTGCCAAATGATTTGGTTTCCACAGCCTTCTGTGGTAAGGAATTCCACAATTTCACCACTCTCTGGCTAAAGACGTTTCATCCTATCTCCGTTCTAATGGGGTTTCCCTTTGCTATAAGCCTGCGTCCTCCTGCCAGTGCAAACGTCCTCCCAGTTTTGTCTGTATCCAGGTCATTCAGTATTCTGTATGTTTCAATTGGATCCCCCCTCATCCTTCTAATCTTCATCGAGTATAAACCCCGAGTTCTCGAACGTTCCTTATGTGTTAAGCTTTTCATTTCTGGTGAACCTTCTCTTGACACACACCAAGACTAATACATCCTTCCTGAGGTGTGAGGCACGAAATACTGGAAATACTGGTCTGACCAAAGCCTTAGAAAGCCTCGGAATCCCCACCATTATATCCTAGTCCTCTCGAGATGAATGACAACATTGTATTTACCTTAACTACTGACTCAACCTGAAAGTTTATCTCAGGCGAATCCTGCGCTTGGAATCCCAAGTCCCTTTGTTACTCAGATTTCTGAATTATTTTCCCATTTAGTAAGTAGTCCATGCCTGTATTCTTCATACCAAAGTGCATGAACTCACACTCTCCCACATTGTATTCCATCTGCTACTCATTTTCCCACTCTCCTAAACTGTCGAAATCTTTCTGCAGGCTCCCTGCCTCCTCAATATTACATGCCCCCCCACCTGTCTTTACATCATCTGCAAACGTAGTCAGAATGCCTTCTGTCCCGCCACTCAGATCATTAACCTATAAAGTGAAATGTTGTGGTCCCAACACTGACTCTTGTGGAATACTGCTAGCCACCTGCTGCCGTCCTGAGAGGGACAATTTTATCTTCACTCTGCATCCTGCCAGAGAGCCAACCATTTATCCATCCTAGTACCTGGCCTCTGACATCATGGGTCCTTATCTTACTCTGCAGCCTCCTGTGGAGTACCATATCAGAGGCCTTCTGGAAGTTCAGATAGGTAACTGTCTCTGGTCCATCCCGTCGTTACCTCCTCAAAGAATTTTCATTATCTTGAGAGCAATGTAGGTTATTGAAATGGGGAGCAATCAGAAGGCCAGGGTCATTCTTACAGACAGAGTGGAGATGTTCCTCAAAACAGTTTCTGTTTGGCTCACTAATGTAACGGAGACTGCATTGTCAGCAGCAATGACAGGAAACTGGATTGAAAGAGTACAACTGAAATGCTACTTCACATGGAAGGTGTGTTTAGGGCTTGGACAGTGAGGAGGGAAGAGGTGAATGGGTAAATGTTGCAGCTTCTGCATTTACATGGGAATGTGCCAAGGGGGTGTGGGAAAGTGTTCGGGGTGATGGAGGGTGCTACAGAAGGAATGGTACCTGTGCAATACTGACAGTGGACGGGAGGGGAAGATGTGTTTGATGGTGCTGTCCTGCTGGAGGTGGTGGAAGTAGCGGAAGATGATTCTGTGAATGTAGATTCTAAGGAGTAGGAAGTGAGGACAAGGGGAGATATATCATTGTTCTAGGAAGGAGGGGACGGAGTGAGGGCAGAAGTGAGGGAGATGGGACAGACACAGCTGAAAGCTCAGTCCATCAGAGTGAGGGGATTTCTCGTTTGAGAGAAAACGATGACATGGAGGAAGCTTCCCAAAGGAATGTAGCATCATCGAACAAAAATGACAGAGGCACGGAAACTGGGAGAACGGTGTCAACCTCAGCTGATCATGTCTTCAGGCACATACGTAGGTTCCCACTGAATGATTGAAAGTAGCTAGGCATTTCAAATGCAGATTTATGTCATATATCTGGTCAAATACGGAGTGTAAAAATAAATACAGGTGAAGGTCAGCCGATGTGTGTGTGGGGGGGAGGGGGGGTGGGGAGGGAGGGGTGATATTTAAGCACGTACTGCTTAATAACACTCAGTAATGATTGACTCTGGTCAAAAAGGAAATGATATGAAGATGTGAAGATGAACCACCTATGATGCACAAAGGAAGTGAAGGATACTAATCAATCACAAATTAAAGAATTCAGATTGGTGAACTCCAGCGTCGGCCAAATTTGGGAAGTTTACTTTTGGAACCAGAAGCAGATTGTATAAAACAAAATACAAAGAAAAACATTCCAAAACTGGCAAGAATTATGAAAAGAAAGTAACCGTAAGAGTTTTCTCATATCGAATAAAACACGCTCAGAATGTGTGTTTGACCCTTGGAGTAAAGGAAGGAAAGAATATGTGGGACACCTGGAGGATGTGACTGGGGAACTGGTTTCAGGGAACAGGCAGAGAATTTAAAACAGTATTTTACATCGTTCCTCACAGGGGAAGGCACAAAGAATTTCAACATTATAAACAAAATTGTAGTCAGATGGAAGTTTTGCATTGTTTGTAACAAAACGAACAAGTGGTTACAGAGCGACTGGTGGCACTATGTGAAATATTCCATTACTCTCGGGATTACAGGAGTGTTCCAGTGAAACTGGCGAAACACCAATGTGGCGCCTGTCTTCAAGAAGAGAGTGAGTCTTCAAGTGTTTAGGTGCTCCCATTGTCTGAATTGTGGAGCATATTTGAGAGACTTAATGGCCTCATGATGCACTTTCATCCTGAGTGATTTAAAGCAAAGGAAAACTCTGCTCCTTCCTCTGATGCGTTACATACTGCGGGATGAATATTTTGCTAAAGTAGAATTAATTTGAAAATTATCTAGAACATTGTACAAACGACATCATCCAGAGAATTCTAGAAACAGCACTCATAAGAACATTTTATAACCATGTGGGGGTATTGCATAGGTGAGAGAGAGAGAAGGTTCTGTTTTGCAGTGGTGAGAGTGATGGAGCCTTATGCTGGGGAAGGCGCTAACAGATGTACAGTGAGTGTGAGAGAGTAGAGAGAATACGGTGACCCTTATCCTGACATAGCGGAGAAGGTTATTGATGCTTTTCCTGTATTGTTGGACATTTCTTCGGACCGCAGATACTGCACTGAGCTGGGTAGTGTGCTCAGACCATGCTCGGTTGGTCTGGTGGTGCGGCTCCCTCGGGGAAGAGAATGGTCCCTCTCTGTACTAGATCATTCACCAGGACCTCCGTGCTCCTGTCGCCAAGCTGCGGTGTAACTTCCTCTTATCTGCCATGCTATGGTAAACTATGCAGCACAGCTCCAAACTGAGAAAGGCTCAACCATGTACCCGTTGGCCTTTTAATGATGGCAGCAGTTCCAGGGATCACTGAATATCCAGGGGTATCCTGGAGATGCTGTGTACCTCCAGCCATGATGCGTGGGAGAATCGGGCTGGCATTGAATGAGAGGGACACCATAGGGTGGGGTGGATAGTTAATGAGGTGAGTTGGATAAGGTAATACCAGGAAACGAGCTCTGCCTCTTGCGGACATTCCTACTGTCACACTCAATGAAAATGGCACTGAGACAAATTATTGTTCGATTCAGCCCAATGAGTTGAAGACTCTGCTGATCCTCCTGCCAGTTAAAACGCTGCAGGACAATTGCTTATCTAAAACTCTTCTTCAGCTTAACTTACACCAGTATGCTGCTCACCCATCATTCCTAGAAACAATGGCCTATATTGCAAGATACCATCGAAATGTTTTCATTTCATAATTTTTAAACTTACCAACAGATCCTTCTCTAAAATTCTCTCTCGATATCCCCCTCTCTTTTAACCAAGCTCTTCCCGTTTGTTGGTATTTAAACTGATTACCCCGCCATCTCTCTCTGGCAGTGAGTTTCACTTCCACAGCACTCCGGTGTCATGCCACAATGTAGATATGGAGCTGCATTTGGAGGGGAGCTGCACATCCTGGCACTTCCAGCATGAGCTGCAAGTTTCCAGCATGGCAGCCCAGCAATTCCTATACTGTTAAAACACAGCAGAATCATCGAGGTTGTGAAGAGAAAGAATTATCTCTCTCCCTCACCTCTATGTTTACAACTGGAGATTTACCATAAGCTCAATAATCAGCGATATCAAAATCCCAGCCACACCAAGTATTATTGTGGTATATCAGAGTTTCCGTGAAATGGGTTAACTGGAGCTGTGATCTAACACAGTATTACTCAGCAGTGCAGCGATTGATGTACACAGCTGTATATGCTGGGAAGGTAACTGCTCCAGATTAATAGGTACATTCACTGCTATTCACTGCACAGCTCCCCATGTTGCACAGATATCAAGTTCATTTGTATAGAAAAATGCCTTTGTGTTTGCCCAGCGCACTGTGCTAAACAGATCATCTAATCCAAGTTTATAGATCAGTGCACTGTTGGACGCATATGCAGTGAACTGGTGAGCTCGAAACAGTGTTCGATCCTGGACGGATTCCTGAGCATTACACTAGCCTGGCCTACGCAGTGCTTCATGCTGAGCAGATATCTCATCTGGGCTTTTCTGTGTCCAGGCTGGATCTGAGAGTTGGATTGAGTATCCAATATAATTCCTAACATGATTATCACTCTTCCAGCATGGACTATGCCGCTCGGAAATGTGAGGTGCTGTGTTTGAGATAGAATTTACTTTGTCAAATTTATTCGACATTAAGCAAAACACAACTTATTCGAACATTGTCAATAAAAGACAACAAAAGGAAGAGGAACTTGCAATAGCATAATTCTGTTGGAAAACTTAGCAGAATAATAATTTATTTAACTACTATACAGCAACTGCTCCAATATGGTATCATCCTATAAGCACACAAATGCCAAAAAATAAATGCAGGAAACAGATTGTCTGACATGCAGTTCTCCAATCCAGGAGTAAAGAACATCAAAATTACAGTTCCGAGAGAAATTACAGAGAGAGTGTGTAGCACCCAGGAGAGATGTCCTGCCTTCCAATCCTCCTGAGACTCCAGCAATGAATAGCAAAAGGTCAAAGTAAGAATCCTGGTTCTGTGAGAGTTTGCCCATCACTCCATAGGACCAGGCAGCGGCTGCAAGGACCACAAGGAATGGACTATATCTACGTAGTCTATGACTCTGTAGCAGTATCTCAAAAATGCCTAAACCCAACTAAGCAGTTTAATGCTGAACAGTCAAAAGTCAAAGTTAAACAAAAATAAATAAAACGAAAAGATGCAGGAGGTCTGGTGATCAGACACAGACGGCCTTGGCAGCCCAGCAATTCCTATACTGTTAAAACACAGCAGAATCATCGAGGTTGTGAAGAGAAAGAATTATCTCTCTCCCTCACCTCTATGTTTACAACTGGAGATTTACCATAAGCTCAATAATCAGCGATATCAAAATCCCAGCCACACCAAGTATTATTGTGGTATATCAGAGTTTCCGTGAAATGGGTTAACTGGAGCTGTTTGTTCAGTGACTGTGATTAATATTGGTCTTCCTGGACCTAACTGGGTCACTGGAGGATATCGCTCTTCTATAATTAGGGACTTCGTTTAATTTGTTATGCCATAGTATCCGGACCAGAGTCAACCTCAACAAGATTGGGATCAGCAGCTACAGAGAAAGAGAGAGAGATCAGAATCTGAGAACATTAGACTGGAATGTTCCAACAATGGATCAGAATCTGAGAACATTAGACTGGAATGTTCCAACAATGGATCAGAATCTGAGAACATTAGACTGGAATGTTCCAACAATGGACAGGAGTTTATCCTGGGGTCTTTACATGCTTTCTCAGGATTGGCCATGGTTAGCGTTGCGGATAGAAGCCGTACTGATGATTATTCAAGCTGGGTACTATCCCATCCTCGCTATTATTGGTGTTCCTGGTAAGTCTATCTCTGTCGATTCTATAAATGATGCTGAATGTTATTGCTATTCTGGGTGATTATATTTAACAAAAACATAAACTTTCCATCACAAACGCCACTTTCTTCTCATGCACTTCCAAGCTACTTACTCGTAAACATCTGAGATGGTAAAAGACTGTTCAGAACCTTGAGTCTCCTTTTTACCGTGATCTATTTTATGTCTCCATATTCTTTCTATGATCAAACCTGCAGAGACCCACTGACATAATATCCCCAATCTCCAGCTTTGCCTGAGTTCTGTTGCTGACTTCTCCATCATTTACCCCTTCCTTAACTACAAATTTTATGGCTCCATTTCTCTTCTGACCTCTCTTCCAATCACAAGTAGTTTGACCACAAACTTGTACATGTTTTTACAGTTACTTCACAACAGGGACTCTTAAACAGAGTAATAACGTCACTGACTGTGTAATTCAGAGGCACAGGTTATGACTATAAAACCATTGTCTGAAATCCCATCACTGCCGATGACTAAATTTAAATTCCAATTGCAAAATTTGGAATGAAACCTAATTTCACTCATGGCAACATAAACCATCAGGATGTCTTTTCTTATTTTATTCGTAACCTTTGGTAAAGAAGCCTAACATTTTTGCCCGGTCTGAACTAAGTGTCACCTCAGATCCACAACAATATGGTTGCCTCCATATTGCCTTGACAAATGGCCACATGGTCAAGGGCAGTTAGGATGGACAACAAATGCTGCCCTTGCCAGTGATGCTGGCATCCCGCGAAACAGCACCCGTAAAGGTGAAATAACCAAGGAAATGCGGATGCTGGCGATCTGAAATAAAATTCTCCACCGTCTGAAAGAATGTTGGAGAATCTCAGCAGGTATGGCAGTCTGTCGGAAGAAAAACAAATAGTGTTTCGAGTTCAGTGAACCTATCAAAACTGAATGCAACTGAGAAATAAGATTATTATATCAGGGATGGTTAGAAGGGTGAGCGGGCGGTTTGTGTTGAGTGGATGATGTCCAGAGAGAGAGAGAGAGAGAAGCAAGCAAAAGGATTGCTGATGATGGACTGGAAGGAAAACAGAATGGGAAGTTATTCTAACCTTTCCTTTTTTCACATATTCCTGAATATCACATTTATTACGGGATGTCCTTGCTTACCATGAGTTATGTTCTTCTATCTCTCGTCTCTGAGTGTGGTGATCAACTCCATCAGCAATATTTATCTTCGCTGAGATATAGAGAAACACAATGTTCCATTGTCAACTGCTTCTTTGGAGAGAGGAACTGTTACTGTGCGACTGTGTTGAGCTTTCTCAGCCAGGCAAAGAAACTGAGGAGACTGAGGCATTTTCAACACTGAGTGAATGCACTATGAGGGTGGGGAATTGACTTGCTGCTGTCATCTAGAAAGTCAGTGGAGGCTCTGTGGATGGTGTTCTCAGGATTGTGATGTCAGCTACTGAGTTCATTCCGGGAGCTTCGAGGTTCTGGGGACCCCACTCTGAATACTGCATTTACAGTGTGTCTGGGCCCATAGTAAACAAATGGAGCTGAGATTACAAAGAAGGGAAGCTGTGTAAACTGGGAGGAGCAGGGCACTGTACTATACTCTCTGGGATTTCCAGGAACATTTGTCTATACTGCACCTATTCAGGTGTAATGTGTAAAACCAGCTTGTCTCAAAATTGAGGTGATCACTGAGCTGTATCCCCTCCTTCAGTATAACCTTCTGTCTCACACCAGGGACAGGACTGTGCTGACACTCACGGTGAATTAAACTGGATTGGTTCTGGAACTTTGCATGCAGCAGTGGGTAATATATCCACCATCTCCGAAGTGCAGTCCTCCAATGTATTCATAAGCAGTCAGAAATCACCTGCCTGCTGAGAGGAATGCATTGGTTCCATCTCCACAGGGGAAGGTACAGAAACTAACTTACAGAAATATTAGGGAACAGAGTGATTGGTAAAAATGGGAGACTGCAGGAAATCAGAAGTAATGAAGAGTATGTTATTTAAACTCTAATTGAATTGAAGTTTCATAAGTTGCTGCATCTGATGAGCTACATCCCAGACTGATTGAGATCAGAACCGACCAAGTGAAAGAATTGCTGATTATTCTTCAAAGCTAGTTATATTCTGGAAAGGGTGCCGCAGACTGGAAAACAGCTATTGTAAACCTAAATTTTAAAACAGGATGGAGAGGGAAAACAGAAAACTAAATAGCTTGATGTCAGTGCGAGAACAAAATATTGGAACATTTTATAAGGAACGTGACAACTAGATACTTGGAGAATAATGATATGATTTGATACATTCGGCCTAGATTCAGGAACGGGAAATGATCTTTGATAAACCTGTATATGGAGATGGTCTGTTGTGACATCGACAGTTGAGAACCAATGGGTGTGGAGTTTTTGTATTTTTAGAAGACGCTTGACATGGTTGAATACAGGTGAGTGGGGAATGTTAGAGTCCATGGGTAGGTAGGGGTGGAATATATACCACATGGATTAAAAATTGGGTAATGGAGATAGGGAAGAATGCTGTTTTTCTCTGGACTGAAGGATTGATAGGTTGTAGCAGGATCAGTGTTTGGGCAATAGCTGTTCACAAGGTGTAAAAATGATTCAGATGTGAACAACAAATACTATCATGTACATTTATATTTATTAAATAGTAGAGAGGTTGGCGAGTGCTTTTGTTGAAAAGGACCTGGATGTCCTTGGTCATACGTCACTGACAGAATTCATACAGGGGCAGGAAGAAAATGATATGTGGCTCTTCATGCAAAATGATTGAAGTACAAAAGTTAGAATATCTTTCCCACTGATCGTGTTTTTGAGAGAGTATTTGGTGCATTTTATAATGATTTGGTCTTCTTTATAAACAATGATCCCTTTGTCACTGAGAGAGTGGAAAGTATTTTGACCAGACTAAACACTGGCATGATGTTACCATGATGAGAGAGCGCAGTAACTATGTGTTTACTCTGTAGCGCTGTGAGAGAATAAGAAGTTGAAGCTTGATGCGTATGGACAGAAACTCATTATGTCCCAAACAACTGAATAGGGTGAAAATTTCATGCTTTTCATTAGGTGTTTGATTCACGACAGTTTACATGCATCTGCAGAGCCCCCATGTTGATTGACAGAGAGGTACAGGCTCTGAATGAACTCTGAACACGTTAATGCACAGTTACTGTGTGACACTGCATTGAATGTCACTTTGCACACAATCCTGTCAGCAGCCAAAATACCTTCATTCTGAAACAGTTAGTTATTCCCCAACGGATTCTGACCTCCACGGAGACCATGGGACTGCCTTCTTGGAGATGGAAGTTAGCTTGGAGAATGGCTAAAAAATGTTGGCTTCATTCCGACTGCCAGAAAACCATGTAAAGTTACACATATGTACCATGAGTATTTAAGCCATGTGGATCAATTTGGAGCAGTCAGTCTGTGCATCCCCTGCTTCATTTGTTTGTGATGTTGGAGCATCTCTGACACTTTCCTGATCCTGCGTTTGTGGCTTGACAAGCTGAATAACCTCTTCCTGTTACTTTGTAAGTGACTCCGGGTGTGAAATGGTTCTTTCTGTTCTCATGTATGTGACATGTGGGAGAATGCAGACTCCCTGTCTTCCTGTGCAACAGGCAAGAGGCACTGAATGATCTATCCTGCTTCTTGCCCGGTAGTTTTGATGGGATTAATGGCTTCCCCACATTCTTGTGAAACCAGATTGAGGTGCTGAATGAACTCCTCCTTTTACTGTGGAAATGTACTGTGCTGTTACATAAATGTCACCCAGACTTTAACAGCACGATCTTGAATGTTATCCAGGTCTTGCTGCACATGGTCACAGACTGTTTCAAGAACTGAAGAGGGACAACTTGTCCTGAAAATTTTGTAAACTTCAATGAATGCCCCCTCTTCTGGTGGCACGGTGGCTCAGTAGCTAACACTGCTGATTAACAATGCCAGGGTCCCAGGTTCGATTCCAGCCTTCGGCAACTGTCTGTGTGGAGTTTGCACATTTCCCAGTTGTCTGCATGAGTTTCCTCCTGTGGTCCGGTTTCCTCCCACTGTCCGAAGATGTTCAGGCCAGGTGAATTTGCCATGCTAAATTCTCCATTATGTTCGGTGCATTAGTCAGAAGGAAATGTGTCTGGGTGGGTTACTCTTCGGAGGGTCGGTGTGGACTGGTTGGGCCGAAGTGCTTGTTTCCACAGTGTAGGGAATCTAATCTGCTCAGTTTGGATTCAATGGCTGAATTGCCTCCTTCCACACTGTAGGGATTCTATGATGACAAACTGGAGATGCCTGGGCTGAGGAAGCTACGCGGAGGAGCTCCTGCAGATGTGTCCGATGGCTGAGATGATTGATGCCCACCAATGATAATTATCTTCCCTTGTACCATGAATAACTCCAAAAAGTGTAGAGGTCTTAGTTAATTCTCATTAAGTGCGAATTACCAGGAGGAGATTTATCAGGATGCTGCCTGGACTGGAGGGCAGGTCTTATGAAGAAACCATGAGGGAGCGAGGGCTTTTCTCACTGGAGGTGTACAAGATAATGAGAGGCATAGGAAGTGAATAGCCAGAAGCATTTTCCCAGGGCAGAAATGTCTATGACTAAGTTGCATAATTTTAAGGCAATTGGTGGAAGGTTTAGGGGAGATATCAGCGATAGAGTTTTTTACAGAGAGTGGAGGGTGTGTCGAATGCACTGCCAGCAGTGGTAGTAGAGTGAAATACGTGAGGGAAACTGAAGAGACTCTTGACAGGCACATGGATCAAAGTGTACGGAAGCCTGTAGGTTCGTCTGATCTTAGAGTAGGATAAACGGCACAACGTCGGGGGCTGAAGGTCCTAACTGCATGCATTCATGGATAACTCTGACCTCAAGAACTGCATGAATTCATGTAAAACTGTGTTATCTCATTTTTCAGATTAGAATCAAACTAAATATCATGGCATAGTCAGAGAACACAGGGTGGCTACACCTTCACCATATTGTCTAGCTATCACCATTGTTAACAGCTAATCTGAGAATGCAAATTTAAAAAAATGGCCTTGTGATTTACATATGAAGGAAGTGAAACTATCATGGTATTCTAACAGATAAAAGGCTTAACAATCATTTTTCCAATGTAAAATTTCAGTTACATCTCACTGCAAATTTCTGCTATAAATTCTGTGTTCGGATTGAGCCCTCCTCTATAACCTGATGAAGGAAAGCTAGTGTGCTTCCAATTAAACCTGTTGGACTATAACCTGGTGTTGTGTGATTTTTAACTTTGTACACCCTAGTCCAACACCAGCATCTCCAAATCAGTACTGTTCTTTGTTCTGTGTTCTATGGAAGTGCTCAAGAAGACTTGGACATGAAGGAAGATTTGAGACTTGGAGCAGGTCAGCCTTGATCTTAGTGAAGGGCCAGGTAGTCTTGGGATGGGAATGACCTGCCCCTGTTTCTGATTTTCTCCCATTCTGTTATTGGAAAGTTAGTTGGTGTTATTTTCCTGAAGGTCCTTTATGGAATATTGCAATCAGGGAGACCAACGGATTTTGTGAGCCATCGCTGGGTGAGCCTTAGGGGCTGTATTCACAGTGATTCTGGGTCTACAACATGATCAACAAATGAAGCACAAGTTACAGGGTGGGGAAGCTCTGTAAAGAGAGTTGAGCGACCTCTTTTATATCTAGCCTGTGTCTTCCAATTCCATTTTCCAAAGCTCCCAAACCGTGTGGGACAGTCTTGAGGGACGAAATGGTCTCCTCTGTTTCTGTGCACCATGCTAAGTGGACTCCAACGGCTCCTGTCGAGCAGGTTTAATGGGTTGAATGGAACGCAGAAGGATGGGACTGAGGAGCAGGAGTGGGTCATTAGAGAATTTGAGCCTTCTCCACCCGGCATTAAGATTGTGGCTGATCAGATTGTGGTCTCAGCCTCATTTCCTGTCTGTGTCCCATTATCCGTGACTCACTTCTCTGTCAAATCTTTAACTAACTCAGCTGTGAATACTTGTAATCAGAGAGGTGCCACAAACTTCTGGGGAAGAGAATTCCCATTCGAATGGTCCTTTTAGAATTTTCCCTTTTCCCGTTGAGAGAATAAGAGAGTCATACAATTTGGAAACAGATCCTTTTGTCCAAATTGTCCACGCCAATCTGGCATCTTAATCAGATCTCGTCCCACTTGTCAGCATTTGGCCCACATCCCTCTTAATCATTCCTATTTATGTACCTTTCCAGATGCATTTAAACGTGTAATTGTACCCGCTTTCACCACTTCCGCTGACAGTACACCCACCATCCGCTGTATGAAAAAGTTTCCTCTCAGGTCCCTTCTAAGTCTATGCCGTGTCACCTTCACAGTATGCAGTTTAGTTCTGGTGGCCCCTACACTGGGAAAAAGAACTTGCCCATTCAGGCTATCTAAGCCCCTCAGGACTTTTTTAAACCTCTGTCATATCACCATTCAGCCTCTGACAGTCCGGGGAAAAAGCCTCAACCTGTTCATCATCGCCCTGTAGCTCAAACCCTCAGGTTCCAGAAAATCCTTGTAAATCTTTTCTGCACCCTTTCAAGCTTAACAACATCCATCCTTCAGCAGAGTCAACTGGTATGTGCGCAGTATTCTTAAAGTGGCCCCACCTACGTCCTGTACAATCGCAACACGCTACCCCTACTCCTATACTCAATGTTCTGACCGATTAAGGCAAGCATGCCAACTACATTCCTCACCACTCTCCCGACATAAACTCCACTTTCAAGGAACTATGAATTTTCACCCGTAGGTCTCTTTGTTCAGCAACATTCCCCAGGGTACTACTCTGCTTTAACTTACCAAAATGCAAAACCTCACAAATATCTAAATTAAACTCCATCTGCCAGTCCTTGGCTCATTGATGGTCAAGGATCCCGTTATATTCTGAGATAATCTTCTTTACTGTCAACTGCACCACTTTGGTGATGTTAACTGTAAACTTTCTAACCATGCCTCCGATAATCACATCAAAGTTGTTTACATCCGTGATGAAAAGCAGTGAGCTCAGCACTGATTCTTTCAGCACACCGCTAGCCACAGGTCTTCAGTCTGGAAAACAATCCATTACCTTCAATCCAATTTTGTATCCAATTGGTTAGGTTTTCCTCGATTACATATAACCTAATCTTAGCAATCTGTCTTGCTGAAGTCTGTGTAAACGATATATACCACAGTGTCTTCTTCAATCGTCTTTGGCACCTCTTCATAATACTCAATCACATTAATTAGACATGATTTGCATCACAGAAATCCAAATTGCCTCTCCCTAATCAGTCTTTGTCTTTCTAAATAGATGTAAATCCTATCCCTCAGAATCCTTTCCAACGAACGCTTCGGCACTAACGTTGGCTGATTGAGTCGATAACTTCCTGTGTAGTTTCGGCTTACTGCTCCCTTTTCTAGCCCCACTCCTCCACTGGCCACAAAAAATAATGATAACTATGTTGGTGATATGGCCAATGATATAGTTCTCAGAGTGTGTCAGGGTCAGTGTTAGGAACAAGTCAGGCAGATTTCTTTAATCTGCTAAAACAACACATTTATGACCAAAACAACGGTTCTCAAACTATTATGGAAAGAGGAATGAGGAGAAGATATTGCAAATATGTACATTGATATTTTGCTCAGAAACACACACACACACACACACACACACACACACACACACACACACACACACACACACACACACACACACACACACACACACACACACACACACACACACACACACACACACCAGCACGCGCAAACACACACGTATTGCCAATAACAAACTGAAAAGCAAAATATTTGCAAAGTTAACTTGAAAGATCATTGTCCAAATATGGTTCGAACCCATGACCAAAGGAAAAATGAGAGTTTGACCCAAATGCTGCTCTATTTGTAGAGTCATCAAGTCCTACAGTATGGACAGAGGCAGAGAGGCCCTTTGACCCAAACTCGTCCATGCTGACCCAAATATCCAACCACACTAACCTCATTTCCCAGCACTTGGCCCATAGCATTCTCGTCTTTTCCTGTCCATGTAATTTCCCAAATGCCGTTTAAATATCATTAATACAAATGCTTCAATCACTTCCGTTGGCAGCTCATTCCCTTTGTGTACCACTCTCTGTGTAAAACAGTTTCCATCAGTTTCCCTTTTATTCCTTCCCCTCTCACCTTAAACTGATGCCCTCTCCTCCTCGATTCCCCAACTCTCGGAAAAAAAAAGGCTGGATCTATCCTATCCATGTAAACTTCTATAAGTTCCCTCTCAGTCTCCTATTCTCTAAAGAAAAACGTCCTCGCTTGTCCAACCTCTTCCTATAATTTATACTGTTGCGTCCTGGCAATATTTTTTATAAATTCCGTCTGCACACATTACAAATTAAAAACATCCTTCCGATCGCAAAGTGACTAAAACTGAACACAACACTACAAGTGCAACCTCAGCAACATTCTGAATAACTGCAACGTAACTTCCCAACTGCTCTCCTCCATGTCCTGACCGATGCATGCTAGTGTGGCAGAAGCCTTCTTCACGACCATGTCTAACTGTGACCCCACTTTCAGAGAACGGTGGACCTAAACTCCATGGTCCCTCTGCTCAACTACACTCCTTAAGGTCCTACCAATCACCATGAAACTCCTACCTTGATCTAACATTGCCAAAATATTCCTCGGCCCACTTCTCCCGTCTGATCAAGGTCCTGCTGCAATTTCTGATATACATCTTCACTGTCCACGATACCACCTATTTTAGTGTCATCTTCAAGTTTCCTAATCAAGCCTTGTCCATTCGCAAGAATATCATTGATACAGATAACAAACAGCAAAGGGGCCCAGCAGCGACCCCTGAGGCACTTCATGTGTCACAGGCCTCCAGTCCGAGCATCCTTCCACTATTACCCTCTGCTTACTACCATGAAGCCAATTATGTGTACAATTTGCCAGCTCGCTCTGGGGTCCATGCGATTCTAACCTTCCAGAACAGCCTATCAATGGTAACCTTGTCAAAGGCCTTAGTGAAAACCATACAGATGACGTATATCGCCCTACCCTCATCAACATTTCTGGTCACTTCATCAATGAACTCAAACAAATTTGAGAGGCATGATCTCCCACTCACAAAGCCATTCAAACTTTCCAGTCAAAAACATCCATTAATAATAATTATTAAAGTTAATAATAACATACGAATTAGTAAATAATAATAATATGATATTTTCAGTGGACAATAAATTATCCATGGTATGTGATATTGGAATATGCATCATGGATGAAGGGCAGAATAGATTTTGTACCTGTGTCATTGAACTGTGTTGAAAAAGGTAAGGGTGGCATGGTGATTCCGTGGTTGGTCCTCCTGCCTCATAGTGTTATGGATCCGGGTTTGGTTCCAGCTTCGGGGGGCTCTCTGTATGGAGTTTGCACATTTTCACTGTATTTGTGTGTGTTTCCTCTGGGTGCCCCATTTTCCTTCTACAATCCAAAGATGCATAAGTGATGTGAATTGGCCATGCTAAGTTACCCATAGTGTTATGTACATTCGTCAGGGGTAAATATAGGGCAGGGGAATGGGACTGGGTGGGTTACTGTTTGGAGGGTCGGTGTGATCTTGTTGGGCCAAATGGCCTGTTCCCATACTGTAGGGAATCTGTCAAAACACTATTTCTAAACAAACCTTATCTTTCCAAATGCATGTATATCTTATCCCACAGAGTCTTCTCAAGTAACGTACCTACCACAGTTGTTAGGTTTCCTGGTCTATAGATCCCAGATTTTTCTTTGCTTCCCTTCTTGAATAATGGCACAACATTTGCTAATCTCCAATATTCTGGAGCCTAAACTGAAGCTAACGATGATGCAAAAGTATTAACCAGGGTCCCCATAGTTTCTTCTGTAGCCTCTGGCAGTGTTCTTGGATGCATCTGTTTAGGGCCAGGAGATTTATCCACCTTCATACATTTAAATGCATCCAACACGTCTTCTCCTGTGATATTGACTCACCCCAAGATAACACTACTACCTTTGTTAACCTCCCTAGTCTTCATGTTTTTCTCCACGGTAAAGGCAGAGGAGAAATATTCATTGAGAATCTCGCAAATCTCCTACGGTTCTAGACATGCATGTCCACTTTGGAACTTGAGGGGTCATACTCTTATTAAGTTATTCGTTTTACTTTAATATACTTAAAGAACCTCTTTGCATTCACCCTAATCTTCTCAGACAAAGTTATCTTGTTCCCCCTTTTCGCACTCCCGATTTCCTTCTTCAGTAAACTCCTGTATCCCCTGTACACCTCCAGCTATTCCCTCGATCCCAGCTGCCTGGACCTGAGCCACTCCTCCTTTTTGCTGGTCAAAGCCACAATATCTCCTGACATCCAGGGTTCCCTCTTCCTAACAACCTTGCCTTTTACCCTCACAGGGACATATAGACTTTGAACTGTAGACCGTTTCACTTTTAAAGGTCTCCCACTTGCAGGAGGTCCCTTCGCCTGCAAACAAACTCCTCCAACCAACCCCTACAAGCTCCTGTCTAATTCCACCGAAATTCGCCTTGTCCCAAGTTTGAACTTGAACATGTGGACCAGTTTTGTCCTTCTCTGTAACTATTTAAAAATTAATACATCTATGGTCAATGGTCCGAGAGTGCTCCCCGCCCCCCACTGTCACCTCAGTCACCCGTCCTGCCATAGATCTTAGATTAGGTCAAGTTTTGTCTCTTCCCGAGTTGCACCCTCTACTTACTGCTTGAGGAAACTATTCTGAACACATTTAATAAATACACCCCATCTCAGTCCTTAATTCTATGTCATTCCCAGTCTATATTAGGAAAATTTAAATCTCCTACTAGTGCAATCCTATTGGTCCTGCAAGTCTCCCCAGTCTATCTACATATTTTTGTTCCCCTAAATCCTCGTTTGCTATTTGGAGGCCTATAGTACAATCCAAATACGATCACCATTCCCTTCTTTATTTATTAGCTCCCCAGACAAATCCTCACAGGATGATCCATCAGTTATTTTATCTCTGATTACAACTGTGTTACTCGCCTTAATCAAAAATGAATTCCCCTCCCTTCCTTCCACAATCTCTGTCCCGCATAAAGCACCTGTACCCTGGTACATTAAGCTGCCAGTGCTGTCCCTCCCTTAGCCATGTTTCAGTAATGGATATAATATCCCAGTCCCTTGCACCGATCCATGCCCTGAGTTCATCGGCCTTACCTGTCAGCCATCTTGCATTGAATCAGTTACAATTTAATCCAACAGGCATTCCTTGCTCCCTGTCGTTGTCTAGACTGACCTGTCTCTTCATTTTACTGTTTCTGATTACTGTATCTCCTTCCAGCCTCGCACCTGCCTCCCTGCTGTTGAGGATCCCATCACTCCTCAACCCCAGCCAATCTCATTGAAACCCTCCCTTGCAGCAGTTGCAAACCTGCCTGCCAGCATATTGGTCCCCTTCCAGCTCAGGTACAACCCGTCCTTCCTGATCACATCACCTTGCTCCACAAAAGATCCCAGTAATCCAAAAATCTCTGCCCCCTGCACCAATTCTTTAGCCACCCCTTCATCTGCCATATCCTCCTATTCTTACCCTCACTAGCACGGAGAACTGGAAGTAAACTGGATATTACCACTGTCTTTTATCCTTTTCCCTAGCTCTCTACAATCACTCTGCAGGATGTCATCACAATTTCTGCTTGTGTCACTCTGTCCTTTGTACCAATGTGCACAATGACGTCTGGCTGCTTCCCGCCCACTCCCCCCCCCCCCCCCCCACCCCCCACCAACCCAATGAGAACGTTCTGCAGCCGCTATGAGACATCCTGGACCCTGGCATGTGGGAGGTTACACACCATTCCGGATTCCCATTTGCAGCCACAGAGTCTCCTGTCTGTTCCCCTCACTATCGAGTCGGATAATTACTTCTGTAGTTATTCTGCTTGCACAGCCTTCTGACAATGGGATTTCTTCATGAATTTGGCTGAATTGTTTTGCTTCAGGTAATGGGGAGATTCCAATGAATCCTCATCAGGAATCCTCCATTAGTGGGAAAGACGACTGGGCTTTTTTTCACTCCAACACATTGATGTGATGAGAGATAGGGAAACAGAAAGGGAGCAATAGAATGTTTATCCACATATATGCTACATTTTCCATCTGTAAGTTAAATCAGTCACGTTATCAGTCCCAGACTGGACTCTGTGAGCTCTTCTTGAACATTGTCCGAACTATATGACTCCATCACATTCTCGACTCCAGGTCAGTGTGTTATTGCAGAATCAATTCATTAACAATAAATGGTCCAACTTGTTTTGAAGATGTGTTAATATGTGCTTGCATAATGTAAAAATAAGCGCTTCATGTCTTCACAATATCTGTGTTAAAATGAATATTCTTAAACATATACAGTAATTGCTGGAAAAGCTCAGCTTGTCTGTCAGCATGTATGAAGAGAATACAGAGTTCAATTTTTCGGTCCAATGCCCTTTCTTTTGAACATGACTTATTCTTAAAGTATTTCTCCAGTTTAATTCTCCCACACAAGAAGAAATATCCATCCGTTATTCCCCAACTACACTCTTCTCAAGATCTTATATAGTCAATAAAACATGCCTCATTCTCAGGCCGAACTGTTAATTCGTCATAACGCAATGCCTTCATCCCAAGAATGCATAAAGAGAAACATCTTTGAGACATTTCGAAAGCAATTTTGTCTTTTTTTCAGTTTAAGCAGTTATAACTACACATAATACAATAGATGTAATCTCAGCAATGCCCTGCACTGATGCAGAAAACATCGCTAATATCATAGCCAGGATCCCTTGCACGAAACAGGATCACGACATTTACCTTCCAAATCACTTGCTACATCTTCAGGTTAATTTGATGTGATTCATGTACTAAAACACACAAATCCCTCTGTAACACTGAGTTGTGCATTCTCCTTGCATTTAAATACATTTCTGCTGTTTTGTCTTTTCCACAAAACAGAAAATTTCCATCACATATATATTTTACTTTTTCTTCTGTTGAAGCTTTGCTCACAGCCATCCTCTGTCTGTATGCCATTGCTTGTTGCTGTGCCATCCCCTGTCTGTGTCCCATTGCAGACGTTCTGCACTCCTACTGTCTGTATACCATTGCAGAAGCACTGCCCTCCTCCAGAAGCACTGGATAATGGGGGTCCAGTAGAATTGGCATATTTTAGATTATCAGAAGGATTTCTATAATAACTCACACAGTGAGTTCGAAAATGCAATGATGTGAAGGGTATTTGGAGGAATATATGTAAGTGGAAACTTAAAGTTTGGTTTCCCTTCCTTTAAGGGAGTCAGAATATAGATGTAAAGACATGTTGAAGCAGTTTCAGAGAGTGTTGGTGAGACTGTGCCTGGAGTATTGAGAACAATTTTGGTGACCAAATCTAAGAAAGAATATACTGACCACAGAAGAAGTGTAATGGACAGTGTCCAGATAAATCCCTCAGATGGCGAGTTTGCGTGAAGAGAAAACTCGGCCTATGAACTCTAGAGTTTCAACGAATCAGCAGTGGGTCACTGTGAACTTTATAAAACTCACAAAACATACGGCCAGTTGGAAATTAACAGAAAATTTATCAGGCTGTCTAATCCACATTCAAGGCAAATAATGACAGGATAAGGGACAAACCATTTAAGACTGCAATAAGGAGGAAATTCTGCGCGTGGAGGGGACTGACTAACACAGGGCCAAGGCAGGACAAAAGAAATAAAGAAAAAAGAATACAAGCATGGACTGCTTTCTAAACAGTGAGAACATTTTTAAAGCCAAAGTACAGAGGGATCTGGGAGTGCTAGTTGAGGATTCTCTAAAGGTAAACATGCAATTTGAGTCCATGATTAAGAAAGCGAATGTAATGTTGTTAATTATCTCAAGAGGGTTGGAATATAAAAGCACCATTGTACTACTGAGACTTTACAAAGCTCTGGTTAGGCCCCAGTTGTAGTACTGTATCCAGTTTTGGTCCCCACACCTCAGGAAGGACATACTGGCGAGTCCAGCGGAGATTCACACACGGATGATCCCTGGAATGGTAAGTCTTACAGATAAGGAAAGGCTGAGGATCCTGGGATTGTATTCATTGGAGTTTACAAGATTAAAGGGAGATCTAATAGAAACTTGCAATATAATACATGGCTTGGAGAGGGTGGACGCTAGGAAATTGGGCGAGGAGATTAGGACCCGTGGACACAGCTCTTAGAATTAGAGGGGGTAAATTCAGAACAGAAATGCGGAGACATTTCTTCAGCCAGAGAGTGGTGGGCCTGTGGAATTCATTGCCGCAGAGTGCAGTGGAGGCTGGGACGCTAAATGTCTTCAAGGCAGAAATTGATAAATTCTTGACGTCACAAGGAATTAAGGTCTACGGGGAGAATGCGGGCAAATGGAGTTGAAATGCCCGTCAGCCATGATTGAATGGCGGAGTGGACTCGATGGGCCGAATGGCCTTACTTCCGCTCCTATGTCTTATGGTCTTATGGACAAGATTACAGAGAATCCCCAGATAAGCTACAAGTGTGTCAAGCGGAACAGAATAACCAGTGAACACGTAGGACTCATGAGTGACTTGCCAAGTTGCATCTAAATCAACTTTAGTAGGAGGAGAAAGAGGGTAGTGGTAGAAGGCTGTTTGTGTGACTGGAGGCGAGTGTCAAATGCTAAACCACGAACATCAGTGCTGGGTCCCTTATTATTTGTGATTAGGAGGTGCTAATGTTGGGCTGCGGTGGACAAATCTAAAAATAGCATAACACCAGACCATAGTCTAACAGGTTTATTCGGCAGCACTAGCTTTCGAAACTCTGCCTCTTCATCATCGTGCAAAACCACGTGATGTAACTGATGTTGAGAGATTTTTATCCTTATTATTTGTCGTATTCATAAATGATGCTGCTGTGAATATGGATGAGGGGTAGGGTGTGTAATAAATAAGTTTGTATTTGATACAAAGATTGGCCAGGTGGTTGGCAGTGAGGAGGAAGGCCTTATGTTACAGGCAGATACTGACGGAATGGTCAGATGGGTGGATCAATGGCAGATGGAATGTAACCCTGATAACTATGAGGTGATGCACTTTGGAAGAAGGAACCAGTCAGGGGAGTACTCAATGAATGGCAGCACACTAGAAAGCTCAGAGAGTGCTTCTCCACACATCGCTGAATGTGACTGCACAGGTTAATACACAATCTGGGAAAGGCTAGGGGAATGTAAACATAGCCTATCTTAATCGAGGCATAGATTATAAGAACTATGCTGAACTTTGGTGAGGGCAAGATGGAATACTATGTGTAGGTCTGGGAACAAGATTACAGGAAGGATGTGATTGTAGTGGAGCGGGTGCAGAGATGTTCCATGGGATGGAGCATATCAGCTATGGAGCATATCAGCTGGATAACCTCAAGTTGTTTAGTTTGGAGGAGAGAAGGCTGCGAGGTCTGTGATTCAGAAGGAAATGATTACGAGGTACATGGACAGGGTGGATAGACAGCAGCTGTTGCTGTTACTCAAAGGTCCACACTTTAAAAGTGAAGGGTTTGCGGTTTAGTGAAGATTTGAGAATTGTTTTTCAACCAGAACGTGTTGGGGTCTGGATTGCACTTCTTGAGAGTGGAGTTGTCATGCTAACCTCAAACCATTAGAAACAACACGGTTGTGCACTTCAAATGCTTTAAGATTCACGGCTAAAGTCTTGTGTCGGAAAGTGGGCCGAATGTAGACTGTGCTGTATTTCTGGTTGGACAGAGTCTGTGCTTCTGTGATTGGATGGCTGTGGAAGGTCAATCATTGAGTAGCTGAAGGTAGGAATTGATGGGTTTCTGAAGATTATCTTAACAAATTTGATAAGAGAGAACTTGTAATATTTTCTGGAAATATGTCAATGGCAAAATTAAGAGAAAAAAGTTGCAGATTTCTTACAGTCTGATACCAGATAAATGAAGACCGGGAAATAGCAGAACTATGGAGCAAGTACTTTAGTTATACCTTCATAGAAGAAAACAAAACAAAAAAGAAAACTAGCATACTAGGGAATTTTAGTCTTGTGTGGAAAAGGGAATGGAATGAAAATAGCAACTAAACAGTTTAGAGAAAGTATTGGACTGAAATTAATGGGCATAGACAAAGTCAACAGAGATTTATGAAATGGGAATCATATTTGAGAAAGTGGCTTTTAGTAAAATTATGTAGGAAGTATCAATGCCATGTGAGTAGATTATCAGAAAGATTTTTGTTAAAGCCCCAAGCCTATTGTGCAAATTCGAATCCTATGGGACTCGGGCTAATATATGGTCATAGATTTAGAATGGGAGAGCTGGCAGGAAACAGTGAGTAGGCATAAAACAATGTTTTATTTTTAAATGAAAGGGTTGGAGGATATTGTAAGGATCGTGTCTTGGGCTCCAGCTATTCCCAATAGTCATCATATCTTTGGGTGAGGGGCGCAAATGCAATATTCTCAAGTCTGCTGACAGCACTAAACGATGTCAGCTTGTGAGTGGATGAGGAGGATCTAAAAATGTTCCAAGGTGATTGAGACAAGTGGAGTGACTGGCCAAATACGTGGCAGGTGGAGAGTAATGGGGGAGATGAGATGTTGTGTACTTTGATGGGAACAATGGACTGGCAGCCTTTCATTTGAAAAAGGATTGGTTGAAAAATGTTGCACTAAAAATGAACTTAAGCTGCATTTTTGTTTATTTCTGGGTAGCCCTCCGAGTCCATGTGTGGCAGTGAGTTCTGAAGCCAGAGGTCAATACTGGGAATGGCATTGGCACGCTGACCATTGTGTGTAGGAGAAAGTGAGGTCTGCAGATGCTGGAGATCAGAGATGGAAATGTGTTGCTGGAAAAGCGCAGCAGGTCAGGCAGCATCTAGGGAACAGGAGAATCGACGTTTCGGGCATTAGCCCTTCTTCGGGAATGGCTGAAGAAGGGCTAAAACATTCCTGAACAAGGGCTAATGCCCGAAACGTCGATTCTCCTGTTCCCTAGATGCTGCCTGACCTGCTGCGCTTTTCCGACCATTGTATGTAGGCCCAGCACGTGGGGAACTGTACCTTTGAAAGGAATCTGGATGTCCCTGTACACCAATCACTTAAAGCAATATTGCAGGAGCAGAAAGCAGGAAGGAAGATAAGTGTTTTATTCACCTTCATTTCAGGGGGATTTGAGTACAGGAGTAAATCTATCTTACTGCAGCTGTACAGGGCATTGGTGAGACTCCATCTCGAACATTGTGCAATATTGTGTGCAGTTTTGGTCTCTTTTCCTAACAGATGACAAACCTGACATTGAGGTAGAGCAGCAAAGGATGACCAGACTGATGTCTGCGATGACAGACTTGTTGTGGGAGCAGAGTTTGGGGCAACTGGACCTGTATTCAATGGGGTTTAGGAAAATGAGTGGAAATCTCAGTGAAATATATAACAGTCTGAAAGGGTGAGACAGATTAGAAGCAGGGATGGTAATTCCCCTGGCTGGGACGTCTAAAACAAGGGGGCACAATATTAGGTACAGACAGGCCACTTTGCATTGAGCTGAGAATAAATGCCTGCACTCGGAGACTGGCGAACCAGGGTATTCTCTCCCAGATCAGGCTGTGGAAGACAAGGGGCTGAATATAAATAAGGAATTCTGGAAACTAAAGGGATAAGGAGAGAGCAGGAGTATGGTGTGAATATCGAAGATCAGCTATTATTCCAGGTTGTTCTCCAATAACGCAATAACTGTGTTCCTGTGCAACACTGTGTTGTACAAAATCGTGCAATATTAATAATGGGGTCTATGGAAAAAAGAGGGTAAGTGGCGAACCCCCAAAAATATCAGTAAAAACCAAAAATTAAATTTGATCTAACACACAATAGAACAGTCTAAATAAATCTTCAAATTACATGTTGTACTGGAACAGTGATCTAAATGTAACGCTTTCACACTACAGTCCCTCATTGGAGCACTGTACCTTTCACCACAATCTTCAGCAGAAAGGGCGCGGGGACTGACTGACCGTATGATGCCGATGCCGAATTCCAGTTCTCTCCAAGATTCTCCCCACGGTTTGAAATAAAGTTCTTCCGAAATATAGACTACAATTCCCAGTGTCCAGCTCAGTTTCAAGGCCTGCAGAGCCGATTGCATTCCTGTTTTTGCTGAACACATTGATTGTACCTTTTGTAGACAGAGGGTTTCTGAGGCAGGATTTGCTGTTCAGCTGGTGCCCGACAGTGAACGCCAGTTCACTTTATAGAAAAAGGTTCATGAATTGCATTGCGCCGAAATGTATTTAATCAACACGCGTTATCAGTGAACTGCCTGTACATAGAATGGAGGCGCAAAATAGATGGGCTGAATGGACTACAGCAGTTCTCATTTTATATTTCACAATGTTTAAACATATTAAGGGATATGTATATTGTATGGGGAAAACCGCGTTGAGGAGAGTTTCGGCCATTAACTAGAATAGGGAAATCTCAATGAGTTGTATGAAGTATTCCTTTCCCGATGTTTCTCTGCGGTGTGGGAAAGCTCTGTAAATGTTGTCACAAGCTCTCAGCTGTTAGGAAGGAGGTCTCTGCAGAGTCGACAGGATTGTGTTTCCCGTTCCCTTTTCTGATAACGAGGCTGGTGCCAGCCGTTCTCTCCGGGTTTATCCTTTAAGACCTCGGAGTAGTTTGATACAATTGAGTGCTTTGCCTGTCCGTTTCAGAGACCATTGAAGAGTGTATCACATGTCTGTGTGTCTGGAGTCACTTTTAGGCCAGGCAGGAAAGCACGGGGGATTCACCTCCTGAAAGTACACTGGGGAAGGAGATCGACATCAATAATCGACATTGAATACACAATCACTATTACTGACACCAGGTATTAGATCTCGATATTTTATTAATTGTTTTTAACTTGCAGCAGTTGCCAGAGAATTATCCTGGTCTGGATTAGCAATCCAATGACAATTCCACAACAGCACCATTTCCACATGGGGGCTTATCGGAAACCACACTGAACCGATTATTTCTGTGCTGTGTGACAGCTCTATCAAAAATTACCCCAACCAATGTGGCTATCGTGATGGGACTGAGGGCGTAGTAATTGGTCCGCTTGTAATTATTCCCTTCTTAGGGGATGGGACATAGTTGAGTAATTACCCACATTAGGTGAAAGTGAGGACTGCAGTTGCTAATTACCCACGTTGCCAGGGAGTTGTCAGAGTTGGAGCTGGAATGAAACAGCTTCCTCAGGTACACGGCTTGTTTTGTAGCAAATGTCCTCAGTCCTATTGCAGGAATGGTGCCAGGGCCAAATGCCTTTGTAGTATCTACAGTGTCCAGCTGTTGCTTCATGTCACGTGCAGTGAATTGAATTGGTTGAAGACGGGCATCTGTGATTCTGAGGGTATCATAGTGAGGGTGAGTTGGATAATCGACTCAACACTTCTGGCTGATGATGGTGCAGATACTGCATCTTTTGCATGGATTCACAGGGCTGTTCCATTATTTAGAATGGCGATATTTGTGGAGTCCTCTCCTCCAGTAAGTTGTTTAATGGTCCATCGACTTTTATGCATGGATTTGACAGGACGAGAGAGCTTATATCTGACTTGTTAGTCACCGTGGGCGGCGCGTTGGCACAGTGGTTAGCACTGCTGCCTCACAGCGCCAGAGACCCGGGTTCAATTCCCGACTCAGGCGACTGACTGTGTGGAGTTTGCACATTCTGCTCGTGTCTGCGTGGGTTTCTTCCGGGTGCACCGGTTTCCTCCCACAGTCCAAAGATGTGCAGGTCAGGTGAATTGGCCATGCTAAATTCCCTGTAGTGTTAGGTAAAGGGGTAAATATACGGGAATGTGTGGGTTACGCTTCGGCGGGTCGGTGTGGACTTGTTGGTCCGAAGGGCCTGTTTCCACACTGTAAGTAATCTAATCTTGGGATCATCTCTCTCTCTCTCTCTCTCTCTCTCTCTCTCTCTCTCTCTCTCTCTCTGTATCAGATGTTAGTCCTGATGTTCGTAGAGTAACCAGTCAAGTGTGGTAGCTTTAATGGATTGTCATCAGGTTTAGGTGCATGTGATTCCGACCCGACCATGTTCACCCACACTCGTCACTGACCTATGGATCGGCTTGGTGGAAATGTTAGACAGATGGAATATCCTGGTGGAAAAGTTACAGATTGTCATCGAAATCTACAGCATCAGATGATAACAAAGTCTTAGCTGCAATATCTACAATTCAATTCTACTGACTGCCCCCGCCCCCATTTCACACCGAAACCTAATCACCCAGAAACCACCTGCTCTGGTTTCTGATGCGGAAATCCTTCCATTTTCATATTCTCATTCTGCTGGAAGTCTTTATGCCTCCAATTTGTTACATAAACAATATCCATTTAATGTACTAATCTGAATCTTTTCCTTTCAGTAATGTCATCTTCTGTATTTGAAGTGAATGTGTTTCCTTCTGTTTTTCTCCCTGACCATGATTCAGAGCTCTGCAGTGTCAGTGATGCCAGCCTTATGCAGTTTCAGAGTCAAGGAACTTGTCACCATGCGTTACTGTTCAATTCCCAGTGTACAGCGCTCCATGTTGGACAGGATGTCTGGGCATCTTTGACAATTGTCGTTGGAAATTGTTCATAATCTGAAATTGCTGAATAAATTGCTAAACGTGTTGCAGACTTTTCTGGAGTGAATGCAGAGTTAAACTTTCAGGTCCAGTGAACCTTCTATAAAGTTTTTTTATTTCCAGTATCCATAATTATTTATTTAATTGAAAAATTGTTCTGCGCCTATTCATTTCTGGATAAACTCAGCAGGTCAGTCAACATCTGCAGAGAAAGAGAAACAGAGTTAGCGTTTCCAGTCCAGTGTGACAATTCTTCAAAACTGAATACAATTGCAAAATGGTCTTTTAATCACTTGCCAGATGTGGAGGATGGGTGGCAGGGAAAAGAGGGTGTGGCAAAAGAAAAACGGGCTTTTAGCAGTGGTGAACGAAAATATTCTGTATAATGGGTCGAATTTAAGGTGTGAATGGGGGAAATGGGTTCTCTCTATTGAATGCAAGATAAAAAAGACACAACCACACAAAGTTATACGGAGGCCAGGAGGGAGAATGTTGACGATGTGGTATTATATAGATTTGGCCACAGATACGTTTTCACTGTGGTCATCATCACCCCCTTTAGATAAAGGAATTCAGGTGCTTGACTTCTTATTGGCACTAGTAAGCGTTTCATGCTGTCTTAGTATTGTAATATGGAGAAAAATAAATCACAGTATGACATTTGGGCTGAGTGTTGGTTACCTGTCATTTTTAATATTGTTTCAATTTTGCAGTGCTTATCTTCAAACGCTTGTTCTTGAAGTTAGCATCAGATGGAGTTCACACTACCCCACCAGTAACTAAAGTCATGGATCATCTCATTGTGATCCCAGCTGCACTTTTCTTTCCATGTACCATTATCCCTGATTCACCTGTCCATGGAAAATCAGACAAAGCCAGCTTCAATATAATATAAAGGTCCAGCCAACCCAAACTTCTGGGAAAGAGAATTCCCACTTGACTGAAATCCCACTTTGTGGATTTATCCTAATTCCTGCTCTGATGGATGTTGGAGGTGTCACCGTTTCCTTTTCTCGTCCCATTCCTCCACTGCTCACATTAAATTTTAAATGTAACGAGGTTGGTGATATGGCCGATAATAAAGTTCTCAGACTGAATCAGGTTCAGTGACAGAAACAAGTCAGGCAGATTTCTTTAGTTAGCCAAAAGTAACTAATAAAACTAACGGATGCGCATGGTGGATCTGTGGTTAGCACTGATACCTCCCGTCACCAAGTAGCTGCGTTCAGTTCCAACCTCGGGCAACCCTCTATGTGGATTTTGAACATTCTCCCCATGTCTGTGTGGATTTCCTCCCAATGTTCTAGTTTTCTCCCATCGTCCATAGATATTCAGCTTAGAGCGGATTGGCCATGCTAAATTGCCCATAGTGCCCAGGGATGTGTAGGTTAGATAGGTTCGTCATGGGAAATGTAGGGTTACATCGATAGAGTAGGGGGGCAGGACCGGGCGGGATACTGTTCCGAGGGTCAATGTGGACATGATAGACGGAATGTCCTGCTTCCACGCTGTAGAGATTCTATAAAAACAACAAGAAGTTTGGATGATACAAACACCCAGTGGGTATCTATCTGATCCACTCTCCTCTAGGTTTTGTATGTTTCAATAAGATCACCTCTGATTCCAAGAGTAACCTGTTAAAGCCTCCATAATGTAAGACCCTCATCCCTGAATACATGAAGTGAAACATCTCCGAACTGCTTCCAACTTAATATATCCTTTCTCAGGTAAGGAGACATAAGTAATCTCACACACACATGAGGTTACTTTTTGTTTTCTCAATGGTGAGAGTATTTGGAACTCTCTTCTCTGCAGAGCATTGGAGGCAGAGATATTGAATATTTTTGAGCACAGACAGAAGGTGCATAAAGAATAACGGAGTCAAGGATTATCGGGGAATGGCAGGAATGTGCAGTGTTGGGGAAATGCTGACAGTGCTCCAGCACATCCAGGAATACAATGCAAAAGAAATGATAATATCGATAAAATGTTAAGGGGAAATCCCAGATGGTGGCGATATGGAAGGTCTGCTTTGTTGGGCTCTGCATCACAGCACGGGCAAAGTGGTTCCCTAACCCACTCCATCCCAGCCATTTACTTAAATGCTTAGTTTTGGAAAGTTTTGAGAGTTGGCAGTTGTAGTCGACTTAGTTTGTGTAGTTTTTAAGCTCTATGAGACTTTGTTTAGTAATTATCAGGAATTAGAGTTCTTCCTCTCTCGAGTTCAAATGTTGCGACAGTGTGTTCTGGGTAATGATGTGCTTAAATGGTCTACCTGGAGCATTAAGATGAGCCATTGGCCAGAAAAGAGGAAAAATTTACTTTCGAGTCTTAAAAAGAGAGAGAGTGGATGTTGTCCTATTGCAGAGATGCACTTTGATGACAAGGAACAATTGACAATACAGCAGGTCGGGCTTGATCTGGTTTATTTCTCGACTTTTAATATTAGGAGGAGGGGAGAAGCCATAATGGATAAAGAAAATCTTCCATTTAACCTACTAGATTGTATTTGACAATCAAGGGAGGCTCATAATACCCAAAACCTTGAACTATAGTAAAAAATATAGTATTTTGAATGTTTATTCCCCCACCCCCCCCCCCCCCCCCCCCGCCCCCCACTCCTAGCGTACCCTCCAAATTCAGTTATCTTGCATCGTGGCACATTATTGTAGAAGTTTTCAAAAGTTTTATGGACCCCACGGTGGACAGAATGTCGAAAGGTGCCCCAATACCCTCGTTATAATGTACTCAATTAGTGGATATGTGTGCAGAACGAGAGCTGGTGGATGTCTGGTGGCAGATCCACATCACAAGCAGGGATTTTATTTTCTTCTAACCGGCATAAATGCCACACGAGGTTTGATATCTTCCCCATTCCTGCAACAATCTTAGATTCGATGGCATCCTGCACAATTAGGAATATTACCATTTCTGACCATGAAGCAGTATACTTATCGATTAACATTAAGTGCAATATAATAGATTCGAGACACTAGCGAATGTATCCCTTTATTCTTAAGACTAGTTGGTTAATTTAGTAGTTAGATTAGATTAATTACAGTGTAGAAACAGGCCCTTCGGCCCAATAAGTTCACAGCGATCCAGCCCCTGACATTTGCTCCTTCAACTAACACTACAGGCAATTTAGCATGGCCAACTTACCTAACCTGCACATTTTTGGAGTATGGGAGCAAACCCACGCAGACACTGGATAAATGCGTTAACTCCACACAGACAGTCACCTGAGGCAAGAATTAAACCCGGGTCTATAGCGCTGTGAGACAGCAGTGCTAACCAATGTGCTACTGTGCTGACCGCTACAACGAATTCAGATCTTCCTTAGCCATTAATTCAGATTCAACCAATAACTCATCCACTCTATGGGAAATTGCTAAGGCTTATGCCAAGGGAATAATTATTCCTTATGATGTAGCAGAAGGGGGAGCAGGAACGCTGGTTTGAGGCAAAGCTGAGGGCAGCCGAGAGTGCATACTGTGATTGTCGCTCAGTGGCTAAGCTGCAGAGGATCACAACGCTTCGGTCTACAGTGAATTCCACGCTCACACGGACAGCCAAGAAGGTTTTGCAAAACAAAGACTGTTTGAACATGGTGATAAGCCAGGCAGGTATTTATTCTATCTTGCCAGGAAAACGAGCGCCCCTCTTAAGCCATTACCTCAATTAGAGAAGGTATTGGGATCCTTACCTTCAATTCCAAAAGATTAATGTCTCCTGTCCGAGATTTTTCATCGAATTATTTCAGACTGAACATTTTTAGGATAGATGGATTAAGATGGAGTCATTTTTCAAGAACCTGGGTCTTCCAGGAGTAATCCCTGAAGAAGTTTTGTGCCTTAATGCACCATTGTCAGCACAGGAGGTTGTGAAGCAGCTTCAGAATGTAAAGGCGCACGTTCCTGACGGGTTTCCTGGTGAACTTTATAAATAATTTATAAACCTATTGTCAGGGCTGATGTTTAACGTGTTCTGTCACTCATACAGTCAGGAACCCCTCCCTCCATCCTTAATAGAGGCTCATATCTCTCTGATGCTGAAGAAAGGAAGACCCCGGAGAATGGTGCTTCTTACACGCCAATCTCATTTTTAAATGTTGGTCTCAAAATCCTGTCTGAGATCCGTGCATTAAGGTGGAATCTTTGCTGCCTTCCCTTACCAAAGAGAACCAAACCGGCTTTATAAAGGGCCGCAGATCTTCCTGCAATGTTAAGAATTGACTCAATATGATCCAATAGTGTCAACAAGAATATGTCCAGGGATTATTGATCTCTTTAGATGAGAGAAGGCATTTGATTGGGTTGAGTGGCCGGATCTCTTCTGTACATTAGAATGGTTTGGTGTACGCAAAGTTTTTATCAAGTGGGTGAGGGTCATTTAACGCGATCCTCTGGCTACAGTTCTCACTGATCAGTAATATTAATGTTTCTCCAGGCAGCCGACAAGGTTGACACTTTTCACCATTGTTGTTTACGTTGGGGATTGAGCCACTGGCGGAGGCCATTCGTAGGGATTCCAACATATCTGCCCTAGAGGTGGGATCGAAGTCACGAAAGATTACATTATATGCAGATTAAGGTCTTATGTTTTTTGTCAAATCTCGCAATTTCGGTATTTCATGTGATGCAATGCATTGATTCGCTTGTTGCCTTTCCAGGCGATAAGATTAATTTTACAAAGTTGGAGGCCATGCCTATGGGAAGTCTTAGGGAAATACCTGATACTGAGGGCAAATCCTGGATTCCTTTTAATTGGTCACGGGGGTCGTTTCCCTATTTCAGTATCTTCATTACATGTGTCTTTGATCATGTATTTAACGTGAACTATGACCATTTGTTTGACAAAATTAAGCAGGACCTTCAAAGATGGAGGCATTTCCAATATTCTGGCTCGGCCAAATAAGCTGTTATCAAAATGAATGTTCTTCCTCATTTCCTACACCCAGTTCAAATGCTTTCTATGATGTTTCCCAGACAGATATTTCGGAAACATAATGGCTGGTTTAGCTCTTTTATTTGGCACCATAAGCGATTTTTTATCTAGCTAATAAAATTGCAACTGCCCCACAGATTGTGAGGAGTAGATCTCCCCGATTGAAAGCAAGCAATTAAGTTTTTTTTTCATCGTATGTTAGTGCCTGGGCCGCTGAGGTTTCGGCATCAATACGGCTAGACATTGAGCCCTCTCAGACAAAGTGAACCCTTATTAGTCTGTTGTTCTTAGATAAAATGACAACATTTATGGAATATTGTCATAAAATAATGATTATCAATACTGTTAAAACTTGAAGGACAATGCGTCAGATCGAGGCAATACAGCCAAAACCATGTTTCTTACCCCTATAATTGATATATCGGGGATAATGTATTCCAGGTTTAAACTGTGGTCAGCGAGGGGTTTTCCTTGTTTCGGTGATTTAGAATTATAGTATCCCTATAGTGTGGAAACAGGTCCTTGGGCCCAGCAAGTCCACTTCGATCCTCTGAAGAGTAACTCAAGCACACCCATTCCCCTACCATCTTATATTTACCCTTATTAATGCCCCAACTTACAGATCCTGGAACACTATGAGCGATTGAGCAATGGCCAAGTCATCTAACATGCACATGTTCGTGACTGTGGGAGGAAACCTACGCAGTCACAGTTGAGAATATACTAACTCCACACAGCCAGTCACCCAAGGCTGGAACCAAACCCATGACCCTGGTGCAGTGAGTCAGCAGTGCAAACCACTGAGCCACCACGTGTGACGAGAAGGAGAAACAATGATAACGTTTGAACAAATAACTCGTAAGTATGCACTACCTAGTAGAAACTTCTTCTGTGTTTTTTCCAGATTAGACATTTGATTAAAAAACACAATTTTAAAAGACACTTATAGATCCAATACAGAGAAGCAGGTGATTATTGTAAAGAATGCACTCTCTGTCAGTACCTTTACCATTTGTTGGAGAGTGTCCCTGCAGACAAGACTGTGCAGCTTCGTGACGTCTGTGCGAGAGAGTTGGGGATTTAGATCTTTTCGGAAACATGCGAGGATATTTGTGAAAATGCTCGAAGGACTTTGAACTGTAATATAACCCATTCCATGCAGTTGAAAAATCTTCATAAGTACTATCTGACCCCAGATTTTTTCTCAAAATTCAAAGTGTCCTAAATACAGAATGACTACAGACACTCTTACTCATTGCATGTGGTCCTTCGTATATATTGGAGCACTGTGTTCGGTATGGTAGAGTGGGTCTTGGGGACCGAATTGGACATGGACCCGGTTTTTCTTTTCCTGGGCGTGCCCAGAGTATCTTACGCAGATGCACATGGGAATAAAAAGTATATCCTTACTTTCTATGCTAGGAAAAATATTATATTGTGTTGTAATTCTGAAAACTCCCCGGGTCTGTTGAGACTTTGTAAGCTCATCATGGAGAATATCCCTTTGGACTTTCTCACCAGCATGGTGCACCAAAAAATAGAGATTAATATAAGTCAGAGAATCATAGAGTCATGGAGATGTACAGCATGGAAACAGTCCCTTCGGTCCAACCCGTCCATGCCGACCAGATATCCCGAACCAATCTAGTCCCACCTGCCAGCACCTGGCCCATATCACTCCAAGCCCTTCTTATTCATTTACCCATCCAAATGCCTCTTAAATGTTTCACTTGTATCAGCCTCCCTGACATCATCTGGCAGTTCATTCCATACACGTACCACTCTCTGTGTGAAATAGTTGCCCCGTAGTTTTTTATTATATCTTTCCCCTCTCACCCTAAACCTATACCCTCTCGTTCTGACTCCCCGACTCCAGGGAAAAGACTTTACCTACTTACCCTATCCATGCCCCTCATAATTTTGTAAACCTCGATAATGTCACCCCTCAGCCTCCGACGCTACAGGGAAAACGGCCCCAGTCTGTTCAGCCTCTCTCTATAGCTCAAATCCTCCAACGCTGGCAACATCCTTGAAATCTTTTCTGAACCCTTTAAAGTTTCAAAACATCTTTCCCATAGGAAGGAGACCAGAATTGCACGCAATATTTCAACACTGGCCTAACCAGTGTCCTGTACAGCCTCAACATGATCTTACAACTCCTGAACTCAATACTCTGACCACTAAAGGAAACGCCTTCTTCGCTATCCTATCTATCTGCGACTCACCTTTCAAGGAGCTATGAACCTGCACTCCAAGGTCTCTTTGTTCAGCAACACTCCCTGCGACCTTACCATTAAGTGTGTAAGTCCTGCTAAGATTTTCTTTCCCAAAATGCAGCACCTCGCATTTATCTGAATTAAACTCCATCTGTCACTTCTCAGCCCATTGGCCATTTGGTCAATCTGAGGTGACCCTCTTCGCTCTCCACTAACCTCCAATTTTGGAGTCATCTGCAAACTTACTAATTGTACCTATTATGCTTACATCCAAATCATTTATGTCAATGACAAAAAATAGTGCATCCAGCACCGATAATTGTGGCGCTGCACTTGTCACAGGCCTCTAGTCTGAAAAACAACCCTCTACCACCACCCTCTGTCTTTTACCTCTGAGCCATTTCTGTATCCAAATGGCTAGTTCTCCCTGTATTCCATGAGATCTAACCATGCCATTCAGTATCCCATGGGGAACCTCATCAAAACCCTTACTGAAATCCGTACAGATCACATCTACCCCTTTGCCCTCATCAATCGTCTTTGTTACTTTCTCAAAAAAAAAACGCAATCAAGTTTGCGAGACATGATTTCCCATGCACAAATCCATGTTGACTATCCCTAATGAGTCCTTGCCTTTCCAAATACATGCACATCCTGTCTCTCAGGATTCCCTCCAACAACTTGCCCACCACCAAAGTCAGGGTCACTGGTCTATAGTTCCCTGGCTTGTCCTTAACACCCTTCTTATACAATGGCACAACGTTAGCCAACCTCCAGTCTTCCGGCACCTCACCTGTGATTATCCATACTACAAATACCTCAGCAAGAGGCCCAGCAATCGCTTCTCTAGCTTCCCACAGAGTTCTCGGGTACACCTGATTAGGTCCTGGGGTTTTATCCATCTTTACCCGTTTCAAGACATCCAGCGCTTCCTCCTCTGTAATATCGACATTTTGCAAGGTGTCACCATCTATTTCCCTACATTTTATATCTTCCATATCTTTTTCCACAGTAAATACTGATGCACAATACTCCTTTAGTATCTCCCCCATACTTCCTGTGCTAGGAAAAATATTCTGTTGTGTTGGATGTCTGAAAACCCTCCTGGTCTGTTGGGTGGTTGTAAGCTCGTCATGGAGAATATCCCTTTGTACTTTCTCACCAGTATATGGTGCACCGAAAAGCAGAGATTTATATAAGGTATAGCAACCCTTTTTGGATTACCACGATACAGGCTTATCTGCCACTCTAAAAAGGGCTTTTATATAGCCATGATGATATTGTCTAATGAATCACATATGAAGAATTATGAACGTATGAATGTGTATCAGTTCATGCTCTCGAAGAACGAGAGCTATCACTTTGTTATGCTGAACCGTATTATTTATTTATTATTTATTATTTATTTTTGTTTTTCTTCTATCCGTTTAGAGACTTTAACTTATTTTGTATATACATGCATATGGGTGTAATTTTGTTCAGTTATTTGAGTTGTTTTGTTATTGGTTTAATATAACAATAAAATATCTTATTCAATAAAAACATTTGTTAAAAAATTAAAATGCTAACATTGATTGATTAGAGTCCCAAAGAACTCTCTTTAGAGAGACCACTCATGGCGGTTTATGTTGAAGGTCACCCACATGGGTGATGGGGTGAGGTTGAGAGAGCATCCCCTTCACGGTAACCTCTGTCAGTGTGGGGAATTGATCCTGCGCTGGTGGCCTTCCTCTGCATCACAAACCAACCATCCAGCCAACTGAGTGGGAGACTGTGTAATTTTGCACACAGAATCAGTCACAAAAAAGGGCAAGAGAAATTTTAATGACAAGGGAAAAGATGGATTCGAGATAAAAATGTTCTCTGCTAGAAATTATATTTTATAATGAGACAAGTGTTTGGAAGCTGCCTTTGGTTGAATACATTGAGGAGAAAGTGAGGACTGCAGATGCTGGAGATCAGAGCTGAAAATGTGTTGCTGGAAAAGCGCAGCAGGTCAGGCAGCATCCAGGGAACAGGAGAATCGACGTTTCGGGCATAAGCCCTTATTCAGGAATTTGGTTGAATACAATAAGGTGAGACAAGTAAAATAACCAGAATGACTAAATATGATTGGATATCGATAACAATAAAATAAGTGCATGATTTTGATTGTCTGTGGAAAGCATGCTGACTGTTGCATGAATTTATAAATCAGATGAAATATATTGTAAGGCGAGTCCGTCCGCATGAGAAATGACTTCTGAACACATGCTAGAAGAACCCCGTAGTATGAAGTATCTGAGAATCGTCTGCTCGCTAACAGGAACATGGGGGTTGAATGACTGGAAGTTCCTGTAACATGGAGCTGAGAAAACCATCAGAACGCCCCCAAACGTATTGAATGTTGGAGCATATTTGAAGCACTGAATAGGCTCATGATGGATTTTAATTGTGTGCGATTTGAAAAAGATACATCTCTACTCCATTCTCTTCCATGTTACGCACTGGGGCACAGCCGTTTTCCTGAAACTGGGAATAAGATGGAACAATACATGGAACATTCCATAATTGACATTCTGCAGAATATTCTCTAACTATGTGGGGGGCATTAGAAAGGCAAGAGAGAAAGATAGGGAAGGTGCTGCCTGCAATAGTGAGAGTGGTGGAGCATGATCCTTGTTCGGGGGTCGGTGCTATAACAGATATACAGTGAGTGTGCGGGAGCAGAGGAAATATGGTGACCCTTATCCTGACAGAGTGGGGAAAATTATTGATGCTTGTCCTGTTTTGTTGGACATTTCTTCAGACCCCAGAAACTGCACTGAGCTGGATGGTGAGCTCAGCCCATGCTCGGTGGATCTGGTAGTGTGGCCCCCTCTGGGAAGAGAATGGTCCCCTTTTGTACTAGCGCATTCACCAGGACATCCGTGCTGCTGTCGACAAACCGTAGTGTAATTTCCCCTTCATTGCCATGCTTGGGGAAAATGTGCAGGGCAGCTCCAAACTGAGAAATCGCAACCGTGTGCCCTTTGATCTTTTAAAGATGGCACCGGTGTCAGGGATTACGGAATATCTAGGTGCATCCGGGCGACTGTGAGTAGCTCCAGTCTTGATGGGTGGGAGAATCGGGCTGGCATTGTATGAGAGGGACACTATGGAATGGGATGTGTAGTTAATGAGATGAGTTTCGTAAGATAGCACCAGGAAACTAGCTCGGCCTCGTGCAGGCAACCCCTCTGTCACACTCAATGAAAATGTCACTGAGACAGTTTTTTGTTAGGTTCAGCGAAGACGCTGCTGTCCTCACTCCCAGTTACAAAGCTGCAGAACAAATGCTCATCCAAAACTCTCCATCGCCTGAACTCACATCAATATCCCTTTCACTCATAATTCTTCGAAATACTGACCCGTGTTGCATGATACTATCGAAATGTCTTCATTTCAGCATTCTGAACCTGTGAACATATCCTTCCATGATATTTCTTAGTCTCCCCCACCCCCCCACCCACCCTGTCTTCACCCCAAACACACTCATTTGCAGTCATATTGCACGAGACTGCCAGTATGACTGGCCATTTGGCCCAGCTGGTCCATCGCAAACAAACTGTCCATCCAGACTCACCCCATTTCCCTGCCCTTGCACTGTATCCCTCTAATCCTTTCCTATCTGTGTATTTGTCCAATTGCCTTTTCAATGTTGTTATTGTACCCACCTCAATCACTTCCACTGGCAGCTCCGTCCATATGCATACCACACTCTGTGTAAAAACGTTGCCCCTCAGATTCCTTTTTATATTTTTTATCCTTTCCAAACATTAATGCATATCCTCTAGTCCTCGATTCCACAACCTTGGGAACAAATTTTGAAGTATTCACCCCAAGCACACTTCTCATGATTTTATAAGAGCTACACTTATATAAGAACCCCCTCGGTTTTCTACACTGTAAAGAAATAAGTTCGAACCTGTCCAACCTCTGCCTATAACTTAGAACCTTAAGCCCAGGGAACATCTTTGGAAATTTGTTCTGCGTACTTTCTTGTTCAATAATATCCTTTCTGGAGCAAGGTGAACAAAACTGAACACAATACTCCAATACAGCCTTACCAACATCCTATGCAACTACAACGTAACGTCCCAACGTCTATACTCAATGTGCTGATGAAGGCCAATGTGCCAACAGCCTTCTTCACTGTCCTGTGTATCTGTGACTCAAATTTCAGATAACCATGCACTTGATCTCCAATGTCCTTTTGTTGCACTACACGCCTTAAGGCACTATCATTCGTCGTTAAATTCCTACCTGGATTTGACTTTCCTAAATGCAAGACACTTATCTATATTAAACTCCATTTCCATTTCTCAGCCCACTTCCTCAGCTGATCAGGGTACTGCTGCAATTTCTGATAATGTTCCTCACTGTAAGTGATATCTCCTAATTTCGTGTCATCTGCAAACTTACTAACATTGCGTTGTGTACTCTGGTCCAAATCATTGATATAGATAACAATGATTGTCAGAATGGGCCCAGGACCGATCACTGAGGCACTCCACACGTCACAGGCCTCCAGTCCGACAAGCATACCTCCACCATAGCCAATTGCTTCAGAACATCAAGCCAACTGTGTCGCCAAGTTGGCAGTTTACATTGGAGTCCATGTAATCTAACCTTCCTGAGAGGCCAACCATGTGGAACCTTATCAAAGGCCTTACTGAAATCCATATAGAATATGTCTACCACCCTGCCTTCGTCAAGCTTCCTGGTCACTTCCTCAAAAACTCTTTCAAAATTTGTCAGGCATGATCTGCCAGGCACAAAGCTATGCTGACTGCTCCAAGTCAAACTTTGTCTTTCCAAATGCATGCATATCTTATATCTCCGTACCTTCTCAAGTGGTTTCCAGAAACAGATGTGAAGCTTACTGGTCTATATTTCCCAGGCTTTTCTTTGCAGCCCTTCTGAATAAGGGCACAACATTTGCTACTGCCCAGTCTTCCGGGACCTTGCCCCTGAACTATCTCCTCTCGCCTCGTGCAGTGTGCTTAGATATATCTGGTCAGGACCAAGAGATGTATCTGACTTTGTGCATTCTAATATGTCCAACAGCACCTCTACTGTGATATGGACTGTGCCAAGGTATCGCAACTAACCTCCCAAAGGTCACAGGTCTTCATGTCTTTCTTCATGATAAACACAGAGGGGAAATTGAGGACGTCACCCATCTCTTGAAGTTTTACACATGCGTGCCCATTTTGGATTTTAAGGCGTCGTATTCTCTCTCTAGTTGTTCTTTTTCTTTACTATAGTGAATTTGGATTCACCCTAGTCTGCTCAGCTAAGGCTATCTCATACCCCACTTTAGCCCTGCTGATTTCCTTCTTCAGTAAACTCCTGTATCCCCTGTGTACCTCCAGAGATTCCCTTGGTCCCAGCTACCTGTTCCTGAGCGACGCCTCCTTTTTTGCTGGTCAGAGCCTCAATTTCTCTTGTCATCCAGGGTTCTCTCTTCCAGCCTCACTTTCCCTTCACCCTCACAGAAACATATCGACCTTGAACTCGAGCTATCTTACTTTTGAAGCCCTCCCACTTTCCCGGGATCCTTTTATCTGGAAACACACTACTCCAATCAAGCCCTGCAATCCCCTGCCTAATTCCAACAAAATTCGCCTTGCCCCAATTTACAACTTGAATCTGTGGACCAATTTTGTCCCTACCATACCTATTTTAACATTAATACAGCTCTGGTCACTTTTCCCAAAATGCTCCCCCACTTTACCTCCGTCACCGATCCATCCCTATTTCTCAACAGTAGGTCGAGTTTGTCCCTTCCCGTGTAGGATACTCTATATATTGCTTGTGGAAACTTTCCTGAACACACTTAACAAATTACGTTCCATCTAAGTTCTTAACCCCCTGGAAGTCCCCGTCTATGTTAGGAAAATTAAAATCACCTATTATGACAACCCTATTGCTCCTGCAAGTCTCGCCAGTCTTCCTGCATATTTGTTCTTCTAATTCCCATTGATTAATTGAAGGCGTATAGTACAACCACTATAACATTACCATCCCCCTCTTACTTGTTCGCATCATTTAAAAATCTCATTAGATATTATCTCAGTTATTTCATCTTTAAATACTAGAGTGATATGCGCATTAATCAGATCTATTGGTATTTAAATTGTTTCCATTTACATCTCTTCCTCGCAGTGACTTTCACATTCACAGCACCCCTTGTCATTGCACAGTGGAGATATGGAGCTGTAAATGGATGGGAGCTGCACATCCTGTCAGTTCCAAAATTGGCTGCAAGTTTCCGCACACAGAGCTGCGATCCAATACAGTGTTACCGAACAATGCAACAGCCTGGGTTTATATATGAATGAAACAGTTCGGACTGCACAGCGCCCCACGCTGGACATTTAGCCCAGGATTATAGATCCAGCATTGGTTTGGGCTGCACAGAGTTTCACCCTGGACACAGCTGGGTTGCATTCAACATACACTAGCCGGATCTACACAGTGCTCCATCCTGAATATGTAATAGATGGTCTTGTTATGTGAGTTGGATTGCGAATGTGAGAGAACTAAACATCTGGCAATGTCTTTATTTTGTGTTTTAATTTTTGTGATTGGACTCTTCAAATCCTGACTCATTCGGTTAGACCCATCTCTCTGGATGAGTCATGGTAACTGTTGTTACAGCATCTGTGTCGGCAACATGACCAAAAATTGGAGCAGAGGCTGCAGAGAGGACAGTCTCCGTAAAATGGAATGTGGGAATCACCATTAGATCAGCCGTGGTCTTAGTGAATGTTGGGGCAGTTTATTCATATATTTCTGTTTTTCCAAGAAAACTCTCCTTCTCTCCCAGTGTCCCATTCTGGTGGGGAGTGAGTCACCTCCTCCTGTTCCTGCGTAACAGGATCCTCGGGCCTCAGTAGCCTCCAGATTTCCCTGTGCCCCAGTTTTGAGCAGTTGAGTGACTGTCTCCTGTCCCTGTGTCCCAGTCTCGAACAGTTGAGTCTCCTGTCCCTGTGTCCCAGTTTCAAGCAGTTGAATGATTCCCTCCTGATCACATGTTTGTGAAAATACATGTCCTCCTCCTGCTCCTGAGGAACAGGTTCAAATAGCTCACGCTCACCTGCTGCTCCTGTGGATTTGAGGTGAGGGACTGAATGGCCTCTTCACATTCTTTACAGCTTTACTTGACTAAAGGCCTTTCTCCTGTTTCTGTAAAACACCATCAAATTCTGAATAATGCATTTTCGTATTTCACTCTCAGTAATTGAGCAAACAATTGGCAGAATTCAGATGCTGAATAGCCTCCTCCTCTTCCCATGTTATACATTGAATAGACTCTCAGAGATGTACAGCAAGGAAAAAGATCGTTCGGTCTGGTCCTCCATACCGCCAAATATCCTAAATCAATGTCGTCCCCTTGCCAGCAGGTGGCCGATCTCCCTCTACACACTTCCCATGCATATATCCATCCAAATGCCTTTTAAATGGTGTAACTATACCTGCCTCTACAACCTCTTTTGGCTGTTCAATCCATACACACAGCTGTCTCTGTGTGACAGTGTTGTCCCTCATGTCCCTTTTTAAATCTTTCTCCTCTCACCTTAAACCTTTGTCTTCTAATTTTGGACTCGTCTATCCTGGGAAAAGACATTGACTGTTTACCTTATCTATGCCCCTCATGATTTTATAAACCCCTTTAAGGTCCCCCCTCAGCCTCAACACTTGAAAATAGTCCCAACCTATTCAAACTCTCACTGTAACTCTGTCCCTCCAACACCTGCAACATTCTTTGAAATCTCTTCTGCACTCTGTTAAGTTTGACAACGCCTTTCCGACAGCAGGGTGACCAGAATTAAAGGCAATATTACAAAAATGGCCAAACCAATGTCCTGTACAGATTTAACATGTAATGCAAACGCATAGACTCAAAGCACGCACCAATAAAGGGAAGATCACCAAATGCCTTCATCACTGCGCTATCTCCCTGTGACGGCACTTTCAAGGAATGGAGAACCTACAACACTAGCCTAGGTTTGCTGCCTCACAGAGCAGCGACCTAGGTTTAATTGCATCCTTGAATGACTGGCTGTGTGGAGTTTGAAATTCTCCCCGTGTCTGCGTGAGTTTCCTCCGTGTGCTATGTTTTACTGAGACAGTATAAGGATATAGAGGTAAGGGTAGATTAGCCATGCTAAATTGCGCACCGTACCCAGGGATGTGTAGGGGAGGTGGTTAGCCATGGGAAATGCAGGCTCAGATGGATAGGGCAGGTGTTTGTCCAGTAGGATACTGTTTAGAGGTTCGGTGTGGCCTCGATGGGCCGAAAAGCCTGTTTCTTCACTGTAGGGATTCAATAATTTCTATGGAGTTCTCCTTCATTTTCAGCTTTCAACAGGGCACTACCTATATCTTTTGCCTTGATTTGTCTGCCAAAATGCAACACCTCACATGTAACTAAAATATACTCTATCTGCCACTCCTCAGTTCACCTAAACAAGGTCCCATTATAATCTGAGAGATCATTCTTCACTGTCGACAACACCACCAAATTTGGTATTATCTACACACTTACTGACCATACTTCATATGCTCAAATGCAAATGATTTGTATAAGAGACAGAATGCAGTGGACCCATTATTAATCTTTGTGGCACGCCGCTGGTCACAGGTCTCCACGTTTAATGAACAAATGTCCATTGTCACACCCTGTCTCCAATATTAAAGAAAATTTTGGATCTAAATGGCGAGTTCTCCCTGGATCCGAGGAAGTCTAACCTTGCTAGCCAGTCTACCACGTAGAACATTTTGGTAATCTTATTGAATTCCATAAAGACAACATCCACTGGCCTGCCTTCATCAAACTTCTTCATCACTTCTTCAAAAGATTTCACCGAGTCAGTGAGACGTGATCTTCAATGTACAAAGCCCTCTTCAGTCCTTGTCTTTTCAAATGCATGTCCATCCTTTCCAACAAAATCCCCTCCAACTATTTAGTGACCACTGACGTCAGGCTCACTGATCCATAGTTACCTGTTATTTTTCCTTACTTTTTAAATAATGACACTATGTTAGCAGCCCTCCAGTCTTTTGACACCTCACCTGTGGAAATCAATGATATAAATATATCAGCAAAATGCTGACCAATCTGTTTCCTAGCTTCCCAGAAACATTTCGGATACAACTGATCAGCTGCCAGGGATTTGTTCACCTTTATGTGTTTTATAATGTCAAACATCTCCTTGTAATTTAGACACCTTTCAATGTATCACTATATATTTATTCATTCTCTCGCTCTTGTAACCTCCTCCTCATTAAATACTGAGGAGAAATTTTTGTTTCGTATCCCTCCAATCTCGGGTGGTTCCACACATAGGTAGTCTTACTGATCTTTAAGGTGCCCTGTTCTCCCCCTAGTTAATCTTTTACCGTTAAATGGTTTGGAGAATTTCTTCAATGTCTCGTTAACCCTATTTCTAAAGCCATCTCATGTCCACATTTTTCTGGCCAGATTTCCACATTGACTATGCACTTTCTGCCCTTATACACCTCTCGGAATTTACTTGATCTCAGCTCTGTTTACCTGACATATGCCTCCTTCCTTACCTTAACCAGAACATCAATATATCTAGCCATCCAGCACCCCCTGCACCCACCAGCCTTGCCCCTCTCACTAATAGGAACACGTTGGCTCTGGACTCTCTGAAACCAAGTTTTGATGGCCTTGCATTTTCCAACCATCCCTTTACCTGTGAATAGAGTATTCCAATTAGCCTTTCACAGGGCTCGCCTAACACTTTCAACATTGGCCTTGCTCAAAGTTAGAACTTTAATGTTTACATCAGGTCTTTCCTATTCCACAACTAATTTAAAACTAATATTTATGCGTAACAGAAAGTTAAAGAAACACATCCTGCCCCTCTGTAACTGGCTTGAGAGGCTGAATGGGCTCCTCGTGGCCCTTTGTAATATACTGGAAAGGCTGAATGGCCTCCTCCTGTCTTTGTGTAACAGACCCGAGACATTAATTGAGACAGCAGACCGTGGACGACGAACAGCCGTTAAACTGTATCTAATGGAGGTCCATCCCTTCTCAGTTACAGAAACATAACCAACACAATGTATTCCCGGTGCCCACTCAGTAACACCTCATACAGCTGCAGTGGCACATCTCTTTGTTTTGAATTATTCTGTTGGCAAAATGTGCTGAAAAATGCGTTGCTGAAAAAGCACGAAACGTCGATTCTCCTGCTCCTTGGATGCTGCCTGACCTGCTGCCCTTTTCCAGCAACACATTTTTCAGCTCTGATCTCCAGCATCTGCAGTCCTCACTTTCTCCTTGTTGGCAAAATGTGCCAATATTCTAGATTTCCACCTTTTCAAGTAGCAACAGGCTAATATGGGCTGAATGGCCTTCTATTATCCCTCTGTAAGGGGCCCATAGGGACAGAATTGCTTCGGCCTGTTGCTGAGCAGCAGTCTCAATGCTCTGTCTCAAGATTATGAAAGGATTTGGTAGCAGGGCACTTAAAACCAGGAGTAGCCTCACACTGGTAAATAAGGAATCTAGAAACTTGCCCACCCGACCTTTCTTTATGCAACCGATCTGATATTTTATAACTGCTTCTTTCATAAACAGAGTGGAACATATATAGACCCCTGCAGTGTTCTGTTAATACTCTCATATCCAAGTTTCAAAAAAGATTTAAAGATTTATGGTCCATTCCATTTTTTATTATCCATTACATCCAAACCCAGTAAATGTTCTCTTTTGTAGTTATATGAAAAGTGATGTGTGGAACTGGTTAATTGAGCCTGTTAGCTCAGTCATGATTTGCAGATGCCAGTGTTGGACTGGGATGTACAAAGTTAAAAGTCACACAACACCAGGTTATAGTCCAACAGGTTTAATTGGAAGCACACTAGCTTTCTGAGCGCCGCTCCTTCATCAGAAGATAGTGCAGGGCACACTTCTAAGGCACATAATTTATAGCAAAGATTTACAGTGTGATGTAACTGAAATTATACATTGAAAAATACCTTGATTGTCTGTTGGGTCTTTCATCTGCTCGAATACCATGATAGTTTCACTTCTTTCATGTGTAAATCACAAAACTTTTTGAAAAAAATGTTGCATTCTCAGGTTAGCTGTAACAGTGAGTTTTAGCGAGACAATATATTGAAGGTGTTGTCCCCCTGTGTTCTCTGTCTATGCCATGATGTTTAGATTGATTCTAATCTGAAAAGTGAGACAACAGAGTTTTACATGAAGCCATACAGTTTTTGAGCTGAGAGTTTTACATGAATTCATGCAGTTTTTGAGCAAACTACAATGTAAGTCTGCAAGTACAAATTCACCCCACAAAATATATGTGTGCATGTGGGTCTTTGTCAGTTTGTATATGTGTGTCTGTGTCTGTCTGCGTTGGGGGGTTGTGAGTGTGAGAGAGAATGTATATATTTGTGTAGTGATGTAGAGTGTCTTAAGTCTGTGACGGGGTGCATGTGTGAGTGTGGGAGTGTGTGTGCGTGACTGGGGTGGGGGATTTTGACTATCAGTGTGAGAGAGTGTATATGTGTGTGCATGAATGTAGAGTGGTCTAAATCTCTGAGAGAGTGCCGTGTGAGTGTGGGAGTGTGTGTGTCTCTAAGAGTGTGTGTGTGTGACTGTGTGCGTGTCTGCGTATATGTGTGTCCGTATGTATGTGTGTGTATAGGAGTGTCTGTGTGTGTGTGTATATTGCAATGGTGGTCACCTGTAATGTGACATGAACCCAAGGTCCCGGTTGAGGCCCTCCCTATGTGTATCGAAAAGTGCTCGGCCACTTTTCGCTGCTGCCTGTCCTGAAGTCCGCCGTGGAGGATGGTCACTATAATGTCCGAGGTTGAATATCCTGGACCACTGAAGTGTTCCCCAACTGGGAGGGAACCCTCCTGTCTGTTGATTGTTGTGCGGTGTCTATTTATCCGTTGTCGTAGCCTTTGCTCAGTTTCCCAGTGTTTGTTCAGTGACTGTGATTAATGCCAATCTCCATGGATTCTAATTATTCCAGTGGAGGGTTTCCATCTTTAAATGATAAATGGGCGCCGTTCAATGTGTTATCCCATAACATGGGCGGGAACATCACTGACAGCACTGACAGGGATCAGCAGATTTGGAGAGAGGGGGAGGAGAGATCTGAATCTGAGAACATTAGATTGGAATTTTCCAACAATGGATCAGAATCTGAGAATATTAGACTGGAATGTTCCAAAAATGTATCATAATCTGGGAATATTAGACTGGAATGTTCCACAATAGACAGAAGTTTATCCATTTATGTTTGGTATCTTTCTGCATTTAATTGGTGGTCATTATCATTGCGAATCTATTACGTTCTTCTCATTATTCAATATTTTTATTATCCTTTCCTGGCTATCGTCGGTGTTCCTGGTAAGTGTCACTGTCCAGATTTTTCTTTCTATAAACCAGTTATGACTGTATTACTGTTCTTTCATATAGTCGACACTTCTTGTCCCTATTATATTCCTGTTGAAACACTCAATCTATAGATTCACTCTACAGACTACTGCTAACTACATCAATTAATGTGTTCAAGTACTGTCTCCCTCTCTGCTCTGACATTGTTACTCATGGGTCTCTATGTTGACCTACTCAGTTTCAGCGGAGAACTACAATTTATTGTATCATTACCCTTGTTATTGAAGTATTAACAGCATGGAGATCATTCTCCACTGTTCTGGTTACAAACACCACTTCTTTCCACTGTTTCCCTCCCATCCCTGGCCAATATCTGCGGCTGAAGCAGACAAGTTACAACTGTGGGTGATTCCTTTGACCATGAGCTGATTCATGATACCATATCCTGACCATTTCTAACTTGAAATACTCACCACTCCAGAATATATCTCACTGGCTTATTCCATCCCCTGTTTGAACCTTGAGCTATGAAATACAGGCTTAAGGAAGCCACAAATCTGCCGCTGACTCTCCGGCTTCAAACCTGCCGAAGCAAATCTGATTCGAATTCACACCAAACTCCCATCCATCTGTAATTCATGTGTATGCCGATGTATATTGCTATTGTCTCTGGCAATGCCTTTATTTTGACATTCTCAAACACTTTATCTCATCTGTCCATGAAACTTCTCTCGTTCTCTCTCTGTCGATTAAGAAAAAGCCTGCCAGGTGTTCTTATTTAAAATAATTTCCTCCATGTGCGTTCCTTCTCAAACAATGAGTTTCGCATTCGACAATGCCTTTATTCAATGTTCTCATTCTTGTAAGTTTTCTGTCGAAGATCTCAATTCTACAGTTAGTCCCACTGCCCTGTCTTTCTCCCCATATTTCCACAACATCTTTTCAGTTAATCAACTGTCTGTTTAATGTGAATCTTTCTGTCCATCTGTATCTTTCCCTGGCCTTTGTTTTTGGCTCCCTAGTGTATCGAGTGCAATCATTGTGAAGCTGAGAAACAGTGAAATGGTGTGCGTCAGGCTGTTGTTCACTTCCCTGTATGTGCCATGTGATGGTCCATGGACAAGGGTGTTTCAGAAGTTATGAGACACGTCCTTGTAACTTGGTCTGTACCTGTATTTGTCTCTCTCGGGGCGACCTTGCGATCAGTAGCACGAGAAAGCCCCTAGAGTAAAGGACCAGGCATCTAAATTGTGTGACAATGCTGTAATTTAAAAAAAAAATATTTTCTCCTTTTTTTTAAATAAGAAATCTTAAAGGCCAAACTGCCTACTGAAAACGGCTCAAGTAAATAACTTACGACGCTTTTAGGGTTTTTAATAAATAGGAGTAACAACGGCCTAGTAACGTATCTCCAGCTGCTACTCTCTCTGACACCTGACTTGATGCTGATTCCTCCTGGATTGGAGAACTGTATGCAAGAATGTATGCCTGAATGTACCTATTTGCCAAGGGGTGTGTTTATGGGATATTAGTATATTGGAACAGTTCGTCTGTAGAAGGTACTGTATCCATTATTCGGTTAAAATTTCCAATACTGAAAATGTGTTGCTGGAAAAGCGCAACAGGTCAGACAGCAACCAGGGAACAGGAGAATCGACGTTTCGGGCATAAGCCCTTCTTCTCCTGAAGCTCTGATCTCCAGCATCTGCAGACCTCACTTTCTCCTCTAAGATTTCCAATAGTTAAATTATTCTAAATTCCTCGTCATTTTGAATGGATTTTCATTAGAGTGTTTAAATATATTGTGTTTTTCTTAATGGTGAGTAGTTTGACTAGTAACATCACATCTGGAACACCTACTTCACATCTACCTTTAAAATAAGAAAGGTTTGGCATCCAAGCTATCCTCTTAAAATAGTTTGAGGCAGTCTGGTTGGTCTATTGCAAACTGGGTTCTCTTGTCTGGTTCTAAATCGATAAGACCAAATTGGGTTGAGAATTACAATCCCTACAGTGTGCAAACAGACCATTCGACCCAACAAGTCTACACCGACCCTCCGAGGAGTAACCTACCCAGACCCATTCCTTGACCCTATTATTACACATTTTCCCCGACTAAGGCTCCTAACCCACACATCCCTGAAAACTATGAACAATTTAGCATGGCCAATTTACCTGACATGCACACCTTTGGATTGTGGGAGGAAACCAGAGAATCCAGAATAAGGTCATGCAGACACTGGAGATTATGCACCGGGAGACTATTGCGTGCAAAGGTCGTGTATGGTCGCTGTTAGTGTCTTTTGTTGTGGAGGTGAATTCGGTTGGTTTATTTAGTGGTTTGTGTATAAAGATTCTTTCAGTCATTAACTGGGTGTGGCGGAAGTGAAGTTGGCGGTTTTACAAAAGGTAATGAAGGCAAAGCTGTAGGAATTGACAGGCAAGCTGGAGTTGGGGTTGCGTTTGTCTGTGAGAAAATGAGAGATAATTAAAGCTATAGCTCGGCAATTACATTTGGTAGAAATGCCATCAGACTCTTTGGAAACGGCTGGAATTCAATTTCAAATAAGGCACTTTGAACATGAGAAGGAATTGAAACAGTTTGAATTATGATGAAAAGTAGAAATAAAAAAAGGAAATGAAGAAGAAAGAGAGAAAAGGACAGAAGAAAAGCAGAGAGTTTCAACTTAAAAAGTTAACAGTTAGAGAGGAAAGTTGACATAGAAGGCGGAGATGAAGGCATACGGTCGGCGGGATGAGGAGGATTGTGAGGTTGAACAACCCTATTGTAACCAATGGCTTAATGGGGTTCTGTTTAAATGCATCCAGGCATTATCTAAATTTGATGATACGGATGAGGAAGCCTTTTGAATTTCATTTGAGAAAGTAGCTAAACAAATGCAGTGACCATGTGGATTTAGTTTATCCAAACAATGCTGATAGGTATTTGCATCCCTATCGGAGGAGGTATCTGGCTAGTATGGGGTGATGAAGAAAGCCATCTGAAGTCATATGAGCTTGGTCCAGAGGCCGACAGAGAGCATTTCAGGAATCTAAAAAAGGGTCCCTGGTTAAACGCACATTGAGTTTGAAAGGAACAAACAAAGTAATTTTGAAAGGTGGGTAAGGGTATTAAAAACAGAGCAAACCTATGACAGTCTTAGAGGGATATTTATTTTGGTGAAGTTCAACAATTCACTTCCAGCAGTCGTGAGAAGTCGTGTGGAAGAGCAGAGAGTTAAAATGGCAAGCTTAGAAATGGCTGATGATGATGATTGGGTTCAGAAATCAAAGATTGGTTTCTTTGAGAATGTGTGAGATCTTCTTAAAACATATACCTGTGAGAGTAAGGTTTACTGGCATAGGCCAGGAATAGCAGGTAAAGAGGTTAGAGCATTAAGAGGTACAGAAGTATGTAACTCTTTTATGCTGAGACATGAGGAGCTATGTCTTTCAGAAGGACTATTGGAGAGAAGAGAAGTACTCCGTTATGTAACGTGTGTTTGGAGTGTCCAGTGGAGATATCAACAGATTTATTCCATAATGGGGAAGGATGCCTTGAGCTTAGTGTTGGTGTTACAACATTTCAGCATTTAAGTTGCGAATAACATACATGAGACAAACCTTTATCACTGATCGTGACCCGCTAATGTTTTTGCAGAAGTCTAGGGAGAAAAATACCAGTCTGTTTCGATGGAGCTTATTATTGCTGCCATTCAGTTTGAAATTGCACAGGTTGCAGGGCGAGAAACCCTATGTTTTGACATGTTGTGGAGACTTGGCAGGAATAAAATGCCTGAAATCGAAACTAGTTGTGAACATTTATATACTCACAGTCAATGTAATGTATATGCATTTCAGTCCACTAATAGAGGAAGATTAGGAGATCTAAAATGAATCCACCGTTGTATATTGATGGATTATTGTATTAGAGATGGAGTTGTGAGAATTCTATCACTGTAAAAAGGTTATTTTCTCTTGTTTTTTTTTAAGAGAGGTTTTATAGGCAGAGGTGCAGAACCTCTGTCTGAAAACAGCTTAAGTAAATAACTGAGATTTTAGGTTTTATTAAAACGGTGGTAACGATGGAAGGGCAGTGGCCAGCTCTCCCAAATCAGGGTTTCTCATTTTGTTTTTTGCTGCAGCATTCAGAAGCTGCTGGGGATCCCAAAAAGGTTCGAAATTTTAATACACGAGCCCCAGCTGTTTTTCTCTCTGAGATCTCTGTTGATGTTGTTTCCTCCTCGATTGGAAAACTGCTGTAAGGATCAGTATTTGAATATATCTTTGTGCCAAGCGGTGTAAACCAAGAAGGTACGGTATCTATTGTTTGTGTAAGTGTTCCAACATATAAGCCATCCCGAAATGTTCTTTTCTTTGATTGTATTTTAACTAAAGCATTTGAATAGATTATATTTTGCTTAATATCGAGTGGTATGACCAGTCACAGCATATCTGTAATGCACACTTCCCATCTCTATTCAAAATAAGGAAAGGTTTGGGTCTAAGCGGCCTTCTTTCAATATTTTGCGGGGATCTGGCCTGATCCACAACACTTGTACCGAGGGTTTTCTGACTGGCTCCTGTAATTGAAAATTTCGTGGAGGGGCTGGGGATGGTTTGCTGGAGGATGTGTTGTGAGCTGCCTCAGACATTCAGGGAGACCTGAGGATTTGAGCCTGCAACATGAACAACACATGGAGCAGAAGCTGCAGAGAGGGGAAGCTCTGAAACCAAGCAGTAAGTGTGTGTGGGGAAAGGGATTTGCTCTATCAACCCCGGGTTTTCCAGGACCAGCTTCCCAAACTCCACTTGACCCAGGAGCAGAGTGCGAGGGGCCCTGACTGAACAAGGAGCTGATCATAGAATGGTGTCACCTCCTTCAACACGACCTGCAGCTTCACACCAGGGGGAGGATGGTGCTGCCAGTGGCTGTGAGTGTCACTGTTTCATTCAGCTTCTATGATCCAGAACTTTCCAGGCAGGACTAAGTGACATATCCATCTTTTCCCAGTATCTCAACATCAATGTTAACCATTCGATAATGGAGGATATATATGATGGATGAGAAGCACTGTTTCTCCCTCAGCAGGGAGCTGCTGGGTGTATTCAGTATAGTGGGATTCCCGATGGTGTAAATGGCATCTGCAGGGTATCCATGTCAATGGGGAGAGGTAGAGGAACTGAATGAGCTCTCTCTCTTTCTCTATTAATGTTACAGAGTGTCCATGCACAGTACATTATGTTGGTGAATACCCCCTGTCCTGGCAGCAGTCACGGCCTCTCCATTCAGAAGCAGTCAGCCATTTTCATCCTCATTGGGTCTCCACGTAGAAAGAATTGAATATATCTTGGATAATTTACGTCCCCTTGATGCACGTTTCAAAACACCATACCCACCGCCAATCAACCACATCAAAGTATTCCATGTGTACGGAGAGCAAAAGGGTCACTTGGAGTGTCTGGGAGCTGACGATCAGGGATGGAGAAAAACCTCCCATGTCTGAACGGACCTGAGTTAACCCCCCAGCACACAGTATCATTAAGTCCTGTAATCCCTCTCCATTTCAGTAACATATTGCTTTCTATTATTCCAGTAAATGAAATGACAGTTTATATCATCTTAAATTCCACCTTCCAAATTATTATCTATTGCCTTTACCTCTCTGAATCTATTTGCAGACTCTCCACCTTCTCTTGATAATTTAATCTCTTGCTGACCACAGCGACATCACCAAACTCAGCATCTGTATATCTGTTCCATCCTCCTGATCAATAATATAGTTTGTAAATAGTTGAGAACCCAGCGCTGGTCACTGTGTGACCTTACTGGTTACGTTCTCTCTAACTGATTGAGACTGATTTATCCTGAGTGCCTGCATCTTGTATGATACACATTCGTCCCCCATTCCTGTGCAACACAGTAGAAGAGTTGAATAAGAACAAGGAGCATCTTTGAGGAATCCAACTCCTCGATGAGGCTGATGTATACACGGCCTCTGTTCCACTTTCCTGCTATCTCTCCATCCTAAAACTCTAGTCTCTTGTTGTAGATTGCGACACGTGAAAAAATCCACTCCACATCTACACATTCAATTACTTTTAGCATTTTACAGACCTCAATGAGATCTCCTTTCATTCTTATAAACTCGAGAGTATAGGCCTAAACTGCTCAATTTCTCTTCATAAAACAAACACTTCAAATATGGAATCAATCTAATGAAGCTCTTCTGAATTGCCTTCAATGGAAATACCTCATTCTGCAGGACACCCAAACTGTACTCCAGTTGCAGCCTCACTAATGCCTTGCATAGCTGCACCAACACTCCCTACCTTTCTACTCTATGCTTTTATAAATACACACTGAAATTATGCTTGCATTTCTCATTACTTGCAGTACCCCCAGGCATGTTTTCTGTGATATGCAAGCAGACACCCAGATCCCTCTGCACCAAAACACTTTGAACTTTATCTCCATTTAGATAATAATTTGTCATTCTATTATACTGGCCAACTTGAAAAGCCTGTATTTATTCACTTTAGTTTTCCTTGCCAAACGTTGGCCCATTCATCCAAAGTATCCATATAGTTTTAAATCTCTTGCATCATCATTCCGAATTAATTTCCTACCAATGCTAGTGTCATCTGAAAATGTGGCACCGTATTCTATCCCATCAACTGAGTACAGTAATACCATCGATTGCAAATGGTTGAGACATGAGAACTGAAATCAATGGCATCCCACAAATTGCATTTGCCAAAAGAAAATGACACATTTATTCCATCTGACTCCATTTTGTTGGTTAACCAATCCTTCATGCAAGCTAATAAATTACTCCTAAACCCATGTTGTCTGATCTTACCACTTACTCTTTGGAGAAGCGACAGATCCAATGCCTTCAGGAAGACCAGATATGTTCCATCACCAGGATTCCCACGATCCATATTGTTTGTGACATCTTCAAATAACTCAAGCAAACAATTCAAACACGATTTAGCCTTCGTAAAAGCATGTTGACTCTGACGAATTGTGGTTTAACTTTGCAAATGTCCTGAACAATGGACTCTAACAATTTGCCTTAAATTACAATAGTTTATTGTTACACTTTAGTCCCTAATGTATACCATTATTATAAGTTCTTCCATTACGAAAGCCTTTGCGTTTTCTTTGAATTCCTATTTAATGGGCAAACGTTTTTATACAGCTCCAAATGCTGTGTAAGAGCCATGTGTGGCTGAATGGAGTCATCATCCTGCTGGTGTACAAACTCGATGGGCTGACGTCTTTCTGGTGTTCCCATGTTGCCATCTCCAAGGCCAGAATGACCTCCTCCTATTGATGCTTTCGAGGATTGGGAGATTATGGAATCTTCCTGTTGCTGTCTAACATTTTGAGAGGCTGGTGGGTCTTCTCATACTTCTCCATAACAGATGGACATACTGGACGGTCTCCTCATGCATCCCGGAGATGGGATTGAGGGATTGATTGGTCTTCTCTTGTTCCCTACAACAGACACGTGTCGAAATTACCTCTTCTTTTTTCATGAAAGAAGTCTCAGATAGTTTTTATCCTCATCCAATTCCCTTGCAATAGGCTCGGTGGGTCTGAATGGCCTCCTGTTATCCCAGTGTAACAATCTCCAGTCACTGTGTGACCTCTTCCAGTTCCGATGTTACAGACCTGAGGAGGCTGAATGGACTGATCCTGTTGCTGTTTTACAGAATACTGGTGCAGCGTGGCCCACTGTTATAGGCTCGAGTGGCTGATTGACCTCCTTCTGTAAATGTTTATCAGGCTCCAGGGACTGAATAGCCTCGTCCTGTTTTGGTGTAACAGGTTTGAAGGCCTGAATATCCTCCTGTTGTTCCTGTGTAACAGGATGGAGAACGGAATGGATACCTCCGCTATCTGTGTAATTCACTTCACTTGTTGACTCCTTCTGCCATCTATGTTGAAATAAGTTCATCCTTTATTTTTGTAAACTCCAATGGCGACTGCGTCAACCTGACCATACTTTCGTTCTAAGCTAATACCTTCATTGCAGGAATCAGTTGAGGGAACTATCTCTGATATAACAACATCCTTGCTTCATTGAAGAGATTACGTCTGTACATACGACTCCAGATGTGATCTCACGAAGACTCTGTACAGCAGCAGCAACACTTTACCAGCCTGCTGTAAAGTTCCCACCCAGGTTAGAGCTGTCTCAGCTCTTTGGGGGAATACAGAGCATTGTTGGAAGATCATTGTCCTTCTTTACTCGATCAGCATAACGGGAGATCTGGAGAAATTAAAGTTTGAGAAGATCATAAATGATGTGGCAAGATGATCTTTGTCATTAACCTCCCCAGAGCCCACGTCGCTCAGATTCCACAGAATCTAGTAATGTGGAGCACAAAAACAGCAAGGAGGAGCAAACGTTGATGGGAGTTATATATCGAAGTGAAAGCTGCAGTAAAAATGCTGGACATGTTATAAAACAGGAAATGATATATACACATTTGTGTATCCTTCAGTAATAATCTCCTGTTTAAATTATATCTGAACTGTGTTAACCCAATTGAATGCTAATGCTGGGAAAAATGGATCTCATAACCAAATATGAGATGGTTTACATGAACATTATGTCGATCACAGAGCTCGAGATCAGGATATTTAGGAATTGGTGTTGAATGATCAGAAGAGCTAATTGAAAATTTTGCTGGAAAGGACCTTTTGGGAACAGTGACTACAATGTATTGGTTTTCTTTTATGCTGTTTGAGTACACGACAGTTTTTGATTTATTTGAAGTAACTGTTATAAATCTGAGTCATGCAGCCATGAAAGTGTGAGGAGAAAGTGGGGACTACAGATGTTGGAGATCAGAGTCGAAGACTGTGGTGCTGGAAAATCACAGTCAGGCAGCATACTAAGAGCAGATAAATCGATATTTCGGGCATAAGCCCTTCATCAGGAATGAAGCTTATGGGCCAAGGGGGCTGAAAGGTAAATGAGAAGGGGGTGCGGCAGGGGGGAGGTTAGCAGGGATTGCGATAGGTAGATGAAGGTGGGGTTGAAAATAATAGGTGATGAAGGGAGACAGAACACCTCATCTACTGCATCCATTAAACCCAATGTGGTCTTCTCTACATTGGCGAGGCAGGAGGTCAACTTGTAGATCATTTCAGAGAACACCTCTCGGACAGCCACATTGAAAAAATCCATCGCCTTGTGGCTCAACACTTTAAATCCCCTTCCCACTCAGCCAAGGACATGAGGGACCTCGGCCTGCTCCATCACAAAATCCGAGCCATCGGAAGCCTGAAGGAAGAAAGCCTCCTCTTCTGCCTTGGGACCCTCCAACCACAGGGGATCATAGTGGATTTCACCATTTCCTCATTTCTCCTAATCCCACCTTATCTCACTCCAACCTTCCAAGTCAGCACCTCCCTTTTGAATGATCTTATGTGTCCACCTTCCTTCCTATCAAGCTGGTCCACCCTGCTCTCCGACTATCACTTTCAACCCCACCTTCATCTAGCTATTAGATTAACGGAGGCAGCTTAGAAAAATGCCAAGTGTTGCAGTAAGCCAGTGGATTCAGTGAAATGTCGGACCCAGCAAAGGATGACCAAGAAACTGAGAAGAAAATCAAAAAGAGAAAAAGCGTGCAAACTAATGAAAAACATAAAAACTGCTAAAAAGCGTCTATCAATGTATGAAAAAAAAGCTAAAAGCAAGGTCAAATGAGGAACAGTTGGTGTGCGTTCAGGATAATATGTTGCAGAGAACAGAGAAATCGAAGGGAAAAGAAGCAGTTTCTTTGTGTCTATCTTCATTGAAGAATGTCCAGAAATTATTCCAGATATACCAAGTGACCATGGGACTTGTGTAAGTAAAGTCTAAGTTCATTCTTATCAGTGTTGAGGTTAACTTTGGAAAAAAAACTGGATTGAGTATTTATAAATCTGACAGACTAGATGTACTGCATACAAGAATTTCAGGAGGAATCAGCAATAGGCATGTTGATTGCATCGCGGATTTTCACTTTATTTTCCGACACATTTCCGAAAGTCATTTAGCCAATCTGGATAAGGCAAAGGTTATAAATATTATGCAACAGTTTAAGAAAGGATGAATTTGGAGAATGGTGAACTACAGACCAGTTATCTTGTCATCCACAGTCAGGTATCTGTTGGACTCCATTACAAAGAACATGCTACTAGATATTTAGAAGGTAACAAAATAACTGGGGAGTGTGAGAATGTACCGATGAAAGGAAAACCAGAAGAGGCAAACATATATTTTTGGAATGGTTTGAAGATAATTCTTGTGGACATAGGCAATGAAGAACCAATTGATAACTTAAAGTTGGATATTCATGAGCGTTTTTTTTTCAAAGAACTCACACAGTAATCTCATAAGAAAAGTTAAAGCGAGAGGTATTGGGAAGAATATATACAAATGGGAAAGTAAAAATTAGGTTTATATTCATGTGAATGTAATTGGAATATAGAGGATGTCGTGCACCAGTTGCATCGAGTGTTCATGAGACTACACTTAGAATATTGTGTATCGTTCGGAGTCCCAATCTAACAAAGAATATACTGAGTGCAGAGGAGCTTCAAAAGGTATTATCAAGATTAATCCCTAAAATGGCAAGATTGTCTGATGTGGAAACTCAGCCTGTGATCTCAAGTTTCAACAATTGAGAGGTAATTGCAGTGAAACTTAGAAACATAGAGGGGACTGAAGAACAGAGGGACATGGAGAAGTACAAGTAGGCGAGATCAGGAAGAATCCCACGATATTCTACACAGACAAATAGAACAGAATAATCAGCAAACAGTTAGTGTCCATGACAAACCAAAGGAGCAATCTGTGTGTCAAGCTGGAGAACATTGATGGATTGTTACATGAGACCTTCACATCTGTTTTATTTGGGAGAAGGACGATGCAGGTACAGAATTCAAGAAGATGGACGGGGAAGCTCTTGAACAGATGAATGTAAAATACGAGCAGGGATTTGAGGCTGTGTTATGTATAAATTTGGACCAATCTCCATGTCTGAATGAGTTGTATCACAGGCGGCTATTGGCGTCAATGGAGGAAAGACCTTAACTGAATATTTTAATTAGAATCTGACAATGGGGAGGTGCTAGAGAACTGGAGCGCTGCTAATAGGATTCCTCTTCACAGTAAGGGTGGGAGAGATAGACTAGGGAACTATAGACGAGCGAGAATTAGATCCTGTTAAGGAAACTACTGGAGAAAATAGAAAAGGAGAAAATTGAACTCCAATCAGAGTGGCAAGGGTTGATCAGGGATAATCACTATGTCTTTATCAGAAAGAAATCATATCCAATGCGTTTGATTGAATGAGTTTGAGGAGGTTTTTTTTAGGAAGCCCTTTGACAAATTTCCACCTGGGAAACTGAAAAATAAAGTAAAATCTCACAATATGAGGCAAAACTTGACAAGTTGCAATGAAAGTTGTCTCAGTGGCAGGAGGCAGAGGGTGGTGAGAGAAGGCTGTTTGTGTGACTGGAGACCAGTGTCCCCTGGCGTACCACAGGTATCAGTGCTCTGTCCATTATTGTTTGTGTTATTCATAAAAAATATATAGATGTGAACGTGGAGGGGGCCAGGTGGAGATTGAGGGAGGTGTGATAAGTAAGTGTATGTTTGACATAAAGATTGGCTGGGTGGTTAGCAGTGAGAAGGAAGGCCTAAAGTTACAGGAAGATGCAGATGGAATGGTCAAATGGGCAGATGAATGGGAGATAGAATGTAACCCTGATAAATATGAGGTGATGCACTTTTGGAGAACGAACCAGGCAGGGGAGGACTCCATGAATGACAGCACACTGGGAGCCTCAAAGTGTGCTTCTCCACACATCCCTGACTGTGGCTGGACAGGTTAATACACAAGTTAAGAATTGGACCTTGATAGATTATAAGAACAATACAGGGCTGTGGTTCGGCCAAAATGGAGTACTGTATGTAGCTCCGGGAGCCACATTCCAGGATGGATGTGATTGTACTGGAGAAGGTGCAGAGGTGATTCACCAGGATGTTCCCTGGGATGGAGCATATCAGCTATGGAGAGAGGCTGGATAAGCTCGGGTTGTTTAGTTTGGAGCAGAGAGAGCTGAGGGGTCCATGATTCAGAAGGATAAGATTATGAGCGACACGGACAGGGTGGATAGATAGCAACTATTCCTTTTAGTCAGAGGGTCAGGAACAAAGGAGCACACTTTTAAAGCGAAAAGTTTGAGGTTCAGAGAGGATATGAACATTTTTTTCACCTGGAGGGTGTTAGGTTCTGGGATTACATCCTGAGAGGGGAATTATCATGGATAATCTCACAATCATTAAAAAGTACTTGGATAAGCAGCTGGAAGTGTCATATCATTCCAGGCTATGGGCATGCTGTAGGAAAGTGAGACTAATATTGATCGTGCTGTACTTCTGTCGGCACAAAATCTATGCTCCTGTGAGTGAATGGTGTGGCAGGTCAACTATTGAGCAGTTTAAGACAGGAATTGATGAGTTTTTGAAGAGTATAATCACAAGGGTTATAAGAATGAACTGTAATAACTTGTTAAATTATGTCAATGTGAGAAATATGAGAAAACAAGTGCAGTTTCCTGACAGTTTGAAACCAGAGAATGCTGAATAGGGAACAGGGAAATGGCAGAACTATGAAGACACTACTTCAGTTCTGTCTTCACAGAACTTTCTAACAATACAAGGAAAACCAAGTCTGGTGTGGGAAAATGATAGAGTACATGGAACATAGAACATAGTAAGTAAATGGTTCAGGAGAAATTATTGGGGCTGAAAGAAATGGTCATAGAAAACACTAACATAGATTTATGAAATGGGAATTAAGTTTGAGAAACAGACTGAGAGACAAATGAAAGAGAAGCAATGGATGTAAAACATGTGGATCTTTAGAAAAACTTTGGTAAAGCTCCAAGCCCAGATTTCAAAATCAAACTGCGGGACATCTGCGGATGTGGGACATCTCCGACTGGCTTGAAGGGATGTTGGAGCGGGAGGGGGAGGATCCAGTTGTTGTGGTCCATGTTGGGACCAATAACATAGGCAAAGCTAGGGTGGAGGACCTGTTTGGGGATAATCAATCACGAGGAAGGAATTTGAAGTACAGGTCCTCAAAGGTCATAATCTCCGGATTACTGCCCGAGCCACGTGCCATTTGGCATAGGGAGAAGAAAATTAGGGAAGTAAACACGTGGCTAAGGGATTTGTGTGGGAAAGAGGGATTCCATTTCATGGGGCATTGGCATCAGTTTTAGACCCGGAGGGATCTGTACCTTTGGGACCGTCTCCACCTGAGCCGATCAGGTACCAATGTTCTAGCGAAGAGGATAAATAGGGTGGTTAGTAGGACTTTAAACTTCTGAGTTGGGGTGGAAAGGAAAGTGAAAGCGATAGGGAGCTTGGAGTTAATGGAAAGATATGCAGCGGGATAGCATGTGTGCAGGTGGATTTAAGCTTGAGGCAGACTAGGAATACAGCAAAAAGAAAGGATAACTTAGGACATCTTATGACTTCCAATATCTCTAACGATAAGAAAGTTAGTATTCGGGCACTTTACCTGAATGGTTGTAGCATTCGTAACAAAGTAGATGAACTAATGGCACAGATCATCGTGAATGATGATGATGTGGTAGGCATCACAGAGACGTGTTTGCAGGGGTTCAGGACTGGCAGTTGAACATCCAAGGATTTACAACTTATCTAAAAGACTGGGAGGTGGGCAGAGGAGGCGGGGTTGCCTTGTTAGTTAAGAATAAAATTAAATCGATGGCACTGAATGACATCGGGTCAGATGATGTGGAGTCTGTGTGGGTGGAATTCATGAACCACAAAGGCAAAACCCATAATGGGAGTTATGTACAAACCTCCTAACAGTGGTCAGGACCAGGGGCGCAACAAGTACTGGGAAATAGAGAAGGCATGTCAGAAAGGCAAGGTCACGGTGATCGTGGGGGACTTCAATATGCAGGTGGACTGGGTAAATAATGTTGCCAGTGGATCCAAAGAAAGGGAATTCATGGAATGCTTACAGCATAGCTTTTTGGAACAGCTTGTCATGGAGCCTACAATGGAGCAGGCTATTCTGGACCTAGTGCTATGTAATGAACCAGACTTTATAAAAGATCTTAAAGTAAGGAAACACTGAGGAAGCAGTGATCATTATATGGTAGAGGTCAGTCTGCAGTTTGAAAGAGGGAATGCAAAATTGGATGTAATGGTGTTACAGTTAAATAAAGGTAACTATGAGGGCATGAGAGAGGAACTGAAGAATATCGACTAGAAGCAGAGCCTAGCTGGGAAGACAGTCGACCAAAAATGACAGGAGTTTGTGGGTATAATTAAGGACACAGTACAGAGTTTCATCCCCAACAAAAAAAAAAGATAATCCGGGGAGGGATTATACAGCCTTGGCTGACTAAGGAAGTGAGGAACGAAAATGTGTTGCTGTAAAAGCGCAGCAGGTCAGGCAGCATCCAAGGAGCAGGAGAAGCGACGTTTCGGGCATGAGCCCTTCTTCAGGAATGAGGAAAGTGTGTACAGCAGGCTAAGATAAAAGGTAGGGAGGAGGGACTTGGGGGAGGGGCTTTGGAAATGCGATAGGTGGAGGGAGGTCAAGATGAGAGTGACAGGCCGGAGTGGGGGTGGGGGCGGAGAGGTCAGGAAGAAGATTGCAGGTTAGGAAGGCGGTGCTGAGTTTGAGGGATTTGACTGAGACAAGATGTGGGGGAGGGGAAATGAGGAAACTGGAGAAATCTGAGTTCATCCCTTGTGGTTGGAGGGTTCGTAGGCGGAAGATGAGGCACTCTTCCTCCAGCCGTCGTGTTGCTACGGTCCAGCGATGGAGGAGTCCAAGGACCTGCATGTCCTTGGTGGAGTGGGAGGGCGAAAATAAAGATAGAAAAAAGGAAGGAAATGATCAAATATGAAGGTAGGTTAGCCAGTAATGTCAGAAATGATAGGAAACGTTTCTTTCAATATATTAGAAACAAACGACAGGCAAAAGTAGACATTGGACCACTTCAAACTGATGCTGGAAAGCTAGTGATGGGAGATAAGGAAATAGCTGGAAAACTTGAAAAGTACTTTGCATCAGTCTTCACAGTGGAAGACATGATGAATATCCTAACAATTAAAGGGAGTCTGGGGGCTGAGTTGAGTATGGTTGCCACGACAAAAGGGAAAGTGCTAGAAAAGCTTAAAGGTCTTAAAATTGATAAACCTCCTGGCCCCGATGGGCTACATCCTAGAGTTCTGAGGGAGATGGCTGAGGAAATAGTGGAGGCGTTGGTTGAGATCTTTCAAAAGTCACTGGAGTCAGGGAAAGTCCCGGATGATTGGAAGGTCGCTGTTGTAAACCCCCTTGTTCAAGAAAAGATCAAGACAAAAGATGGAAAATTATAGGCCAATTAGCCTAACCTCGGTTGTTGGTAAAATTCTAAAATCCATCCTTAAGGATGAGGTTTCTAAATTCTTGGAAGGGCAGGGTCGGATTAGAAGAAGTCAACATGGATTTAGTAAGGGGAGGTCATGCCTGACCAACCTGTTAGAATTCTTTGAAGAGGTGACAAGTAGGTTAGACCAGGGAAACCCAGTGGATGTGGTCTATCTAGACTTCCAAAAGGCCTTTGATAAGGTGCCACACGGGAGACTGCTGAGCAAGGTGAGGGTCCATGGTGTTCGAGGTGAGCTACGAGTATGGATTGAGAATTGGCTGTCTGACAGAAGGCAGAGTGTTGGGATAAAAGGTTCTTTTTAGGAATGGCAGCCGGTAACAAGTGGTGTCCTGCAGGGTTCAGTGTTGGGGCCGCAGCTGTTCACGTTATATATTAATGATCTAGATGAGGGGACTGGAGCATTCTAGCGAAGTTTGCTGATGATACGAAGTTAGGTGGACAGGCAGGTAGTACTGAGGAAGTGGGGAAGCTGCAGAAGGATCTAGACAGTTTGGGACAGTGGTCCAGGAAATGGCTGATGAAATTTAATGTGAGAAAATGCGAGGTCGTGCACTTTGAAAAAAAAAGAAATTAAGCATGGACAACGTTCTAAACGGTGAGAAAATTCATAAAGCCAAAGTACAAAGGGATCTGGGAGTGCTCATCGAGGATTCTCCAAAGGTAAACATGCAGGTTGAGTCCGTGATGAAGAAAGCGAATGCAATGTTGTTATTTATTTCAAGAGGGTTGGAATATAAAAGCACTGTTGTGCTACTGAGACTTTATAAAGCTCTGGTTAGGACCCATTTGGAGTACTGTGTCCAGTTTTGGGCCCCATACCTCTTGAAGGACATACTGGCCCTGGAGCATGTCCAGCGGAGATTCACACGGATGATCCCTGGAATGGTAGGTCCAACATACGAGGAATGGCTGAGGATCCTGCAATTGTATTCATTGGAGTTTAGAAGGTTAAGGGGAGATCTAATAGAAACTTGCAAGAAAATACATGGCTTGGAAAGGGTGGATGCGAGGAAATTGTTTCCGTCAGGTGAGGAGACTAGGACCCGTGGGCACAGCCTTAGAATTAGAGGGGGTCAATTCAGAACACAAATGCGGAGACATTTCTTCAGCCCACGTGTGGTGGATCTGTGGAATTCATTGCCGCGGAGTGCAGTGGAGGCCGGGACGCTAAATATCTTCAAGGCAGAGATTGATAAATTCTTAATGTCACAAGGAATTAAGGGCTACGGGGTAAATACAGGTAAGTGGAGTTGAAATGCCCATCATCCATGATTAAATGGTGGAGTGGACTCGATGGACCGAATGGCCTTACTACCACTCCTATGTCTTATGGTCTTATGGTGTAAATCTTAGTGGATTGGGGCTAGTATATGTACATGTTTCTAGAATGGGACAGCTGGCAGGAAACAGTGAATTGAAATAAACAGATTCGTGAAGCAACAGCATGACATTGTCTGTAAGGTATGATTCTGTGAGCATGACTATATCCCAGATAGCCCATCACCTTCCGCGGATATCTCCTGTCTCATCAGCAGGACAGACACAGCAGAAGTGGCGGCACAGTGGGATGCAGTTGGAAGGGAATTGCTCTGGGAGTCCTCAACAGTGTTTCTGTATCCCATGAAGTCTTAGGGCGTTAGTTTACACATGGGAAAGGAAACCTCCTGCTGATTACCATGTACTAGCCTCTCTCAACTGATGAAAAGGAAGCATTGAGGGTAGCACGGACGCAAAATGCTCTCTGGGTGGAGGATTTCAATGTCCACCTCCAAGATTATCTCAGTTACAGCCTTACTGATCGAGCTGGCCGGGTCCTAAAGGATATAACTGCTAGACTGGTTCTGCGGCAGGTGGTGAAGGAACCAACAAGAGGAATATACATACTTGACCACAGCCTTACTATTCTGCCAGTTGCAGAAGTATCTGTCCATGACAGTATCGGTAAGAGCGGCAACCGCATAGTCATTGTGGAGACATAGTCACATCTTCACATTGAGAATAACCTCCACCATTGTGGGTGCTACTATCACGGTGCGAAATAGGGCAGAATTCGAACAGATCTTGCAGCTCATGTCTGGGTGTCCATAAGGTGTTGTGGGACATCAATAGCAGCAGAAGCAGCAGCAGCCACATAACCTCATGGCCTGGCATATCCCCCTCGCAACAATTACCATCAATCCAGAGGATCAACATTGGTTCAGTGGAGTGTGCAGGATAGCAGGAGCAGCACCAGGCATACCTGACAATGAGGTGTCAGCCTGGTGAAGCCACCAAACAGGACTATTGTGTAGCAAACAGCATAAACAGTAAGTGATAGACAGAGATCAGTGATCCCACAAGCAAAGGATCAGATCTGAGCTCTGCAGTCCTTTGACACATAGTTGAGAAATGTTGGGGACAATTAAACAATTCACTGGAGGAAGAGATTCCACAAATAACCCCTTCCTCCATGATGGAAGAGCCCAGCACTTCAGTGTATAAGATAAGGCTGATGCATTTGCAACAATCTTCAGTCAGACGTGCTGAGTGGATGATCCATTTCAGCCCCCACCAGTGGTCCCCAGCGATTTAGTTACCAGTCATCAACCAATTCGATTCAGTCCACGCGATATCCAGAAACGGTTGGAGATACTGGATACTCCAAAGGGTCCATACTCTGACACCATTTTGGCAATAGTACTGAAAACGTGTGCTCCATAACTTGCCACTCCCCTAGCCAAACTGTTTCAATACAGTTACAATGGCTTTTCCCGATTATGTGGAAAACTACCCCAAGTATCTCCTGTATATAAACAAAAAGCAGAACCAATCCAATCTGGCCGATGACCACCCCATAAGTCAACTTTCGATCATTAGTGAAGTGGTGGAAGGTGTCAGTGCTTTTAAGCAGCACTTGCTCAGTAATACCCTGGTCAATGATGCCCAGGTTGGGCTCCACCAGGGCCACTCAGCTCCTGACATCATTACCGTGGTTCAAAAATGGACAAAAGAGTTGAATTATAGAGATGGGGAGAGAGTGACAGTCCTTGAAAACAAGGCTTCCTTCGACCAAGTGAAGTATCACGGGGCTTTAGCAAAACTGGAATCAATGGGTATCTGGGCAAACATCGCTCTGGTTAGAATCATACCTGACACGTAGGAAGATGCTCATGGTTGATGAAGATCACTCAACTCAGCTCCAGGAAAAGACTGTGGGAGTCCTCGGGCAGTGGTCTCGGCCAAAAACGTCTTTAGGGCTGTTTCATCAATTAACTTCCCTGCATTTTAATGTCAGAAATGGGGATTTTCGTCAATGATTGTACAATGTTCTGCAACATTTGTAGCTCCTCAGACACTGAAGCAGTCCATGTTCAAATGCAACAAGCTCTGGACAGTATCCAGGCTGACAAGTGGCAAGTAATATTCAGGCCACACAAATGCCAGACCGTGAACAACACCTATAAAATACAATCTAACCTGCCCCTTGGCATTCAATGGTGTTACTATCACTGAATCCCCATGTATCAAAATCCTGGTGGGTAATCATTCCACAGAAACTCACTGGACTCGCCACATAAACACTGTAACTACAAGAGCCAGTCAGAAGCTAGGAATACTGCGGCAAGTAACTCACATCCTTGCTTCCAAAAGTCTGTCCATCATCTAAAATGCATAAGTCAGAAGTGAGATGGAAGACTCCCAATTTGCCTGGATGAGTGCAGCCCCAATAACACTCAAGAAGCTTTACACCATCCAGGACAAAGCAGCCAGTTTGACTTTCCCTTTATCCATCATGCTCCACCATCACCGCTCAGCAGCAGCAGCAGTATTTTACGATCTACATGCTGCAATGAAATGATTCACCAAAAATCCTTAGAGACCACCTTCCTAACTCACGACCATGTCTACCTAGAAGGACAAGGGCTGCAGATGTATGGGAATACCATCATCCTCAGGTTCCTTCCAAGCCATTCACCATCCTGACTTGGAAATACATCACCGCTCCTTCGCAGTCACTGGGTCAGAATCCTGGGATTCCCTCCCTATTGGCATTGGAGGTCAACCACAGCTGATGGACTGCAGCGTTCAACAAGGCAGCTCACCACCACCTTCTCAAGGGTAACTAGGGACAGGCAATAAATGCTGGCCCAGCCGGTGACTCCTAGATTCACGAAATAAATAAATAGAAATTAACAGAGGACTGTTGCTGAGGTGTCGCAGGGATCGGTGCTTTGGGCCCAAGTGTTCACAATGCCCTTTAAACATTGGGTTGCTGGAATCAGATACAATATATCCCAGCCTGCTGACAACACTAACGGATGTGGGATTGTGAGTGGGTGAGGAGGATGTAAAAAAGCACCGAGAAGACTAAGACAAGTGGAGTGAATGGGTAGATACGTAACAGATGGAAAACAATGTGGATAGAGATGATGGTGTGCTCTTTGGTGGAAACGATAAATTGGCAGCCTACCATTTGAAAGGGATTGGTTGAAACATGTTGATCTACAATGGGGCGTATGTTCCTTTTTGTTGTTTCCTTCTGCATAAACCTCTGAGGCCCATGCAGTGCAGTGTGTTCTGTAACCAGAAGTCAATATTGGCATGGCGTTGGCACGCTGGCCAGTGTACATAGACCAACCAAGTGGGGAGCTGTAATACTGAAAAGGACCTGCATCTCCTTGTACACCAGTCGCTGAAACCAATATCTTAGAAACAGAATACAGTGAGGAAGATAAATGGTGTGTTGACCTTCAAATGTATTTCAGGGGGATGTGAGTCCAGGAGAAAGGGTGTCTTACTGCAGCTGTACAGGGGCTTGGTGAGATATCATCTCGAAAATTGTGTAGTATTGTGTGCAGTTTTGGTATCCTTACTTAATGAAGGACAAACCTGACATTGTGGGAGAGCAGTGAAGGATGACCAGACTGATCTCTGGGATGACGGGCTTGTTGTGGGAGCAGAGTTTGGGAGACTGGGCCAGTATTCCATGGGGTTTAGGAAAATGAGTTTCGATCTCAGTGAAATAGACAAAACTCTGACAGGGTGAGACAGATTGGAAGCAGGGATGATAATTCCCCAGGCTGGGACATCTAAAACAAGGGGCCATAGTATTAGGTACAGGAAGGTCACTCTGCATTGAGATGAGAATAACTGGCTTCACTCACTGACTCGTGAACCTGGGGAATTCCCTCGCACCTGGAAACCAAGACACTGATTATAAATAAGGATTTAGAGACAGTAAAGGGATTGTGGGAGAACAGGAGCACGGTGTGGAAATGAAAGGCCAACCATCATTATATTTAATTGGTTAGCAAACTCGATGGACAAAACGTACTACTGCACCGCCCAGTTTATAGCTTCCCAAGGTTACTCACCTTAACGGATATGTATATCGTGTGGGGTAAGTGCATTGAGGAGATTTTTCCCATGAACTAGAATGGGGGAGGCTCAATGTGTTGTATGACTTACTCCTTTCCCGATGTTTCTGTACAGTCTGTGCGAAAGCTCTCTAAATGTTGTCACAAGTTCTCAGGTGGAAGGAAGGAGGCCGCTGCAGGGTCGACAGGACTGTGTTCCCATTCCCTTTTCCGATACTGATGTTGAGGCTGGGTCTTCTGTCCTGTTTCATCCTTTCAGACTTCGGAGTAGTTTGATACAAATGAGTGCCCTTGCTTGGCTGTTTCAGAGACCATTGAAATGTTAATCACATGTCAGGCTCTTTGGAGTGACTTTTCGGCCAGCCTAGGAAATCATGGGAGATTCACTTCCTAAAAGTACATTGGAGAAGGAAATTCTGTTTACAATCCATATTGGCTTCAATGTCACTGTTACTGACCCCAGATTTTAGATATCGATATTTTATTAATTGTCTTTAACTTCCACCCGCTGCCAGAGCATTAGCCTGGTCTGGATTAGTAACCCAGTGACATTTCCACAACAGCACCATGTCCACATAGGAACCTGTCGGAAACCAGACTGAGCAGGTTATTTCTGTGCTGCTTGACAGCTCTGTCAAAAAGAACTCCCACCAATGTGACTGTCGTGATGGAATTGAGGGGGTGATAAATGGTCAGATTTTAATTATTTTCGTTTTAGGGGACTGGACTTAGCTGAGTAATTTTCCACATTGCCAGGGAGATGTCAGAGTTGGAGCTGGAATGAAATTGCTTCCCCAGAGACATGGCTTGTTGTGCAGCACAAGTCTTCAGTTCTATTGCAGGAATGGTGTCAGGGCCCATTGCCTTTGTCGTATCTACTGTGTCCCGCTGTTTCTTCATGTCACGGGCAGCGAGTCAAATTAGTTGAAGACTGGCATCTGTGATTTTGTGGGCATCATAATGAGGATGAATTGTATCATCGACTCAACACTTCTGGCAAAAGATGGTGCAGACAAAACATCCTTCTCTTTTACACTGATGTGCAGGTCTCTTCGATTATTTTGGATGGGGATATTTGTGGAACCCTTTCCTCCAGTCATTTGTTTAATCGTCCATCACCATTTATAACTGAATGTGACAGGACTGCAGGGCTTCGATCAGATCTGTTGGTCAAGTCTGGTAGCTTTAATGAGTTAGCATCAGGTTAAAGTTCATGTGATTCTGACTCTGATATGTTCACCCACACTAGTCTCTGAGCCATAGATGGTGTTGATGGTAATGACAGACTGAGGTCATTACCTCAGTCAAAAAGTTACAGGTTGTAGTTGAATGCAGATTTGCTTCTCCTGCTGCTGTGGTCGACAGCACTACATGAATATGCAGTTTCGAGCTGCAATATCTGCAATTCTGCTGTCTGTTCCCCAATTCTCACTGAGACCCATTCACACATCAGCCCTACACTCAGTGACCTAACCTGGTTTCTGATGTGGAAATACTTCCATTTTCAAACTCTCATTCTGCTGAAGGTCTGTCTCCCCGGGTCTTGCTTCCAATCTGACACATTCCGCAAAAGCATTTAACTGATCTTAATTCAAATGTTTAATTCACCTGAATCTTTTTCCTTGAGAAATACCATCTTCCGTGTTTAAAGTGCATGTATTTCCTCTGTTTCTCTCCCTGATCATGACTAAGAGCTCTGTAGTGTCAGTGATGCCAGCGTTATGTACTTGCAGAGCCAACGAATTCTCTGGATTCCCAATCATCTTCACCACGTTGTATATTTTCTCTTTTGGTTTGATGCCTTATCACTCATGGCTGCCTTGTTCTCCCATGAGTATGTTTCAAGTTCTTGGGGTTGCATTTCTGGCATTATGTTCCGAATTATCCCCAGACCCTCCTCCCATTGCTGCTCCATGGTCTTTCCTGCTCCGCTCCCCTTCCAATTAACGCTGGCCGGCTACGCCCGCATGTCTTTGTAGTTACGTTGCTTCATTATAACCACATTACATCTTGAAGAGAGCATTAGATATAAACTGAATGAAGGAGTTTTGAGAGATGGGACAGGAAGAATAATTCGTGGATTTCTTAACTAGATACAAAGGGAGAACGAGAGAGAAGATATAGATATGGAGATGTGGAAAATGAGAAAACTACATTATTGAAAGAAGTAGATGAACATCCCCCAATGTTTTGGCAATGCCTGTGTGCTGTGGTCCTTTGTACAGTGCATGTGCAACAGAGTAATATATTCAAATGCTGAGTCTGATGCCATAATATTTATCTCCAATAATATGACAACACTAGCTTTGGATAGAACCCAGCAGGCCAACATATAGAAGTCCCAGTGGAAAGGGGATTAACTGAAATAAGTTGGGACACCAGAATCAAGAACTTGGAGCACACATCCTGGTAAGAATGAGAGATGAGAGTTGGGAATCCCAGAAAAGGAGAGAACGTTGAGAGGATCAAATCATGTTTTAATGTTTTATCAATTTCATACATCATATGCATCATTTTTCGTTAACTGTGTCTCTGTTGTTCATTTACAATTTGTTGTGCACATGTGATAAATGCGACTTATCTGCACACACACATTGATTAAACAGTGTATATAACATCATTTTTCCGCCATTGAAACTGTCCTGTTGTCGTGTTACGAGGATACATGAACACCAACTGGCCACCAAAAGACATGACGCACTATCACTATGTTCCATACATACAAAGAAGGGCACCAATTTGACTGGGACAAAGCACGCACACATACTAAGACACGCAAGGACCTTCTTAGAGGAATGGTATTCTAACCAGAAGTCCATCAATAAACGCATAAATTTAGATCCTGTCTACATTCTCTTGTTAAAATAACCGGAAATGACATCACCCACTTTAAGAAACCAAGACCGATAAATAGAGAGGCGGGACATACTACCAGAATTTCAGCAGATACTCTCACTGATGATGTCACCTAGTTGTGGTGACGAAACTTCAAAGTCAGCGAGCTAACTTGCACACATATAAATTGTTATTTTTTGTTTATTAGTGGAATTTAGGAGTTCTCTGTCGCTCACGTTTTATCAGATTATGATGTGAGGTGAGCTTTTCTAGGGGTGTTGTTTTAATTAACAGAGCGGATCGATATTGATGTCATAACAGTTTGGGGCCTTGCCGAGTGGCACTTGGACCGATTGAACAGATTTGAGATACAGCAGGTCCCAGCAAATTCAAACGTTTGCAATTAGTGACTTTGATCTTCAAATAAGACCAGTGGGAAAATTCGTTTAATTTTGTTACTTGTGGTTGATTAAATCAAAAGTGAGGGAAATGGCTTTTAACATTACTAAAGAGGTTCCCAAATTTTCCAAGAAGTTTAGAAAGACAGAAGAAGGACATTTTTTAGAATTAGCAAACAGGTTGGAATTGGGTTTAACCAGGGAGAAAAGAGAAGTTGAAATTGTAATGGAGTTGGTTAAGCACTTTGATGTATCAGAGAAATAGGCAACTGCAGTAGAGTTATAAAAACTTAAATTGCAAATGTGGCAACTGGAGTTAGAAGATAAATAAAGGACGGAAACAGAGAGACGAAAGAGAAAGACAGGAAAAAGAAAGAGTGAGGGGATTTGAAATTCAAAATTTGGGATTTTGACAAGAAAGTTAAATTAACAGGATGGAGATGAAGGGAGAATGTAGGGATGTATACAACTAGGTTAGTAACTTGCCATATTTCGGTGAGAAAAATGTCAAAATCTTTTTTATTTCATTTGAAAAAATGGCTGATGACGTGTCCAGTGAACTTGTGGGTAATGCTAGTTCAGACTAAGCTGGTAGGCACAGCTTGTGAGGTATGTGCAGCGCTGTCAGATGAGGGATCAAGAGATTATCAAGATGTCAAATTGGCTATTTTGATTGGTTATGATTTGGTACTAGAAGCATATAGACAGAAGTTCAGAAAAATAGAGACGGATCCAGGTCAGACTTATATTGAGTTTGAAAGAATTAACCACAGTCATTTTGACAGGTGGGTGCTGGCCTTAAAAATGGATAAGATCTGTGAGGCTTGTAGGGAGGTTATTCTGCTGGAGAAGTTAAAAGACTTACTTCCAGAGATAGTAAGAATTCATGTGAATGAATAGAAAGTTCAAGAAGTGAGAAGTGCGGCAGAAATGGCATGTAAATATGTGTTGTGGCATGTGATGAAATTTAGCTTCTGGCAGGAATTTCATCCTGTGAGGGTTAGAAATTGGGAGAAGGGACGATCACACATTACAAAGCGAACAGTAGCTCACAATAATTTACCACAGGTGAAGAAAGAAGCCCAAGGGGGTTGAAAGGTGGTGAAAGGCCTGAGGTGCTCTCACTATATGGGAGTGGAACACATAAAATTACAGTGCTGGTAGTTTAAGAAGGGCACAGGGAAACAGTTGTTTTCACTGCAGTAAGCTGGGACACACCGTGCTGGGCGTTAAAGGAAGACACTTTGGGGAAAGATGTGGTAGAAGAGGCTAAGCCCAGTGGCATTAGTGAAACTGGTAAAGGAGATCCCAAGTGGAGCCGAGGAGCTGCAGGAAATTGCACAGCATAGGCAAGGGCTGGATGTGGAGGCAGTGCCTGATCTCTCTGAAGAATTCACCTCTGTAGATAAAGTTTACTCAGAAAGAACAGGGGAAGAAGGACAAGAAGTTATAATTTTGTGAGATATGGGATCTGCTCAGTCTCTAATAGTTGAGAAGTGAGACGCCGGAAAAGCACAACAGATCAGGCAGCATCCAAACAGCAGGACAATCGGATATCAGGCAGAAACCCATCGTCAGGAACATGGTGGGGGAACAAGGGGGCTGAAAGATAAATACGAGGGTAGGAGCTGGGCTGGTGGGACGGTCACTGGGAAGGCAATAAGAAGATGTAGGTGGGAGTGATAGTGATATGTCGGAGGGTAGGGTGGAGTGGATATGTGGAAAGGAAGATGGCTAATTAGGGCAGTCCAAGAGGGCAGTGCTCGGTTGAATGTTTGGATCTGGGAGAGGTTGGTGGAGGGGAGATTTGGAATTTGGTGAAGTCAACGTTGGTGCTACATAGTTTGAGGGTTCCAGCTGTCTTCCCACCGATAGGAGTCCTATTACCCTCCTCTCCGACCTAACAACATCACACCCCACTTGCATCTACCTATCGCCTTCCAAGCTCCCTTCGACCCAGCTCCACACCCACCCTCCCATTTATTTCTCAACCTCCTTCCCCCTCCCTGACCTCCCACTTTCCTTATGAAGCATTAATGCCTGAAACGTCTACGTTCCTGCCCCTCGGATGCTGCCGACGTGCTGTGCTTTTCCAGCCCCACACTTTTCAACTCTCATCTCCAGCATCTGCAGCCCTCACTTTCTCTCACCCTCTAATAGTAAGAGATTAAATGTTTTTCACTCTTTCTAGCATGTTTATCATTAGTGTGTTAATTTGTGGAATGGGGACAGAAATTAAGCATTCCCTTGTGTAACATCAGATGAAATGCCAAATCAAGATTAGGGAAGTAACAGTGACAGTGAGTAACAGAGTGTCAGTTCCAGGAATACAGTTTGTTCTTGGGAACGATTTAGCAGGAGGCGAGGTGGGATAGGCACCCTTTGTGGTGGAGAAGCCAAAGGAAGACTAGGGAATTGGTGAGTTAAAAGAAAATTACCCAGGAATTTTTCCAGATTGTGTAGTAACAAGATCCCACTGTCATAAGTTACAGCAGGAAGGAAAAACGAACGAAAAAGACAAATGGGTTGATGCTCAGTGAACTGACTCCCTGTTTGATGTAACGGTGCAGGAAAAACCTGAACAGGCAGAGGATCAGGCAGAGGTGTTTAATACAGAAAGGCTAATGGACTTACAACAGATATATACAAACACATTCACACACACATACACATGCACACACACAGAAAAGGAATCAGAATATATTGTTGAACGTTATTAACTTAAAGATAGAATCATAAAATTAAAATGGAAACCCCGATAAGTTTCTGCAGAAGGGAAATGGGCCGAAGTGCACCAGATTGTGTGAGCAGCAACGTACAGTGCTACGGGTAGCTCATAAACTAACTTCAGGCGGTCACTTAGGTGTACAGAAGACTCAGGTTAAGGTACAGAAGCATTTCTAGTGGCCTAGAATGCACAAGGACACTGTTAATTTTTGTTGTACGTGACATACATACCAAATGGTAGGTAGGTAACAGGCAGGAATAAAACCAGCACCTTTCTTGCCAATTCCTGCATTCGAAGAACCTTGCACGTGGGTTTTGATTAATTGTGTAGCTCTCCTTTCTAAAGTAAAAGTGGAAACCAATACTTGCTGACCATAATGGATGTGTCTACCAGATTTCCAGAGGCAATTCCATTATTGGAGTGTCAAGGCGAAAAGGGAGGTGGAGGAGTTGGTAGCTTTCTTAACACGCTGTGGACTACCCAGAGAGATTCAGTCAGACCAAGGGTCTTATTTTACCGCTCAGCTGTGTAAGGAAGTCATGGGTAGTTTAGGCATATAGCACTTCAAATCAAGGGCGTCCCATCCTGAATCCCAGGGAGCCTTGGAAATTTAGCATCAGACGCTGAAGACTATGTTAACAGCATACTGTCAGGGTTGGCCAAATGATTGGGATAAAGGTGCCCCATTAAATTGTTTGCCATTAGAGATGCCCCAAATAAATCTACTCGCTTTACTTCCTTTGAGTTAATATTCGAACATGAAGTGAGACGTCCTTTGAAATTAATTGAATATAAATTGACAGGACCGAAGTCGGAAATCTCACACCTGGATTATGTGTATGAGGTGAAGGAGAGAGTAGATGGAGTAGGTGAGTTTGCTAAACAGTATCTGAAGAGCACAGCATAGAGTGAAGCAGGTGGCAGATAAAAACACTGAAACTTTGAAGATTTCCCGTGGGGACGACGTATTAGTATTGCCACCAATGGTAAGAAATCTCTTCAAAGTTAGGTTTAGTGACCCCTTTCAAATTAAAAAAAAATGTGGAGTCAGTTAAACTATCTAGTAAAGATACCAAAGATGACAAAAAACTTTATCGAGTATTTCATATGGATGAATAATGCACCAACCACATTTAAGACTCAGAAACAGAATTGTGGCCAGATGAACAAATTGCACAGTTTATCTGTATGATGTAGTGATCTTCAGCAAGTGATTGAAAGCTCCTATGTTACAGTTGGCAGAGCATGTTGAACGGTTACAAGAAGCAAACGTGGTAATAAACTTAAAGAAAACAGAATTCGCGAGGGTAGAGGTGACGTTCTTGGGACATTACATTGGCCGTGGAAGGTTGCCCCCATGGAACACAAAGACGAAGGGCTTTGAGGAATTTCCACGACCATGCTCGAAGAAAGAGGTGCTTCGATTTTTGGAACTAAGTGGATTCTATCGGATGTTTGTTCCATACCTCAGCAGCGTATTGGCATCACTGATGGATTTATTAAAGAAGGAAACATAATTGTGGTGGACAGAGCAATGTCAGGAGGCATTTGAGAATTTTAAAGCAGGATTAATTACCGCACCAGCTTTAGCTACACCAAATATTCTGAAACCCTTTGAAAATTGTGTTTGATGCTCGGGATAACGGGGTCGGAGATGTATTGACACAGAAAGAGGATGATGGAATTGAATGGCTAATTGGCTACTTGTCGAAAAAACTCAATATCCACCAGAAAGAAAATACAAAGTCTCCATTATTGAACAAGAATGATTAAGCTTCACACTGGCCTGACAATATTTTAATGTGTATATGACAAACAAATTGTCGGAGATTTTGGAATATTTAAAGACCAGAATATGAGACTATTTAATTGGAGTTTTACCTTACTGACTTTAAACTCACAAAATGTACACATGCTGTGGTTCCTACAATGTGACAGCAGATGTGTTTTCGCGGATTTAAAGGAAAGCAGTATAGATAAGATTTGACTTATTCCAGTTTTGTATTGGTGTGCAGAATTAATATTAATGATATAACTGAAATTAATACTTTCGTATTTCATAATAATTGGGATTAAGAATTAGAGGAAAATAAATGTAGACATCTTTTCATTCTGCTGGTTCATTTTATTTTCGGAAGCTGGGCACTTTAAGACAGAGCGGGTTTTGTTGAATAGAAATTAAAGCCACAGATGTCAGCTAAAGGTCACACTGTTCCACATGTCACCATGAGCTGAGAAATGGATACCTGAGTTTTGGTTGCTGTTTTGATAGCCATTCAAATGCAATCAAAGAGTTTAAATAACGCTCAGGATACCAGAAACCCACATAATTTGAATATTATTGTTTGGACACCTGGACAGCAATCAAATTATGAGAATTATTATATAATGTGGATTATATAAACCCAGCATTTTGAACACTGGAGGGAGAGCTGCTGCCATTAAACAGTAGAGCAACTGCTGTAGAGCAGGAGTGCTAACTGCCTATCTCAAACACTCTCTATCAAAGACACATGTTCATGTAAACCTACTTGCAATAAAAAAAATGACCCAGGGAGATCAGCAGCTGAAAGAGTGAACACAGTGGGGAAGATAGAGACTGTATGGTCTTGAGGTTATAATTTTCATATGTGGGTTGTTGGAACAGCATATTTTTACAGAGTTAGAGTCAGATAGTAAGTAGCTAAGAAAAGAGGGGCTTGTATTTGTGAATAATTGTTGTTTAGTGTTCACTATTAAAGTTAAGAAACTAACTTGATAATTTTTGCTTGAATAGTGGAATGCAGGAGATCTGTGTCGCTCATATTTTAACAGATTACAAGGTGAGGCGAGCTTTTCTGGGTGTTTGGGTTTAATTAACAGAGGGTTTCAAGTCCACCTTGTAAATGTCCATCCATGCTAACCCCATTTCCCTGCAGTTGGCCCATATGTTTCCAGTCCTTTCCTATCCACATATTTATCCAAATGTTTTTGAAATGTTGTTAATGTACCCCCCTCAACCACATTTGCTGGCAACTCATCCACATACCAGCCCTCTGTATAAAGAAGTGGCCCCTCAGGTTCCCTTTCATTCCTGCCCCTTTAACCTTAAACTGATCCCCTCTAATCCTCGATTCTCTACACCTTGGAAAAAGACTGAGAGCATTAACCCTATCATACTGCTCGTGATTTTATACAGCTCTATAAGGACTCCCTCAGTCTCTTACACGCTAAAGAAAAGGTCCTACCTTGTCCAACTTCTCCCTATAACTCAGACCATTGGGTCCTGGCAACGTCTTTGTAAATTTCTTCTGCACTCTTTCTAATTTAATAACATCATCCCCATAACAAGGTGACAAAACTGAACACAATACTCCAAGTGCGGCCTTACTAAAGTCCTATGTAACTGCAACATAAGGTCCCAACTTCTATACTCAATATCTTGCTTGACGAAGGCCAATGTGCCAAAAGCCTTCTTTACTGCCCTGTCTACCTGTGACTGCACTCTTAGAGAACTGTGCACCTGAACACCAAGGTCCCTCTGCCCACTGCACCCCTTAAGACCCTCCCATTCACCATGAAACTCCTACCTTGATTTCAGTTTCCAAAATGCAAGACCTCACGCTTCTATATTAAATTCCATTTGCCATTTCTCATCCCATTTCCCACCTGATTAAGGTCCTGCTGCAATTTCTGATAGACTTCCTCACTGATCATGCTCCCACTTGCTTCAGTGTCATCTGCAAACTTACTAATCATATCTTGTACATTCTCAACCAAATCATAGATAACAAACAGCAATGGACCAAGCCTCCGGTTTGACAAACATCCTTCCACTCAACCCTCTGCTTCCTACCATCAAGCCAACTGTGTATCCTATTGGCCAGTTCCCCCTGCATTCTACAAGATGTAACCTTTCTGAGCAGCCTGCTATGTGGAACCTTATCAAAGGCCTTACTGAAATCCATAGAGACTTCGTCTATCACTCTGCACTCATCAAACGTCCTGATAACTTCATCAAAGGACTCTAAGAAATTTGGGAAGCATGATCTCCCACTCACAAGTCTATGCTGACTGCTCCGAATCGATCTCTGTGTACGTAATGGGTGCAGTCAATGGTATGCTGTCCTTCATTGTAAGATGATTCGAGTACATAAGTAAAGCCATCTTCTGGCTGTTGTAGAGCCATGCTAAGAGAGCATTTGGGGCACTCTGTACAGATTTGATGTCCTTTGTAAGGAATGATTCCCTTACCACAGACGCAGAAGATGGTAACATGAGGATAGAGTGAATAAGCTGAGTGTTTAATATGCAGAGCTGTGAGAGACGAATAAATGGTGATGCTGAAACACGAGGAGTGGCAGCGATCTCTTATTTCCAAAACAGACATTGAAAGGGAGAGAAATACCATACTTTACCCAGGATTGATTGGTTTGATTTATTGTCACGTGTATCTCAGTGCAGGGAAACACTTTGTTTATGAGCAGTGGAGGCAGATCACAGGAAGCATGGCCAGACAGATCATAGGGTGGAAATAGACTTGGACAGTTTAAGGCATACAGGTTACACTGCACGGGACAAGGTCAACATGAACAAGATATCCATTATTTGAACTTAGAGAGTCCATTCATCAGTCTAACGTGACGTTCCTAATAGTTCATATGCCTAAATTAACTATCCCCATGTTATTGTGCAGTCGGCGAGTGAACCCTGTACTGAACGTCAGATTGCTCACAATCCCCAACAGCAGCCACAATACCTTTCATCTGAAACAGGTAGCTTTTCCCAACGGCTTCCGCCCTACATAAAGAACACCAGGCTATCTTCTCGGAGATGGAAGATGCCTTCTTGAGACTTCCCTGCTCACCACTAGAAAACCACGTTAAAGTCCCACATGTGTATCATAAGCAACAGAGCCAAGAGGAACAACGTGGAACAGTCTGTCTGTGCAGCCTCTGCCCCACTTGTTCTTCATGTTAGAGCATCAATTAGGAGACACATAAGACTGTCGATGCTGGAGATCAGAGTAGAGCATCAATTGCTAGAAAAGCACAGCGGGTCAGGCAGCATCCGAGGACCAGGAGAATCGATGTTTTGGGCATAAGACATTCATCAGGAATCAGCAAAAATTTCCTCATTCTGCCACCGTGTAAGTGCATTGAGGTGGGAATGGCCTCCTGCTGTTCCTGTGTAAGTGAGTCAAGGGAGTGATTGGCTTCAAACTCGTCCGATTTGACAGGGCCAAGGGCCTGACTGGTTACCTCTGGTTCCTGTTTGACAGCTCATTGTACTGACCAGTGTGACAATGCTGCAGCTTTAAGAGGTTATTTAGTCCTGGCTTCTTTTAAGAGAGAGATTGAACGATCGTTACCAAGCTGGCTAGTTAAGACCACTTGACTAACAGCTAGGGAGGCCTTGTATTTATTTTAATGCAGCCGGAATGGGTGTGGCCAGCTCTCACAGATTAGGATCTCTAGGTTTTGGTTTCTCAGTAACTTCAGAAACTATTGGGGTCTCCACAGAGTTGGAAGCTTCAGTGAATGTTTCCTGGTTGCTACCCTCTCTGAAATTTCTCTTGATTCTGTTTTTAATTCCTGGATTGGAGAAATGTTTGTGACAATCTGTGTCTAAATATTTCTTTTTGCCAAGGGCTGTGTTTATGGGATTTTCCTATATTGGAACAGTTCATTAGTAATAGTTCCTAGATCTATTATTCTGTTAACTTGTCCAATGGAATTGCGTTATTCTAAATTCCTCTTTCTTTGGTTTCGTTTTCTCTTTCGTGTTTAAATAAATGGTGTTTTGCTTCACACCGAGTAGTTTGACCAGTCACATTGCATCTGGAACAGACACTTTATATTTCCTTTAAAATAAGAAAACATTAGAATCTATGCTACCATCTTCAAATATTTTCGTGGGGCTCTGGTGTGGTCCATCACATTAGACTCCTTCTCTTCCTGAATAATAGGCTGGAGGCACTGAATGGGTTGTCCCTGTTCTTCTCCAATAGTGACAATGGGCTGAACGACTTGCTCAGATTCCTGTGAAACCAGCGTGAGGTGCTGAATGAATTCTTGTTTTACTGTGGCAATGTTCAGTGCCCGCCAGTGCTGTTACATGAATGTTACGGACACTTTAACAGCACAAGTCTCAATGGAGTCTGGATCCTGCTACACACGGACAAAGACCAGTTCAGGAGCTGACGAGGGACAAAATGTTCTGAACATTGTGGAATCTTCAGCGACCATCCCCACTTCTGATCTTATGGTGGGGAGGGTGGGAGTGGGGAGACATTGATGAAGTAGCTCAAGATGTTTGTAAAGGGGAAGCTACCCTGAGGATCTCGCACAGAGGTGACCCAGGACTGAGATGTTGAACATCTTCCTTTGTGCCATGTTTGACCCCAAACACTGGAGAGGTTACTCTGATTCCCATTAAGATCAGTTTTGCTAAGCTCCTTTCTGTCAACAGAAGGTCACCACTGCCTTGATATCAGGGCCAGTCATTTGTACCTGAACCCTTGTGTCAACCTCTTTTGTTCACATCAATAAGCCATGGTGTAGGAGCAGCAAGTGTTTTCTTCAAACAGGTAGTATTGAATATCAGGATTTCTCTCCTTAAGGGTGTTCGAGGAGCTGGATGACTGAACGTATTTGAAGACGAGGTAGATGGAAATTGACCTGTCAGAGAGTTGAGGGCTATGAAGAATTGGATATGAAAGAGGATTTGAGACGAAGAGCAGATCAGTCATGAACTTAAAGAAGGGCAAGGCAGGCTTGGGGGCGAACAACATGCCCCTGTTTATGATGTTCTCCCATTCTGTTATTGGAACGTTAGTGGGTGTTATGTTCATGAATGTTCTGTTATTGAATGTTGCAGACAGGCAGATCAGAGGATTTTGTGAGCCATCCCTGAGTGAGGTATGGGGGCTGTATTCACACTGAATCTGGGTGTACAACATGACCAACAAACGAAGCACAAGTTGCAGAGAGTGGAAGCTCTGTGAAGGGAGATGAGGGGCCTCTTTCGTAACCAGCCTGGGTTTTCCAATTACATTTCCCAATTCACTTCAAACCGTGTGGGACAGTACTGAGGGGCTGAATAGTCTCCAGTGTTTCTGTGCAACAGGTTATAGGAGTAAATAGCCTCCATTTGCTCCTGTCCAGCAGGTTTGAGTAGCTGAATGGAACACAGGAACATCGGACTGAGGAGCAGGAGTGGGTCATTAGATACTTTGACCCTTCTCCACCAGGCAAAATTGTAGCTGATCAGGTTGTGGTCTCAGCCCGACATTCCTGTCTGCGTCCCATTGTGCATGACTCACTTCTTTGTCAAATATTTAACTAACGCAGCTTTCAATCAATGTGAACATAGAGACACGATAACCTTCCACTGAAGAGAATTCCGACTTGAAAGGTCCTTTCAGAATTATTCGTCATCCCTCTTACAAAATCAGAGAGTCATGCAGAATGGAAACAGACCCATTAGTCCAATCTGTTCACTCCAATCAGATATCGAATCTGATTTAGTCCCATTTGCCAGCATTTGGCCAATATTCCTCCTGTAATTGTACCCGCCTTGACCACTTCCTATGAATGCACTTACTGTACACACACCACTGTCTGTGTGAAATATTTACCTTCAGGTCCCTTCTAAATCATTTGCCCTCTCCCCTTCAACCTATTCTGTCTTGTTCTGGACTCCCCTATCCTTGGGAGCAGAACATGGCTGTTCAGAATATCCATGCCCCTGATGATTTTATAAACCTCTATAATGTTGCCTCTCAATCTCTAACACTCCAGGGGGAAACACCTCAACGTAATCAGCCTCTCCCTATAGCTCAAGCCTCCAGTCCTGGAACATACGTGTAAGTCATTTCTGCAGAAAACCGAGCTGTACGCAGTATTCTTAAAGTGGCCTCACCAACATCCTGTATTGATACAACATACCACCACAACTCCAATATTCAATGCTCTGACTGATTAAGGTAAATGTGCCAAATGTGTTCAGCACCACACTGTCCACCTGCGACTCACTGATACAGGTAATCATGTACGTAAACATCAGAAAGTTAACATGATGGTAGTGCCAGCAGATAGGAGGACCAGTGGTACATTGATCATTATTGAGATTATATTGTGTTGGGAACATGAGCTTAACATGTTAGGAAGTGAAATCAAATCAATGGGTTCAGGGTGGTTAATATACAAAATAACAGATAGCCTGGAGTGAGTTACAATCTGGAATCTAATCAAGGGGTTCAGATTAGATTAGATTACTTGCAGTGTGGAAACAGGCCCTTCGGCCCAACAAGTCCACACCGACCCGCAACCCACCCAGACCCATTCTCCTACATTTACCCCTTCACCTAACACTACGGGCAATTTAGCATGGCCAATTCACCTAACCTGCACATTTTTGGATTGTGGGAGGAAACCGGAGCACCCGGAGTAAACCCATGCAGACACGGGGTGAATGTGAAAACTCCACACAGTCAGTCGCCTGAGGCGGGAATTGAACCTGGGTCTCTGGTGCTGTGAGGCAGCAGTGCTAACCATTGTGCCACCGTGCCACCCACATACAAATTCTCTTGTATAAAGTGTGTTTCTAAGGGTCCAGTTATTGCATATTGACACATCCTTTCTAACACATTTCAGCATGCTCCTGACTTAGATTAGATTACTTACAGTGTGGAAATAGGCCCTTCGGTCCACACTGACACATTCTCCTGCATTTACCCCTGCAAAATGCGAATAACAGATACGCAGGAGTGAGTTACAACCTAGAATCTAATCGAGGGTTTCAGGGTGGTTTATATACAGAATAACAGATAGCCCAAAGTGAGTTACAGCCTGGAATCTAATCGAGGGGTTCAGTGTTGTTTATATACAGAATAGCAGGTAGCCCAGAGTGAGTTACAGCCTGGAATCTAATCGAGGGGGTTCAGCGTTGTTTACATACAGAATAGCAGGTAGCCCAGAGTGAGTTACAGCCTGGAATCTAATCGAGGGATATGTTAACATTTTTATGTGAAATAACTTGTAACTGGGAGTGAGTCACAAAGTTTACTATTGGCCAACTGGTTTCAAATCTTCCTGAAGAAGGGCATGTGCCCGAAACGTCGAATCTTCTGTTCCCTAGATGCTGCCTGACCTGCTGTGCTGTTCCAGCAATAAAGTTTCAGCTTTGATCTCCAGCGTCTGCAGACCTCACTTTCTCCTCACATAAACATAATGCAGTCACAAACTACACAACTTTACTGACTCCCAACTTTTCTAGTTTGAGGACTATCCTCCTCTGTTTTCCCCTTTCACTGAAAGTATTAATATACCTTTTATACTGCACTGCCATTCTGGTGACAGTGCTACCTATCTCTCACTCTCTCGTTTATCTTCAATCCTGTTGAAAGATACTTAAACCAACAGATGCACAAAGTTCCAGAAAGAGTTTTGTTCAATTGCAGGTGCATTATTTTCTATTATTCGTGGACAACACACAATTGAAACCCACAGGAGGTCAGTGTTGGATTTGAGAAACTCTTCAATTTGGGATAAGGCCTAGCCTAGCCTAGCCTGATCAAACGCTGCAAATCTACAATTCAGTGGCTGAGCTCTTTCCGGTTTTGGATATTATGTTTCTCTCAGATATTTGGAGCTTGGAAAGTAAGGCGGACCTTACTGGAATGTCACATTGTCTCTCCGCATTCACTGTAAACAGGTTCTGGGATTTGCATTTTAAGCACCTTCAAAGAGCTGTCTCCATTTCCTATCTCTGCTAGCATCAATAAATAGAAATGGCTTTTTGACACATTGCCCCCTCTCCCTTGCTGAAAGTATTCCTGACACAAATCAGTCAGGCAGACATTTTAGATTTGTCCACAGCCACCATTTTATATCGACAAAACGACGACATTGAGTTTATAAATAAGGAAAAACAAGAGAGACTGGCAACATCAATACAGTTCGAAATTATATAAAACATTGAACACGCACACAGAATCACACACAAACAGACATACACAGACACACAGAATCACTCACACACAGAAATACAGACACCTTCCAGGAGCTGTCTCCATTTCCTACGTTACAAGGGAATTCATGTTATGATGGTGCATTCATGCATGACAAGAAACAGCTTTTGAGACTTTCCCCATTGTGACAGGAATTCAGCCTGGAGATATGTAACAGAACAGAAATGTACCAGCAGCTTTCTGTGTTGCTGCTCTCAATGTAACATTTGGCCGTTTAGTTTATCTTGTCTTCGGTCTAACATCCAACAAGGATCATTTCACAGATCCAATAACAGATCGCCAGGAGTGAGTTCCAGACTGGAATCTAATTGAGGGGTTTAGGGTTTACGTACAGCATAAGAGATACTCAGGAGTGAGGGACAGATTGGAATCTAATCGAGGGGTTCGGGGTGGTTTGCATACAACATATGAGATTCCCAAGAGTGATAGGACAGACTGGTATCTAATCGAGGGGTTCGGGGTGGTTTATATACGGCAAACCAGATACCCAGGAGTGAGTTACAACCTGAAATTTAATCGAGGGTTTCAGGGTGGATTACATACAGAATAACAGATAACAAGCATTGAGTCACAAAATCGCGGAGTCATACAGTAAAAGAGATGTACAGCATGGAAACAGACACTTTGGTCCAACCCGTCTATGCCGACCAGATATCCTAACCTATCTAGTCTCTTTTTCAAGCACTTGGCCCATCTCACTCCAAACCTTCCCATTCATATACCCATCGAGCTGCATTCTAAATGTTGCAATTGTACAACCCCCACCACTTCCTCTGACAGTTCATTCCATTCATTTACCAACCTCTGAGTGAACAAGTTGCCCCTTAGGTCTCTTTCATATTTTTCCCCTCTCACACTAAACTTATGCCCTCTAGTTCTGGACTCCCCCACCCCAAGGAAAAGACTTTGTCTATTTACCTTATCTATGCCCCTCATGATTTTATAAACCCCGATAAGGTCACCCCTCAGCCTCTGATGCTCCAGGGAAAACAGCCCCAGCCTATTCAGCCTCTCCCTGTGGCTCAACTCCTCTAACCCTGGCAACCTCCTTGTAAATCTTTTCTGAACCCTTTAAAGTTTCACATCTTTACGATAGGAAGGGGACCAGAATTGCACTCAATATTCCAAGAGTGACCTAACCCATGTCCTGCACAGCCGCAACATGACCTCCCAACTCCTGTACTCGGTACTCTGACCAATAAAGGAAAGCATACAAAACGCCTTCTTCACTATCCTATCTACCTGCATCTCCACTTTCAAGGAGCTATGAACCTGCACTCCAAGGTCTCTTTGTTCAGCAACACTCACTAGGACCTTACCATTAAATGTAGAAGTCCTGCTAAGATTTGCTTTTCCAAAATGAAGCACCTCGCATTTTTCTGAATTAAACTCCATCTGCCACTTCTCAGCCCATTGGCCCATCTGGTCCAGATCCTGTTGTAATCTGAGGAAACCCTCTTCGATGTCCACTACACCTGCAATTTTGGTGTCATCTGCAAACTTACTAACTGTACCTCTTATGCTCGCATCCAAATCATTTATGTAAATGACAAAAAGTAGAGGGCCCAGCAGCGATCCTTGTGGCATTCCACTAGTCACAAGCCTCCAGTCTGAAAAACAACCCTCCACCACCACCCTCAGTTTTCTCCATTTGAGCCAGTTCTATATCCAAATGGCTACTTTTCCCTGTATTCCATGAGATCGAACCTTGTTAATCAGTATCCCATGGGGAACCTTGTCGAACGCCTTACTGATGTCCATATGGATCACATCTATTGCTCTGCCCTCATCAATCTTCTTTATTACTTCTCAAAAAACTCAATCAAGTTTGTGAGACAAGATTTCCCATGCACAAAGCAATGTTGACCATCCCGAATCAGTCCTTGCCTTTCCAAGTTCATGTACATCCTGTCCCTCAGGATTCCCTCCAACAACTTGCCCACCGCCGAGGTCAGGCTCACCGGTCTATAGTTCCCTGGCTTGTCTTTGCCACCCTTCTTGAACAGTGGCACCACGTTTGCCAAACTCCAGTCTTCCGGCATCTCACCTGTGACTATCAATGACACAAATATCTCAACAAGAGGCCCGGGAATCACTTCTCGAGCTTCCCACAGAGTTCTCGGGTACACCTGATCAGGTCCTGGGGATTTATCCACCTTTAACCGTTTGAAGACATCCAGCACTTCCTCCTCTGTATATGTGGACATTTTGCAAGATGTCACCATCGATTCCCCTACAGTCTATATCTTCCATATCGTTTTCCACAGTAAATACTGATGCAAAATATTCATTTAATATCTCCCCCATTTTCTGTGGCTCCACACAAAGGCCGCCTTGCTGATCTTAGAGGGGCCCTATTCTCTCCCTAGTTACCCTTTTTCCTTAATCTATTTGTAAAAACACTTTGGATTCTCCTTGATTCTATTTGCCAGAGCTATCTCATGTCCGCGTTTTGCCCTCCTGATTTCCCTCTTAAGTATACTCCAACTTCCTTTATACTCTTCTAAGGATTCACTCGATCTATCCTGGTATGTACGACCGGAGAGGTAGTTGTCACGGTTAATGTCAGAGCTGTTTCAAAGTACTTGGACGACCTCTTGAAGTGTCATCACATTGCCAGCTCGTGGGACTAATGTAGACCGTGCTGTTTTTCTGACGGTGCAGAGTCTATGCTTCTATGAATATTGGTTGTGCAAGGTCAATCATTGAAAAGCTTAGGACAGAAATCGATGGGTGTCAGAACACTCTATATGCGCAAGGGGAATAAGAGTGAACTTGTAATAGCTTCATAAAGTACGTCAATGGCAAAATAAAGGGAAAAATACGTGAAGGTTCGATACAGTCTATATCCAGAGAATGGAAAATGGAGAAGAGGGAAATGACAGAACTATGCAGCAAATATTTCCGTCATGTCCTTACAGAAGAAAACAAAACATAAAAACAATCTTCCTCGTAATACGAGGAAAGTTGAATCTGGTGAGAGAGAAAAAGGGAATAGAATACAATTACCAAACAAACGTTTTCGAGAAAGTACTTTAACTGAAAGCAGTGGACTGAGAAAAAAACAACAGAGATTTATCAAATGGGAATCATATTTGAGAAACTGACTTTCAGCAAAACTATAGAAAAACAATCAATGCAATACGATTGGATTTTCAGAAAGAGTTTTGATCAAGTCCCAAGCCTACTATGAAAATTGAATCGTATGGGACTGGGGCTAACAGAAGGGCATAGTTTTACAATGGGAGAACTAACAGGAAACAGTGAGTCGGAATAAATCAATATTTTTGTTAGAGCAGAGGACTCGGGGGTATAACAGGATGCAGTGCTTGTGCCTTAGCTATTTCAAATACACACCAAACTTTTGTCAGAGGAAATCAAATGCAATATTTCCAATCCTGCTGATGGCATTAATCGATGTCGGATTGTGAGTGGGTGAGGAGGATGTAAAAAAAGCTCCAAGGTGACTGAGGCAAGTGGAGTGTCTGTGCAAATGTGGGGCAATGAAGAACAACGTGGGTAGATGTGGCGTTGTGTTCGTTGATGGGAAAAAGAGAACGGCAGCCTACCATTTGAAAAGGTTGAAAAATATTACTCTATAAAGGGACTTATGCTTCTTATTGTTACATTCTTCACCGACCTCCACCGTCCATACAGGGCAGTGAGTTCTGGAGCCAGAAAGTACTGGGAATGATATTGTACATTACCAGTGCACATAGACCCACCAGTTGGGTAACTGTAACACTGAAAAGGAACTGGAACTCCCTGTACACTAGTCGCTGAAAGTATTTTTTGCAGGAACAGAAAACAGTTAGGAAGATAAATGCTGTGTTGACCTTCATTTCAGGGGGATTTGAGTCCAGATGTAAGGGTGTCTTACTGAAGCTGGACAGGTCCTTGGTGAGACCCCATCTCGAACATTGTGAAGTATTGTGGGAAGTTTTGGTCTCCTTACGTAATAAAGGACAAACCTGACATTGAGGGAGAGCAGCAAAGATGACCAGACTAATCTCTGGGATGACAGACTTGTTGTGGGAGCAGAGTTTCGGGCAACTGGGCCTGTATTCCATGGGCTTTAGGAAAATGAATGGAGATCTCAGTGAAATATATAAAACTCTAACAGGGCGAGACAGATTAGAAGCAGGGATGATAATTTTGGAACCATTTCAGAGACCATTGAACAGTTTATCACATGTCTGTGCGTCTGGAGTCACTTTTAGTCCTGACCAGGAAACCACCGGAGATTCACTTCTTGAAAGTACATTGGGGAAGACAACAGCTGGTTACAATCGACATTGGCTTCAGGGTAACTATTACAGGTACCTGATTTTAAATCTCGATATTTTGTTAATTGTCTTTAACTTCCACCCGCTGCCAGAGCATTAGCCTGGTCTGGATTAGTTATCCAATGACATTTCCACAGCAGCACTATTTCTACATGGAGATCTATCGGAAAACACACTGCGCAGGTTATTTTTGTGCTGCTTGACAGCTCTGTCAAAAAGAACTCCCACCCATTTGACTGTCGTGATGGGACTGAGGGGGAGGTAATTGGTAAGATTGTAATTATTCTCCTCTTAGGGGACGGGACTTAGCTGAGTAATTTTCCACATTGACAGGGAGATGGAACTGGAATGAAACAGCTTCCTCAGGGAAACAGCTTGCTGTGCAGCACAACTCTTCAGTCCTATTGCAGGAACGGTGTCAGTGCCCATTGCCGTTGTCGTATCTACTGTGTTCAGCTGCTTCTTCATGTCAAGTGCAGTGAATCAAGTTGGTTGAAGGCTGGTATCTGTGATTCTGTGAGCATCATGACAAGGGTGAGGTGAATCATTGAATCAACACTTCTGACTGGGAATGGTGCAGACACCACATCCTGGTCTCTTACACTTATGTGCGGGTCTGTTCCATTATTTAGAATGGCGATGTTTGGGGATCCCTTTCCTCCATCATTTGTTTAATCGTCCATCACCATTTATGACTGAATGGGCAGAACTGCAGAACTTCAATCAGATCTGTTGATCCAGTGCGGTAGTTTTAATGGGTCAGCATGAGGTTTAGGTTCACATGGTTCTGCCCCGAAACGTTCACCCACACTCGTCACTGAACCATAGATCGTTTTGATGGTAATGGCAGACTGAGGAGATTATCCCCGGCAAAAAGTTGCAGTTTGTGGTGAAATGCAGATCTGCTTCTCCTGCTGCTGTGGTTTACAGCACTCCATGAATTCGCAGTTTCGAGCTGCAATATCTGAAATGCAAGTCTGCTGTCTATCCCTTAGTTCATATTGAGACCCATTCACCCATCAACCCTGTACTCAGTGACCTACTCTGGTTTCTGATGTGGAAATACTTCCATTTTTAAATTCTCATTCTGCTGAGGGTCTCTCCCCGGGTCATGCTTTCAATCTGACACAATCCGCAAAACGCTTTATTGATTTTAATTCAATTGTTTAATTTATCTGCAGTTTTCCTTCAGTAATACCATCTTCTGTGTTTGAGGTGAATGTGTTTCCCTCTGTTTCTCTCCATGACCATGATTAAGAGCTCTGTAGTGTCACTGATGCCAACCTTATGTAGTCTCAGAGCCAATGAATTCTCTGGATTCCCAATCATCTTCACCACATTGTATGTTTTCTCGTTTGGTTTGATGCCTTATCATTCATGGCTGCCTTGTCCTCTCCTGAGTATATCGCAACTTCTTTGGGATGAAGTTCTGACATTAGCAACAGAATCATCCCCAGAAACTCCTGCCATTGCTGATCCATCATCTTCCCTGCTCGGGTCCCCTTCCAATTAATTCTGGCCAGCTCCTCCCACATGTCTTTGTAGTTACATTGCTCAATTATAATCACATTACATCAAGAAGAGAGCAATAGATATAAACTGAAAGATGGAGTTTTGAGAGAAGGGACATGAAGAATAATTGGTGGATTTCTTAACTAAACATAAAGAGAGAACTAGAGAGAATATAGATGTGGAGATAAGAAAAATGAGAAAACTAGATTATCGAAATAGGTAGATGTACATCTCTCACTGTTTGGCAATTCCTGTGTGCTGTGGTCCTTTGTACAGTACATGTACAACCGAGTAATACGTTCAAATGCTGGGTCTGATGCCAGAATTTTTCTCTCTAATAATAAGACAGACACTAGCTTTTGAAAGAACCCAGCAGGTCAATATATTTAATTCCCGTAGAAAGGGGATTAACTGAAATAAGTTGGTATACCAGAAGAAAGATTTATAACACATATCCTGATAAGAATGAGAGACAAGAGTAAGAATCCCAGGAAAGGGGAAACGTTGAGAGAAGGGGAACATATCACTTGAGATGATGATCAAATAATGACTTAATGCTTTATAAATGTTATACATCATGTGCACCATTATTTGTTAACTGTGTCTCCATTGTTCATCCAGAATGTGTTGTACACATATGAACAATCTTCCTTATCTGAACACATTCTGATTAAGTGTATATAAGATCATTGTTCCTCCATTTCAAACTGTCCTGTTGTCGTGCTACCAGGATACATGAACATCAGCTGGCCACTCAAAGACTTGACTCACTATCACTAGTTTCCATACATACAGACAAAGAAGGACACCACTTTGACTGGGACTACACACACATCCTAGGACAGGCGAAACAAAGACACGCACGAAAGTTCTTAGAGGCATGGCATTCCAAACAGAAGTACATTAATAAACACATCAATTTAGATTCTATCTATCATCCCTTGCTAAAAAGAATTGGAAATGACATCCCCAACTTAAGAAACCAAAACCTATCAATAGACAGCAGGGACATACCACCAGTGTGTCACCGGAGACTCTAACTGATGATCTTACCTAGTCACGGTGATGAAACATCTGAAAACAAACCTTCAAGCTCAGCGAGCTAACTTACATACTAATAAATTGTTATTTTTCTTTTACAAGTTGAATTAGGGACTTCTCTGTCACTCATGTTTTAACAGATTACGAGACGAGATGAGCTTTTCTCGTTGTGGTTTTAATTAACTAAAGGGTTCCACATCGACATCATAACGGTTTGAAGGCTTGTCGTATGGGAGTTGGACAGATTCGGGGTACAAAGGTTCCCAGTAGATTCCATCACTTGGTAGTTCGTGACCTAGATCTTCAAATAAAACAGGTGAGAAAATTCATTTAATTTTGTTTCTTTGTGGTTGGTTAAATTAAAAGAAATGTTTTTGTACATTACTAAAGAGGTTCTGGGGTTTGAAGATGATTCCCAAATTTGCCAAGAAAGTCTGGAAAGACAAAGGAAGGGCGTACTTTTAGAAATAACATGTAGATTAGAATTGGTTTTCACCAGAGACAAAAGGAAAGCTGTCATCACAATGGAGTTGGTCAAGATCATTGGTGTATCAGAGAAGCATGCAATTGCAGTCGAGTTAGCAAAAACTTAAACTGCAAGTGGGGCAACTGGAGTTAGAGGATAAAGGAAGAGGCAGAAAGAGAGAAAAGAGCGAGAAAGAGAAAGAGAGGAAAAAGGAAGGGAGGGAGAATTTGAAATTCAGAAGTTTGGAATTAGATAAGAAAGTTAAATTAGCAGAATGAAGATGAAGGGAGAACATAGGGATGTATGCAACTATGTTAATACATTGCCATATTTCGGTGAGAAAAATGCCAAAACTATTTTTATTTCATTTGCAAAATTGGCTCGGCAGATGGCATGTCCAGTGAACCTATGGGTAATGCTAGTTCAGACTAAGATGGAGGGCACAGTTTGAGAGGTATGTGCAGTGCTGTCACATGAGGGAGCAAGAGATTATGCGGATGTGAAACAGAATATTTTGATTGCTTATGAATTGATAAGCGAAGAATATAGACAGCGATTGAGAAATATGGAGATGGAACCAGGTCAGACTTATATTGAGTTTGAAAGAATTAACCACAGTCATTTTGACAAATGGGTGCAGGCCTTAAAAATGGATTAGAGCTGTGAGGACAGATGGGCGATTATTCTGCTGGAGGAGTTTAAAGACTCACTGTTAGAGATGGTAAGAATTCATGCGAATGAACAGGAAGTTCAAGAAGTGAGAAGCGCAGTAGAAATGGCAGTTAAGTATGCATTGGTGCATGAGATGAAATTTAGCTTCTGTGAGGATTTTCATCCTGTGAGGGATAGAAATTGGGAGAAGGGGAGATCCTACGCTACAAAACATCGTGTAAAGCACACTGTCAATAGTTTACCACAGGTGAAAAAAAAGCCCAAAGGGGTTGAAAGGAAGTGAAAGGCCTCAAGTGTTCTTACTATAACGAAGTGGAAGACATAAAATTACAGTGCCGATGGTTTAAGAAAGGCACTGAGAAAAGCTGTTTTCACTGCAGGAAACTGGGACACAGTGCTGGGGGTTGAAGGCAGACACTTTGGGAAAAGATGTAAAAGAGGTTAGGCCAGTGGTATTAGTGAAGCTGGTAAAGGAGAACCCAATTAAGGCCAAAGAACTGCAGGTGTGTGTACAGCCTAGACAGGGGCTGTGTATGGAGTCAGTGCCTGATCTCTACAAAGAATTCGGCTCTGTAGATAAACCTGACTAAGAAAAAATGGGGTGTGGGGGAAGGCAAGAAGTTATAATTTTGCAAGATGCGGGATCTGTTCAGTTTCTAATAGTTGAGAAGCAAGAAGCCGGAAAGGCACAACAGATCAGTCAGCATCCGAAGAGCAGGAAAATCGACATATTAGGCATAAACCCATCGTCAAGAATGTGTCGGGGGGACAAGGTGGCTGAAAGATAAATAGGAGGGTACGAGCTGAGCTGATGGGAGGGTCACTGGGAGGGCAATAGGAAGATGTAGGTGGGAGTGTTAGTGATATGTCGGAGGGGAGGGTGGAGTGGATAGGTGGGAAGGAAGATGGACAGGACAGTTCAAGAGGGCAGAGATAAGTTGAACGGTTGGATCTGAGATGAGGTTGGGGGAGGGGTGATTTGGAAATTGGTGAAGTCAACGTTGATGCTGTATAGTTTGAGGGCTCCAGCTGTCCTGCCACCTATCCACTTCACCCTCCTCTCTGACCTATCACCATCAGACCCACCTGCATCTACCTATCGCCTTCCAAGCTACCTCCCACCCAGCTCCACCACACCCTCCTATTAAATCCTCAGCCCCTTGCCCCTTTCTTGCCTCCCATTTTCCTGATGAAGGACTCATCCCTGAAACGGCAACTCTCCCGCCCCTCGGATGCTGCCGACCTGCTGTGCTTTTCCAGCCCCACACTTTTCAACTCTGTTCTCCAGTATCTGCAGTCCTCACTTTCCCTCGGCCACTAATAGTAAGAGGTGGAAGTATTTTCAGTCTTTCTGACATATTACTCAACAGCGTGATAATTTGTGAAATGGGGACAGAAATTAAGCATTCCCTTGTGTAACATCAGGTTGAAGTGCCAAGTCAAGGTTGGGGAAGTAACAGTGAGATTGAGCGACAGAGTGTCAGTTCCAGGAATACAGTTTGTTCTTGGGAATGCTTTAGCAGGATCCAAGGTGGGAAAGGCACCCCTTGTGGTGGAGAAGCCAAAGTAAGACCAGGAACTGGGAAATTAAAAGAAAAATACCCAGGGATTTTTCCAGACTGTGTAGTAACAAGATCCCACTGTCATAAGTTCCAGCAGGAAGGAAAACTGAAAGAAAAAAAACAAAGGATTTGATGCATGGACGACTCAGGCTAAAGCATTTCTAGTGGCAGGAATGCACAAGGACGTGGTTAGTTTTTGTTGTACATGTCATACATGCCAAATGGTAGGTACGTCACAGGCAGTAATAAAACCAGCACCTTTGTCGCCAATTCCTGTATTCGAAGAACCTTTCACGTGGGTTATGATTAGTTGTGGAGCTCCCCTTTCCAAAATTAAAGTGGATACCAATACCTGCTGATCAGAATGAATGTGTCTACCCGATTTCCAGGGAAAATTCCAATATGGGGTGTTAAGGCAAAAAAGGAGGTAGAGGAGTTGGTAGCGTTCTTTACTCGCTTTGGGCTACGCAGTGTGATTTAGTTAGACTAAGGGTCTCATTTTACTGATCAGCTGATTCAGGACGTCATGGATAGCTTCGGCATGCAGCAGTGTAAATCAAGTGCATCGCATCCCGAATCCCAGGGGGCCTTGGAAAGTTGGCATCAGATGCCGAAGACAATATGAATAGTGTCCTGTCAGAATTCCCCGTATGATTGCAATAAAGGTGTTCCATTATATTGTTTGTCATTAGAGATGCCCCAAATAAATCTACTCAGTTTACTTCCTTTGAATAAATATTCGTACATGAAGTGAGAGGTCCTTTGAAATTAATTAAATATAAATTGACAGGACCGAAGTTGGAGATCTCACACTTGGATTATGTGTCTGAGGTGAGGGAGAAATTAGATGGAGTAGGTGAGTTAGCTAAACAGCACCTGAAGAGGACACAGCCCTCGAGTGAAGCAGGTGGCAGATAAAAAAACTCTGAAACTTTGACGATTTCCCGTGGGGATGGCGTGTTAGTATTGCCACCAGTGGTAGGAAATCCCTTCAAAGCCAGGTTTAGTGGCCCCTTTCAAATTAAAAAAATACTGACTCAGTTCAACTATCTGGTAAAGATACCGGATATGACAAAAAAGTCAGAATACGTCATGTGAATGAATAATGCTCCAGACACATTTAAGACTCAGGAACGGAGTTGTGGCCAGATGAACAAATTTTGCAGTTTGTCTGTATGATGTAGTGATCTTTAGCAAGTGATTGAAAGCTCACATGTTACAGTTGGCAGAGCATGTTGAGCGATTACAAGAAGCAAACTTGGTAATAAACTTAAAGAAAACAAAATTCACGAAGGCAGAGGTGACGTTCTTTGGACATTACATTGGCCATGGAAGGTTGACCCCATGGAACACAAAGACGAAGGGCTTTGAGGAATTTCCACAACCATCCTCGAAGAAAGAGGTGCATCGATTTTTGGAACTGAGTGGATTATATTGGAAGTTTGTTGCAAACTTCAGCAGCGTATTGCTACCACTGAAGGATTTATTAAAAAAAGAACACAGATTGTGGTGGACAAAACAATGGCAGGAAGCATTTGAGAATTTTAAAGCAGGATTAATCACTGCACCAGTTTTAGGTAGAGCAAATATTTTGATCCCCTTTGAAAATTGTGTTTGATGCTCGGGATATAGTGGTCGGAGATGTATTGATACAGAAAGATGACGATGGAATTGAATGGCCAATTCGCTACTTGTCGAAAAAACTCTATTAGCCAGGAAAAAAGTACAAAATCTCCATTATTGAAAAGTTTTGCACTGGACGTACAATATTTTAATGTTTATATGACAAAGGAATTGTCGGAGATGGTTGTGGACAACGACAAACCTCTAGCATTTTTTGGAATATTTAAAGACCAGAATACGAGACTATTTCATTGGAGTGTTATCTTACCGACGTTAAACTTACAAAATGTCCATGCTGTTGATCCTAAAATGTGATAGCAGATGCGTTATCGCGGATTTAAAGAAAAAAGATGAGATACGATTTGACTTATTGCAGCGTTATATTTGTATGCAGAATTAATATGCATGGTATAGCTGAGATGAATACGTTTGTCTTTCATAATAATGGGATTAAGAATTAGAGGAAATCAAATGAAGCCGTCTTTTCATTCTGCTGGATTTTCTTTCCTGAAGTGGGGAAGTATTATGAAGCCAAAAGCATGTCAGGTCACTTTAAGACAGAATGGGTTTTGCTGAATAGAAAGTACAGCCACAGATGCCAGCTAAAGGTCAGACTGTTCCACATGTAACAATTAGCTAGGAAATGGATAGCTGAGTTTTGGTTGCTGATTTGACAACAATTCAAATACAAACAAAGAGTTTAACTAATGCTCAGGATACCAGAATTTGAATACTATCATTTGGATACCTGGAAAGAAATCAAATTATAAGAATGATTATATCATGGGGAGTACATAAACCCAGAATTTTGAACACTAGAGGGAGAGCCACTGCTATCCAACAGCAGAGTAACTGCTGTAGAGCAGGAGTGTTAACTGGCCATCTCAAACACTCTCTAACAAAGATACATGGTCATGTCAAACGTACTTGCAGTAAACAAAACATGACCCAGGGAGATCAGCAGCTGAAAGAGTTAACACAGCGGGGAAGATAGAGACTGTGTGGTCTGGAGATTGTAACGTTTAATATGTGGGTTGTTGGAACAGCATATTTTTCCAGAGTCGGAGTCAGATAGTAAGTAGCTAAGACAAGGGGCGGGGTGGGCCGGGGGGGGGCTGGGATCTGTGAATAGTTGTTGTTTAGTGTTCACGATTAAAGTTAAGAAAATAAATTGCTAATTTTTGTTTAAATAGTGGAATGTAGGAGATCTGTACCACTCATATTTTAACAGATTATGAGGTGAGGCGAGCTTTTCTGGGACTTTGGTTTTAATTAACAGAGGGGTTAGACTCCACCTTGTAAATGTCCATCCACGCTAACCTCATTTCCCTGCAGTTAGCCCATATCCTTCCAGTCCTTTCCGATCCACATATTTATCCAAATGCTTTTGAAATGTTGTTAATGTACCCCCTCAGCCACATCTGCTCTCAGCACATCCGCGTACCAGCCTCTTTGTAAAGACGTGATGCCTCAGGTTCCCTTTTATTCCTTCCACTTTAACCTTAAACTGATCCCCTGTCGTCCTCGATTTTCTAAACCTTGGAAAAGACTGAGAGCATTCACCCTATCTATATTCCTCATGATCTTATACAGCTCTATAAGGTTCCCCCCCACCCCCACCTCAGTCTCCTAAGCTGTAAAGAAAAGGTCCTAGCTTGTCCAACCTCTCCCTATTACTCAAACCATTGGGTCCTGGCAACGTCCTTGTAAATGTCTTCTGTACTCTTCCTAATTTCATTACATCCTCCCTATAACAAGGTGACAAAACTGAACACAATATTCTAAGTGCGGCCTTACCAAAGTCCTGTGTAACTGCAACATAAATTCCCAACTTCTATACTTAATGTCCTGCCTGATGAAGGCCAGTGTCCCAAATGCCTTTTCACTGCCCCGTCTACCTGTGACTCCACTCTCAGGGTATCGTGCACCTGAACGCTAAGGTCTCTCTGCCTACTATACCCCGTAGGTTGCTCTCATGCACCATGAAATTCCTACCTTGTATTGATATTCCAAAATGAAAGACCTCACTACTCTATATTCAACTCCACTTGCCATTTCTCGGCCCACTTGCCCACCTGATAAAGGGCCTGCTGCAATTTCTGATAAACTTCCTCACTGATCACGCTACCATTTATTTTCGTGTCGTCTGCAAACTTATTAATTATGGCTTGTACATTCTCAACCAAATGATAGATAACAAACAGCTATGGACCCAGTCTCCGGTCTGACAAGCATCCTTCCACTAAACTTTCTGCTTCCTACCAACAGGCCAACTTTGTATCCAATTGGCTAAATCCCCCAGCATTCCACTCGATGTAATCTTACAGAATAGCCTGCCATATGGAAACTTATAAGGCCTGACTGAAATCCATAGAGACTACGTTTACCGTTCTGCCCAAATCAACCTTCTTGATCACTTCATCAAATGACTCTAAGACATTTGGGAAGCATGATCTCCCACTCACAAGTTTATGCTGACTGCTCCGAATCAAACCCTTTGTAAGTAATGGGTGCAGTCAATGGTATGCTGTCCTTCATTGTAAGATGATTCGAATACATAAGTAAAGCCATCTTCCTGCTGTTGTAGAGCCTTGCTGAGGGAGTATTTGGGGCACTCACTACATATTTGATCTCCTTTGTAAGGGATGATCTCATTACCGCAGACACAGGTGATGGTAACATGAGGATAGAGTGAAGAAGTTGAGTGTTTAATATGCAGAGCTGTGAGCGTCGAAGAAATGATGATGCTGAAACACGAGGAGTGGCAGCGATCTCTTATTTCCAAAACAGACATTGACAGGGAGAGAAATTCCATACTTTACCCAGGATTGATTGGTTTGATTTATTGCCACGTGTGCCTCAGTACAGGGAAACACTTTATTTATGAGCAGTGGAGGCAGATCATTGTAAGCATGGCCAGGCAGACCATGGGTGGAAATAGACTTGGACAGAGTAAGGCATACAGGTTACACTGAACAGGACGAGCACGAGACAAGATCAACATGAGCAAGATCAGCATTATTTGAACTTCGACAGTTCATTCATCAGTCTAACGTGACTTTCCTAATCGTTCTTATTCCTAAATTAACTCTCCCCACGTTATTGTGCAGTCGGCATGTGAACCCGTACTGAACGTCAGGTTGCTCACAATCCCCAACAGCAGCCACAATACCTTCCATCTGAAACAGGTAGCTTTTCCCAACAGCTTCTGCCCTACATAGAGAACACCAGGCTGGCTTCTTGGAGATGAAAGATGCCTTCTTGAGTCTTCATACAAGATATATGGCTTCTCTGCTCACTGCTAGAAAACCACGTTAAAGTGTGTATCATGAGGAACGGAGCCAGGAGGAACAACGTGGAGCAGTGTGTCTGTGCAGCTTCTGCTCTACTTGTTCATCATGTTAGAGCATCATTTAGGAGACACTTAAGACTGCCAATGCTGGAGATCAGAGTAGAGAGTGGATTGCTGGAAAAGCACAGCAGGTCAGGCATTATCCGAGAAGCAGGAGAACCGACGTTTCCGGCATAAGACATTCATCAGGAATCAGCATAAATTCCCTCATGTTGCCCTGTGTAAGGGCATTGAGTGGGAATGGCCTCCTGCTGTTCCTGTGTAAGTGGCTCAAGGGACTGCCTGGCTTCTTCCTCATCCGATTGGACAAGGACAGGGGACTGACTGGGTTACCCCTGATTCCTGATTGACAGTTCGATATGCTGACAAGTGTGACAATGCTGCAGCTTTAAGAGGTCATTTTGTCCTGGTTTGAGAGAGATTAAACGATTGTTACCAAGCTGGCTAGTTCAGACCACTTGAGTAAACAGCTAGCGAGGCCTTGGGTTTATTTTAATGCAGGTTTGGGTTCATTTTAATGCAGCCTGAATGGGTGTAGCCAGTTCTCACAGATTAGGATCACTGGGTTATGATTGGGGTCTCCACAGAGTTGAATGTTTCAGGGAATGTCTCCTGGCTGCTACTCTCTCTGAATTTTCTCTTGATGCTGTTTTCAATTCCTGAATTTTCCTTTTTGCCAAGGGCTGTGTTTATGGGAATTTCTTATGTTGGACTAGTTCATTAGTAATAGCTCCTAGATCTATTATTCTGTTAAGTTGTCCAATTGAATTACGTTATTTTAAAGTACTCTTTCTTTGGTTTTATTTCATCTTTCGTGTTTAAATAAATGGTGTTTTGCTTCACACCGAGTGGTTTGACCAGTCACATTGCAACTGGAACAGACAGTTTACATTTCCTTTAAAATAAAAAAAATAGAATTCAATGTTTGTGAGAAAACATTAGAGTCTAGGCTACTGTCTTCAAATAGTTTCGAGGGGCTTTGGTGTGGTCCATCACACTAGACTCAATCTCTTCCTGAGTAATAGGCTGGAGGCACTGAATGGGTTGTCCCTGTTCTTCTCCAATAGTGTCAATGGGCTGAATGGCTTCCTTGTATGCCTGTGAAACCAGCGTTAGGTGCTGAATGAACTCTTGTTTTACTGTGGTAATTGGTAGTGTCCAGTAGTGCTGTTACATGAATGCTACAGACATGTTAACAGCATAAGTTTCAATGGAGTATGGGTCTTGCTGCACATGGACACAGGCCAGTTCAGGAGCTGACAGAGGATAACATGTTCTAAACATTGTGGAATCTTCAGTGACCATACCCATTTTTGATTTTATGGTGGGGAGGGTGGGGGTGGGGGCGGGGAGACATTGATGAAGCAGCTGAAGCTGTTTGTGAAGAGGAAGCGACCTTGAGGATCTCCCAGAGAGGTGACCAAGGACTGAGATGATGAACATCTTCCTTTGTGCCATGTTTGACTCCAAACACTGGAGCGTTTACTTCGATTCCCATTAAGTCCAGTTTTGTTAAGTTCCTTGATGTCAACAGAAGTCAACCACGACCCTAGTGTCAACCTCTTTTGTTCAAATCAAAAATCCATGATATAGGAGCAGCAAGTGTTTTCTTCAAACAGGTGGTGTTGAATATCAGAACTTCTCTTCTCAAGAGTGTTGGGGAGCTAGATGACTGAAAGTATTTGAAGAGGAGGTATATAGATTTTGACCTGTCAGGGAGGTGAGGGCTATGAGGAATTGGGCATTAAAGAGGATTTCAGACCGAGAGCAGATCAGCCACAATCGTAGTGAAGGACAAGGCATGCTTGGGGAGTGAACGACTTGCCCCTGTTTCTGATGTACTCACATTCTGTTATTGGAAAGTTAGTGGGTATTATTTTAATGAATGTTTGTTATTGAATTTTGCAGTCAGAAAAACCAGAGGATTTTGTGAGCCATCGCTGGGTGCGGTATAGGGGCTGTATTCTCAGTGAATCTGGGTCTATAACATGACCAACAAATGAAGCACAAGTTGCAGAGAGGGGAAACTCTGTAAAGAGAAATGAGGGGCCTCTTTCATCCCTAGTCTGTGTTTCCCAATTACATTTCCCAAATCACCTCAAACCGTGTGTGACAGTCTTGAGAGGCTGAATGGTCTCCTTTGTTACTGTGCACCAGGTTATAGGAGTAAGTGGCCTCCAACTGTCCCTGTCTATCAGGTATGAGGGGCTGAATGGAACACAGAAACAGGACTGAGCAGCAGGAGTGGGTCATGAGAGACATTGAGCCTTCTCAACCAGGCACTAAGATTGTGGCTGATCAGGAAGTGGTCTCAGCCCCACTTTCTTGTCTGCATCCCATTATGCATGACTCACTTCTCTGTCAAATATTTACCTAATGCAGCTTTCAATCAATATGAGCATAGAGGCACGATAAACTTCCAGTGAAGAGAATTCCCAGTTGAAAGGACCTTTCAGAATTATTCGTCATTCTTTTTATAGAATCAGAGAGTCATGCAGAACGGAAGCAGACCCGTTAGTCCAATCTGTTCACTCCGATCAGATATCAAATCTGATCCAGTCCCATTTGCCAGCATTTGGCTAATATCCCTCCTCTTTCAGATGTTTTTTAAATGTGCGATTGTAACCGCCTTCAGCACTTCCTCTGACAGCACTTTCCGTACACACACCACTCTCTGTATGAAACATTTACCTTCAGGTCCCTTCTAAATCATTCGCTCTCTCCCCTTCAACCTATGCCCTCTTGTTCTGGACTACGCTATACTGGGAAATATAATGTGGCTGTTCAGAATATCCATGCCCCTGATTATTTTATAAACCTCTGCAATGTCACTTCCTCAGCCTCGAACACTCCAGGGGGAAACACCTCAACCTAATTAACCTCTCCCTAAAGCTCAAACCTCCAGACCTGGAACATCTGTGTAAGTCATTTCTGCAGAAAACCGAGTTGTACGCAGTATTCTTAAAGTGGGCTCACCAACATCCTGTACAGATGCATCATGCCACCACAACACCATGGTCGGCACGGTGGCACAGTGGTTAGCACTGCTGCCTCACAGTGCCAGAGACCCTGGTTCAATTCCCGCCTCAGGCGACTGACTGTTCTCCCCGTGTCTGTGTGGGTTTCCTCCGGTTTCCTCCCACAGTCCAAAGATGTGCATGCTAAATTGCCCATTAGGTAAGGGGTGGGTTTCGCTTCGGTGGGTCGTTGTGGACTTGTTTGGCCGAATGGCCTGTTTCCACACTGTAATGTAATCTAAACTCCTATACTCAATGCTCTGACTGATTAAGGCAAATGTGCCAAATGTGTTCTGCACCACTCTGTCTACCTGTGACTCCACTTTCAAGGAACAATGCACCTGCAGCCCTAGGTCCCTTTCTTCCACAACAATCCCCAGGACCTTACCATTAAGTGCATAATTTCTGCCCTGATTTGCCTTCCCAAAATGCAAAACCTCGTATTTATCTAAATTAAACTTCATCTGTCACTCCTTGCCCCTTTGTCTCATCTATTTATGGTATCGTTGTACTCTGAGATAATTTACTACTCCACCTTTCTGATGTAATCTGTAAATTTACCAACGATGGCCCCAATATTCACACCTAAATCCTTTACATAAATGATGAACTGCAGTGAACTCAATACTGATTCTTACACTGCTGTTCACAAGCCTCCAGTCTGAAAAATATCCCTCTTCCTTCAAGCCAATTGTGACTAGCTTCTTCTGTATCCCATGTGACTGAAATTTACTAATCTGTCTACCAATCAGAATGAAATACTAGCTATGAAGAGATGTTGAGTTGGTTAGGTTTATTTTCACGAGAAAAAAAGGAGATTGAGGGGGGACCTGATTGAGGTTTGCAAAATCATGAAGGGTATAGACAGAGTGGACAGAGACAAGCTTTTTCCCAGGGTGAACGATTCAATAACGAGAGGTCGTGCTTTCAAAGTGAGGGGTGGAAAGTTAAGGGGGATACACGCGGTAAGTATTTCACTCAGAGGGTGGTGGGCGTTTGGACCACGTTGCTAGCAGAGGTGGTAGAGGCAGGCAGGTAGATTCATTAAGATGCGTCTGGACAGATGCATGAGTAAGTGGGGTGCAGAGGGAGACAGATGCTTAAGAATTGACCGACAGATTTAGACAGTACATTTGGATCGGCTCAGGCTTGGAGGGCGAAGGGCCTGTTCCTGGGATGTACATTTTCTTTGCTCTTTGTTCTTTAAATGAACACCTTGCTGAAGTCCCTATCGACAATGTCTACCAAACTGCCTTCACCAGTCTTCTTTGTCACCACTTCAAAAGACTCAGTCAAATGAGTGAGTGAGGCATGATTTCCCATACAGAAAGTCACGTTGTCTACCCCGATTAGCCCTTGCCTTCCCAAATGTATGTAAATGTTATCCCTCACAATCTCCTCCAACAACTTACCCACCACTGACATCAGGCTGACCAGCCGATAGTTCCCCGGATTTTTGGGTCACTGTTTCCTTTTTTAGTCCCACTCCTCCACTGCTCACAACAAATGTTAAATGTAACCAGGTTGGTGATATGACCGATCATATCGGTCTCAGACTGGGTCAGGGTCAGTTTTAGGAACAAGTCAGGCTAGTTTGTTTAATCTGCTAAAACAACACATTTATGATCCAGAGCAATGTTATTCAAACTGTGATGGAAAGATGAATGGTAAACTGTTTGGGTATTGTAAATATATAATCAATTTTTCACTTTCTAAAAACACACACACACACACACACACACACACACACACACACACACACACACACACACACACACACACACACACACACACACACACACACACACACACACACACACACACACACACACACACACACACACACACAATCTCTGCAATTTTAACTTGAAAGAACTTTGTCCAGATAATATTGGAACTCATGACAAAGGAAAAATTGCAAGATTGTCCAAAACGTTATTCTGCTTCTGAAGATATTGTCCTCACACAAGCTGCTCGCAATGGGATTTCATCCTGGGAGAGTTGGATTTGGCTTATTTCCCTTTGCTTTAGGCAGTGAGGAGATTCCAGGGAATTCTGGTCAGGGATCAACCAAAGGGTAGCACGGTGGTTCGCACTGCTGCCTCACAGCACCAGAGACTTGGGTTCATTTACAGCCTTGAGTGACTGTCTGTGTGGAGTTTGCACATTCTCCACTTTTCTGTGTGAGCTTCTAAATGGGTGATCTCGTTTCCTACCACAGCTCAAACTGTGTAGGTTCGTTGGATTGGTCATGCTAAATTGTCGGTCGTGTTTAGTGATTTCTAGGTTAGATGTAATAGTCGGAGGTAAATACAGGGAAATGGGTTTGGAAGGTTGGAATGGACTTGTTGGGCGGAAGTGCCTGTTTCAACACTGCAGGAATTCCAGAAAAATAAGAAAGGTAACGATGACTTTAGAGGGGTTTTTTTTTAGCTCGCACACATTGCTGGGATGAGGAACAATGAGGGAGAGAGAGTGCAATAGACCATTCCTTCTCAGGCAGATTACATTTTCTCCCTCTCTGAGCTGAATCACACAATAATGTCATCCTCTCACAAAGTAGATCATGTGAGGTCTCCTTGTACATTGTTCAAACTGTGTCTCCATCACATTCCCTGCTCCGGGTAGGTGCATCATTGCTGCTGTCATGCACAGAGCCATACCCTGAGCAGAAAATGGTCTCGATTGATTTGAAATATGTTTACATGGCTCTGTGTCATTAAAAAATAAAATGCTTAATTTATTCAGAATACCTTTGTTAAAATGAATGCATTTTTAATTGCTGGAAAAGCTCGGCAGTCTGTCAGCATCCAGATGCATTTTACATGCTGTAGTTGTACCACCCTCCACCACTTCCTCTGGCAGCTCATTCCATTAACACACCAACCTCTGTGTGAAAAGGTGCCCTTTAGGCCTCATCAAAACCTTTCCCCTCTCACTTTCAACCAATGTCCTCTAGTTTTGGACGCCCCTAACCTGGGGAAAAACCCTGACTACTCACCCTATCCATGACCATTCTGATTTTATAAACCTTTACTGCTGCGAAATGTGACTTCAATCAACACGAATAACTGTACTTTCAGTCATCCTGGGTCTAAATTCTAAAATGCAGTACTGACACCTCTTCCTTCTCCATCAAGTCACAATTCTAAATCCATTTTAATCAGTTTGTTCAGATGTATCATGAGACACTTCTGTGGGATTTGCACCTGGACCTTTGTGCCCGGAGGTAGGGACACTAGCATCACTCGGCAATACCCATAAAGCTGTCACATTATTCTCCTGTGTGTTTGTTCATCAGCCCGTACTGACATGATGTGACATACCTCTGCAACAGGCAGGACTTGAATCCAGGCCTTCTAGTCCAGAGCTAGGAACACTACCACAGAAGTTCAGGAATTGGAATCAAATCCAGAGTTCTGGCTGAGAGGCAGGTACACTACCCACTACATCACCGTACCCAGATTTTGGGTCATATTTTAGTGCCCACCTTCAGCTCGGTGTGGATTTGTTATAATCAGGTTACCATTACTGAACTACAAAAAACACTTGGAAATGTTAAACAAATGCAAGATATTTGTCTCAATTGTAGGATGTTGAGTGCACGTGCTATGCTGTCGAACTTAACTATGAACGTCTTTAATCGCTATTATCTGTAGTCTGCAATATTAGGGAAGAAATCCTGCAGACACACTCTGCCCAATGAAGGGTCTCAAATTGATATTTATTACTGAATACCAGAGATGAAGGAAGATTTTAATTTCTGGTCCCAAAACACCGATCACTGTAACCCATCTCGAACATGCGACAGCCCTCTTCCTAAAACCATGAAATGATACCAGGCCGCTGATTACTGTCCAACCTCTCGTCCCCACTGACTGTGTCTGCAATCTGTCCCTCCTCCCCCTAACCACACAAGGTAAACCAAGCTCAGGGTTTTTGTGAAAATCAAGGCCGGAGTGTGTGGGCATCCTGGAAAGGGGGAGGGAATTTTAAAATTAAACGGAGAAGGTGACGAGGTGGTAATATCACTCACTGGGCTGAGAGGTGGCAGATGGAGTTTAGTTTAGATTAATTTGAGGTGTTGGATTTGGTAAATCAAACAAGAGCAGGACATATACAATTAAAAGTAGTGTCTTTGGCAGTGTTGTAGAACAGAGACCTAGGCCGTCATGTATAATTCTTTAAAATTTGCATCTCATATAGATAGTGTAGTTCAGAAGGTGTTTAACACGATTGTCTTCATTGACCAGACCTTTGAATATCGGAACTGGGACGTCATGTTGAGGTTGTATAGGATATCGGTGAGACCTCTTCTGGAAGACTGTGTCCAGCCTGGTCACCCTGCCCGCTCATTCCATAGGCACACCACCCTCTGGGTGAAAAAAGCTGTCTCTTCGGTCACTTGTAAGTGTTTCCACTCTCACCTGCAATATATGTCCTCCAGTTCTGGACTCCCCTACCCTTAGAAAATATATTGACTATTCACTTTGATATTATTGACCTTGATATTAATAAGCTGGAGACGGTTCAGAAGAGATTAACCTGGATATTGTTGGGAATGGAGGGATTGAGCTACAAGGAGAGGCTGGATAGGCTGGGACTTTTTCACTGGAGGGTATGAGAATAAAAGGGTAACTTTACAGAGGTTTATAAAATAATGAGGGGTACAGAGAAGCTGAATGTCTGATGTCTTTTCCCTCGAGTTGTGGATTCAAAACTGAGGGATCTTTTAAGGTGCGAGGAAAAAGATTTACAAAAGTCATGAGAGGTAATTATTTTAGACAGAAGCATGCATGTATGTGAAATGAAGTTGCAGAGCAAGTGGTGAAAGCAGGGACAGCTACAACTTTTAAAGGACATTTAGATCAGTACATGGATAAGACATCAGTTTGGATGGTGCTGTGAGCAGCTGCCCTCTCCCTCCCCCTCTCTGAATGAATCCCTCTTGGTTTTCACCCTCTGCCAATGCCTGTGCAGTGGCGTGTGGAGGCCAGCAGACGGTGGCATTGCATCACTTTAAGCACCACAGAGACTGCCAGACCTGCCCCACACAGACACACACAGATACACACACGGGAAAGGTTAGGACACGGCGTGAAGCTCATCTGGTAACTTAAATAAAACATAAAGAAATACTCAATTCGCCTCGTAAACTGTTAAAATATGAGGGACAGCGAACTCCCAAATTCCACTGTTAAAAGAAAAACATCAATTTATTTTTTAACTCTGAAAGTGAACATTTTACATTAACTATGCACAACTCTGGGACCCTCTTTCTCATAACTGCTTATTTCCAGACTCCATCTCTATAGCAATATACTGTTTCTGGGTCTGCCATCCTCTCATATCAGAGGTGCTTGTAAGCTCTCGGTTCAGAAAAGCATTCACTCACTTTTAAAGGTACAGTACACACTTTCAACTTCATCACATTATACCTTGATGGATATCGATAAGTGGAACCTATCCGGATTTCTCTTACTCTATGGTTTGTCAATAGTTAATTTGCTCCGTCTGGTGTGTGTCAGGATTTTTGTTGCTCCATTGACAGCATGTCATTATTCGACCCCATCCATAGGAATATATCAGTATTTCACTTGCTCACACTTGTGAGTGTGGCAGGATTTCAGTTGTTTCATGGGGACTGTGACGCTATGACAATCTCAATGTTTGTAGATGGCACCAAACCTGGAAGAACTCTGAAGTCTATAGAGGACCGCGTGGAACTCTAACACAACAGTGATACGTTGGTGTAGTGTTCAGATTTATGCAGTTGGGATCAGTGCAGGGCAGTGTGAGGTGATGGACTTTATAAAGGGGGTGCAGGAACAGACAGCGCTGGGTGCATATGAGCACAGATTGTTGAAGGTGTCAGGACAAGTTGGGAGAGCAGTAACTATCACAGATTAGTTTCAGTATCTGAGCTGTTTACAGGAGGGAGGTGTAGGAGGGAGTCTCCGTGCTCCCCTCCTGGGAGGTTGGGGAGACAATGTGTTGTGAGCCCACCCTCCTGCCCACCAAGACCGTGGGGATACAATTTGTACCAGCTCGACATAAAAGGGAGATGGCATCAGGGCCACGGCTTCTAAGTTGTGCCGGGGGGAAACGGAGCTGCCAGTGGGTTTAAAGTGAGAATTGCCCTTCACTGAACATTGCTCCTTACTCGGTCGATGGGATGTGGATGTTTCAGAATCTCCACACGAGGCGTCTCGGTCCTCTCCGGCTCATACCAGGGTCGTCCCCACATGGCAGGGGGAGGGGGTGAGGGAACGGATATCGGGCACTCCACCACCCGGCTTGCCCCTTTCTGTCCTATTCCAGGCTGTTTCTCCTGGAATGGGAGAAAGGGAGGGAAGGGAATGAGGGTGGGAGTGGGTGTGGCCCTGCTATTAGTGCTGGTGTAGGTGGGGATAATGGCAAATGGTGAGGTTTTCAGAGGAAGTCTGTCGGCAGTGTTGTATCCATGCAGTGTAATTGATCTGGGGGGTAAAGTGGACGGGGGGACAGAGAGAGCGAGAGTGACAGAGAGACAGAAACAGAGAGAAAGACAGAGAGAGAGAGACAGAGAGACAGAGACAGAGACAGAGACAGAGACAGAGACAGAGACAGAGACAGAGACAGACAGAGAGAAGGTGCTGCATGCCTCAGTGAGAGTGGTGGAGCATGAGCCTTGTTCGGGGATCGGTGCTATAACAGATATACAGTGAGTGTGAGGGAGCAGAGAGAATACGGTGATCCTTATCCTGACAGAGCTGGGTGGGGAGCTCAGACCATGCTCGATGGTGTGGCTCCCTCTGGGAAGAGAATGGTCCCCCTCTGTACTAGCCCATCCACCAGGACCTCTGTGCCCCTGTCGACAAACTGTGTTGTAATTGTCCTTTATCTGCCATGCTCAGGGTAAAATGTGCAGGGCAGCTCCGAACACAGAAAGCTAATGGCCTAATGGCCTTTTAAAGATGGCACCAGTGTCAGGGATCATGGAATATCCAGGGACATCCGGGCGATGGTGAGTACCTCCAACCACGATGGGTGGGAGAATCGTGCTGGTATTGAATGAGATGGACCCCATGGGGTGGGGTCTGGTAGTTAATAAGGTGAGTTCGATAAGTTAGCACCAGGAAACTAGATCTGCCTCGTGCAGACAATCCCTCTGTCACACTCAAGGAAAATGGCACTGAGACAAATTATTGTTAGATTTAGCCCAATGAGTCAAAGCCTCTGCAGACCCTACACCAAGATACAAAGCTGCAGAAAAAATACTCATCCAATACTCTGCATCATCTGAACTCCCACCAATATCCTGTTCACCTATCCTTCCTGGTGTAGGTGGGGATAATGGCAAATGGTGAGGTTTTCAGAGGAAACCTCTGGCTTATGTTACAGCATGCTGTTAAAAGGTTTTCATTTCAGCATTCTCAAACCTGGGAAGAAATCCTTCCATAACACTGTCTCTTAGTATCCCCCCACTGTATATTTCCCATACCACTCCCATTTGTTATTGTTTAAACGGATTACCCCTCCATCTCTGTCTCTCTATGGCAGTGATATTCACACACACAGCACCCCCTTGTCATGGCCAAATGGAGAGATGGAGCTGGAAATGGATGGGAGCTGCATATCCTGTCAGTTCCAGCATGGGCTGCAAGATTCCCCACCCTGGGCAGGGATCTAATACAGTGTTACTGAACACTGCACGAGGATGGTGTACACAATCCTACATGCTGGGAGGGTAACTGCTCCTTGTGTACAGATCAATGCACTGGGGTGGTATACACTTCTCTACACACTGAGAGGGTAACTGCTGTGGTTTACAGATCAATGCACTGGGGAGGTGTACACAGTCCTAGATACTGGGAGGGTAACTGCTCCTGGTTTACAGATCAATGCACTGGATGATGTACACAGTCCTACATGCTGGGAGCGAAACTGCTCCTGCTTTACAGATGAGTGCACTGGGGTGAGGTACACAGTCCTACATGCTGGGAGGGTAACTGCTCCTGGTAAACAGATCAACGCACTGCATTGGTGGGCACAGCTGTACATGCTGGGAGGGTAACTGCTCCTGGTTTACAGATCAATGCACTGGGATGGTGTACACAGTCCTACATGCCGGGAGCGAAACTGCTCCTGGTTTGCAGATCAGTGCATTGGGGTGGGGTACACAGTCCTACATGCTGGGAGGGAAACTGAGCTTGGGCTTTAGATCAATGCAGTGGGGTGGAGTACACAGCCCTACATGCTGGGAGAGTAACTGCTCCTGGGTTGCAGATCAATGCACTGGGTGGTGTACACAGTCCTACATGCCGGGAGGGTAACTGTTCCTGGTTTACAGATCAGTGCACTGGGGCGTTGTACACAGCTCTACATGCTGGGAAGGTAACTGCTCCTGGTTTACAGTTTAATGCACTGGGGTGGTGTAACACAGCTCTGCATTCTGGGAGGGTAACTGCTCCAGGTTACAAATTGGTGATCACTGCACAGCTCCCGGTGCTGGGCAGATATCTACTCCAGGTTTATCGATTAATGCATGGGTGTGGTCTCTACTGCTTCTCACACTGATCAGGCAGGAGGCTGGAGGAACACAGCATGCCAGGCAGCTTCAGGAGGTGTGGAATTTGACATTTCCGGTGTAAACCTTCTTCAGAACTCCTGCAGAAGCGTTACTCCCGAAACGTCGACTTCTCCACCTCCTGATGCTGCCTGGCTTGCTGTGTTCTTCCAGCCTCCTGCCTGTCTACTTTGGATTCCAGCATCAGCAGTTTTTTTTTGTCTTTGTCCCAGCTTCACATACTCGAAAGATGGTTTATTGATAAATTCTCTGACAAGATCTGTGCAGTGTTCCACTCTGGAAAGATTGCTGGATTGTATTGACCAGTGCAATGGATGAATCTGTTGCTGGTTTGTACTGAGCAGTACATTGACCTGATCTGCACCGTGTTCCACGGTGAACAGATAGCTCCTCTGGGCTAGTTCTGTGAGGTGGATTGAGAAGGTGGTAAATCTAACCATTTCAGCTGATTTGGCAATGCCTTTAGTTCCCATTCCTGTGATTGGACCCTCCGTCTCTCACCCCATCATGTTACAGTGTGTCCAGGTACAGTACATCATGTTGATGAATACCCACTCTCCTAGCAGCAGCCACAGTCTCTTCATTCAGAAGCAGGCAGCCATTCCCATTGGCCTCGGGTCTCCACGGAGAAATGAATGATGGCCTTTCAGATAAAGGCTGTCGCGGTGGTACAAGGCTCAAAGCATCCTCCCCCTCACCAAGTCCCACCACAAACCAACCACATCAAAATATCCTGTGAGTACTGAGAGTAATGGGGCCACTGGGAACATCAGGGAGCAGACCATCAGAGAGATGTGGCCACACTTCCCATGTCTGAACAGGTCAGCGTGAACTCTCCAGTACACATGGTATCACCATCTATGTAATACACAGTCTATTATTCTCCCTGAAAGAAAAATCACAGGTTCACTGTTATCCACATTATATTCGATCAACCAAGTTCTTGTCTGTTACTTATCCATTTACAGATTCTCTATCTCCCCTTGATAACCGCAGTTCCTCTCGATCTTACTGTCAGTTTAAATTTAGTTCGAACATGTTTGTTCCATTTCTGGAAACCATTTGTATAGTTTGCAAATAGTTGAGGTCCCAGCACTGGTCACTGTGTCACTGCAGTCGTTAATTTGTGTTAAACTGATAGAGACTGATTTCTCCCTAATTTATCCCTGCTCCTGGCTCAGTAACCCGTTCCCCATCCCCCCCCCAACACCCCTACCCACCCCCCACCCTAGTATTCCTGTGTAGCAGCTTTGATTGTTCCCTTCCATTTCCTGTGTAACCGGTATGAGAGATTAAAAGATCTGCTCCAGTTGCTGAGTAAAAGCCTCCAATGGCCTCATTCTGTTCCTGTTTAAAACTCTTGATGGGGTGAATAGCCTGTTTCAGTACAGGTGTAGTTGGGAATGGTGCAGAACATTTTGGAACCATCAGTGAACAGCCCACTCCTGACTTTATGGTGAAGGGAAGGCCATTGATGCTGCAGCTGCTGCTAACCCACAGTGCCTCATGGATGGCCAGCTTCCATGGGCTTGGTCCTTTAGAAGTATGTCCTACTTCACAGGAGGGAGTGCCACATAACACAGTGGGCAGGGTCTTCAATATGAGGCTGAGACTGTGCCTCCACCAGGACTGTGTGCTGGCTGCTCCTACAGATACTGTCAGGGACAGATCCCTCTGGGACAAGAGATTTGGTAAGAATGTTTCCCTCTTGTTGGTTCCTCCATCACTTCCCCCAGTCTGGCTGCTGTGTATATGAGGTCTCTTCATGCCCAGTCAGTGGGGGACCTGTGGGGACACTCTTGGTGATGGACATTGAAGTCCCACACCCAGAGGACGGTCTGTGTCCTTGTCACCCTCAGTGCTGCCTCTGATTTGTTTCCAACATCGAGCGAACTGAGTTATCACCGGGGGTAGGGATGGGGGCAGGAGATGACCGTCCTCAGGCTATTTCCTTGACCATCTGTGACCTGTTACCATGATCCTTCCCGGGTTCTGGAATCAAAGTTGGGGAATTGCAGGGTAACTCTTTCTCTGACTGTATCACAGGGCATCCCCACCACTTGTGGGTCTGTCCTGCCGGTGGGACAGGATATACCCAGGGATGGTGATGGGGCTTCATGAAACATTACCGATCAGGCCTGATCCCATGATTATGACGGTGTCAGACTGTTTTCTGACTGGGGGTGTGATGCTGGAAAAGCACAGCAGGTCAGGCAGCATCTGAGGAGCAGGGGAATGAACGTTTTGGATATAATCCCTTCATCAGGGATGAGGCTTGTGGGCAGGGGAGCTGAGAGATAAATGGGAGGGGGATAGAGCTGGGGTTGGGGCTGGGACTGGTGGAAGGAAGCTGGGAATGTGATCGGTAGACGGAGGTGGGGGAGAGGTGATAGGTCAGAGAAGAGGGTGGAGTGTTTGGGGGGAAAAGTGATGGAGAGGTCAAGGTGTTCCCTGTAACGTTCTGTCCCCGACATTCTATAACCGATATTTCCCGGAACGTTCTGTCCCCAACGTTCTATAACTGATATTCCCCGGAACATTCTGTCCCCCCCGACATTCTATAACTGCCATTCCCTGGAATGTTCTGTCCCCAACGTTCTATAACTGCCATTCCCCGGAATGTTCTGCCCCCGACATTCCATGACTGACATTCACCGGAACGTTCTGTCCCCGACATTTTAAAACTGCCATTCCCCGTAACGTTCTGTCCCCGACATTCTAAAACTGCCATTCCCCGTAACGTTCTGTCCCCGACATTCTAAAACTGCCATTTCCCGTAACGTTCTGTCCCCGACATTCTAAAACTGCCATTCCACGGAACGTTCTGTCCCCGACATTCTAAAACTGCCATTCCACGGAACGTTCTGTCCCTGACATTCTAAAACTGCCAATCCACGGAACGTTCTGTCCCCGACATTCTAAAACTGCCATTCCACGGAACGTTCTGTCCCCAACATTCTATAACTGACATTCCCCGGAACGTTCGGTCCCCGATATTCTATAACTGACATTTCCCGGAACGTTCTGTCCCCGACATTCTGTAACTGCCATTCCACGGAACGTTCTGTCCCTGACATTCTATAACTGACATTCCCCGGAACGTTCTGCCCCCGACATTCGAAAACTGCCATTCCACGGAACGTTCTGTCCCTGACATTCTAAAACTGCCAATCCACGGAACGTTCTGTCCCCGACATTCTAAAACTGCCATTCCACGGAACGTTCTGTCCCTGACATTCTATAACTGACATTCCCCGGAACGTTCGGTCCCCGACATTCTATAACTGACATTTCCCGGAAAGTTCTGCCCCCGACATTCTATAACTGCCATTCCCCGGAACGTTCTGTCCCCGACATTCTATAACTGCAATTCCGCGGAACGTTCTGCCCCCGACATTATATAACTGCAATTCCGCGGAACGTTCTGCCCCCGACATTATATAACTGCCATTCCGCGGAACGTTCTGTCCCTGACATTCTATAACTGACATTCCCCGGAACATTCTGCCCCCGACATTCTATAACTGCAATTCCGCGGAACGTTCTGCCCCCGACATTATATAACTGCCATTCCGCGGAACGTTCTGTCCCTGACATTCTATAACTGACATTCCCCGGAACATTCTGCCCCCGACATTCTATAACTGCAATTCCGTGGAACGTTCTGTCCCCGACATTATATAACTGCCATTCCGCGGAACGTTCTGTCCCTGACATTCTATAACTGACATTCCCCGGAACATTCTGCCCCTGACATTCTATAACTGCAATTCCGTGGAACGTTCTGCCCCCGACATTATATAACTGCCATTCCCCGGAACGTTCTGTCCCCGACATTCTATAACCGACATTCTCAGGAACGTTCTGTCCCCGACATTCTATAACTGCCATTCCGTGGAACTTTCTGTCCCCGACATTGTATAACTGACATTCCCCGGAACGTGCTGTCCCTGACATTGTTTGTGAACGGTCGGACATCAGTGAATTGAACAAACGATAAGATCCCGAGGGAAGAGATCCCGTTCCAGGGAGAAGGAGACACTGTTCCGAAGGCCCCTCAGGCAGTTAAAGGGGTGAATATGGTTTCCCTGCGTTTACATTTCTTCACGGCACAGGATCGACCACAATTTAGACCAAAAGGCAGGAATTCCCAAACTCCGTTTGTCTTCAGGAAACTGGCAGAGAATCCTTCAGGATAGCAACGTTTCCACCCTCGTATTAGGAACTGGGAAGGAGTGACCTGTGTCTGCTCTCGAGTGCTCGAGTGTGTAGGAATGTTCTCGAAACCATCTGTCCTTATGGATGTGTCTCTGTGTGTTTGGGGAGGGAGGGTTTCTTGTGGTTAATGTCACATTTTTGTCAGTGATTTCCGACTTTGTTATTCCAGCTCCAATTATTTTAATAAATCCCTGAATACAGGGACACATTTGAAAATCTCACTGGGTCCCCGATCAAACGGTTCCCTTTGCCTCCAGGCTGATGGATAATGGGTTTGTTTTCCTTCCTCACAGTTAACGTAGTGACCATCTACGTCCTGCTTTATAAAGATTGTGGATTGTCTCCATGTGTCAGACGTTACCTGGGGGCCATGGCAGCGGCGGATCTCCTGGTCATTATCCTCGACCTGATCCTGAGACACATTCCCATTGTTTATTGGGAACAGTTTGATTTACTGGTGGACTCCGTCCCCGTGTGTAATATCCACGCCGTCCTGCTTTATACAGCCACTGACTGCTCTGTCTGGTTCACCGTCACTTTCACCTTTGATCGGTTTGTGGCCATTTGTTGCCAGAAGCTGAAAAGTAAATATTGCAGTGAGAAAACGGCGGCTGTGGTTCTGGGAGCAGTGACTGTACTGAGCTTTTTAAAGAACATTTTCTGGTATTTTATGCTCACAGCTCGGTATTGGCTGCGGAACGCCCCCTGGTTTTGTGAGGTAACAGCCGCTGTTGTATTCTCCAGTGTCTGGGCCACAATCGAGTTCCTCCACCACATTCTAACCCCGTGTGTCCCATTTCTCCTGATTCTGCTGCTCAATGTTCTCACCGTCAGACACATTGTAGTGACCAGCAGAGCCCGCAGGAGACTCCGCGCTCACACCAATGGGGACGCTCAGTCTGACACAGAAATGAGAAACCGAAAAAAATCTATCATTTTACTGTTTGTGATCTCGGCCAATTTCATCCTGTTATGGTCAATGCTAATGGTGCGTTCCATATGGTACCGGATGTACAGTATTGGGTATGAGTCTGTGGATCTCCATCAGTTTGTGCGGGAATTGGGCTTCATGCTGCAACTCCTCAGTTGCTGCACAAACACCGCGATTTATGCCGTGACCCAGACTAAGTTCAGGCAGCAGCTGAAGAATGTGCTGAAATATCCCTTCACCCAAATCTCCTGGTCATTATCCTCGACCTGATACTGAGACACATTCCCATTGTTTATTGGGAACAGTTTGATTTACTGGTGGACTCCGTCCCCGTGTGCAATATCCACGCCGTCCATCAAATTCCCTGATTAATCAATCCATCCGGGATTTTCTCATTTCAGTTCAGTGTTTCAGCGATGGAGCAGTCTGTCGCTATGGTAACAGACTGAGGGTAGCGCTGGTTTGTCCATCCTTATCACACAGCGTGGTTACAGGGAAACATTTCAATGTTTCTCACATCTCAGGGGCCAGTGAAAAAAGGCACCATCCCACTGACTGTGTCCATCACTTCCATTTGTAAACAATAAAAATGTTGATTAAAGCGTGCCGAGCAGCAGAGTGACCGATGTTGTTGTGTGTCTTTGTGTTGGAGAAGCTGAGCTGGAGAGAGACAGACTCAGCTCCAAGTCCTGGTCCTCAGGGAAGGAGAGGGCACCGCGCTCTGAGCTCAGGAGCAGGGTTTAACTCTCTCTGTCGTCCCCACTCCAACCAGACCTCTCCATTTCCTCTCCCCCACACTTTCTCCTCATTTCTCTCCCTCTCTCTCTCTGCACACTCTCTCTTTCTCACCACCTCTCCCTTTCACTCTCTCTCACACACACCCCTAACCTTGGTTTCTCCACCTTCCTCCACACTTTCCTGTCCCCCTCCCCTGCACTCTCTCTCTCTCCTGCCATCTGCCTCCCTCCCGCAATTCCATCTCTACCTCATTTCTCCCCTCCTCCCACCTCCCACATCTCTCTATCATCTCACAACCTCCCCTCCAACTACATGCAGCCACAGCACCAACGACCCACACCCCTTCCTCAGTCTCTGGATTTGAGGGAGAGGGACGCGTCAGGGAGACAGTGTGTCAGAGAGAGAGGGAGGGGCAGGAGGGAGAGAGATTTAGTCAGATAGAAACAGAGAGAGGTAGGGAGAAAGAGAAATTGAGGTGGGTGATTGAGAGTGAGAGAAGGTGGAGAGAGAGTGAAGGAGCAGGGATGACAGAGAGAGAGAGGCAAGGGAGAGATAAGGTGAGGGAGGGAGAGAGAGAAATAGAGGAGGACATAAGGAGAGAGGGGTCAGAGAGAGGAGGACAGAGAGCGGGGGGACAGAGAGAGGGGGCATAGAGAGAGGAGGACAGAGAGAGGGGACAGAGAGAGGGGACAGAGAGAGGGGGCAGAGAGAGGGAGATAGAGTGGGGCGACAGAGAGAGGGGGACAGAGAGATTGGGACAGAGAGAACGGGAGAGAGAGGGGGCATAGAGAGAGGGCAACACAGAGGGGGGATAGAGAGCAGGGGACGCAGAGCAGGGGGAATGAGAGAGGGGGACAGAGAAAGGGGGAAGGGAGAGGCGGGACAGAGAGAGGGGACAGAGAGGGGAACAGAGAGAGGGGACAGAGAGAGGGGGACAGAGAGAGGGGACAGAGAGGGAGTCAGAGAGTGGGGGAGAAAGAGGGGTTCAGAGAGAGGGGGGCAGAGAGTGGGGACAGAGAGTGGGAGACAGGAGGGACAGAGAGACGGGGACAGCGAGAGCGTGTTGACAGAGGGGGACGGGGCGGGGACAGAGTAGGAAGGTACAGAAGGGGGGACTGAGAGGCGGGCACAGAGAGAGAGGGGGACAGAGAGTGGGGGGGCAGAAGTGGGGCCAGAGAGATGGGGGACAGAAAGGGGGACAGAGAGAGAGCGGGCAGAGAGAGAGGGGGATAGAGAGAGGGAGGGGACAGAGAGAGGGGGACAGAGAGAGAGGGGACAGAGAGAGAGGGACAGAGAGAGGGGGACAGATGGGCGAAAGAGACGGGGGACACAGAGGGGGGACAGAGAGAGGGGGACAGAGTGCAGGGGACAGAGGGGCGGAGATAGAAGGGGACAGAGAGTGGGGGGAGAGAGTGGAGGAGCCGGGGGGGGCAGAGAGAGGGGGACAGAAGGGGGGACAGAGGGAGGCACAGAGAGACAGGGGACAGAAAGGGGGGACAGAGAGAGGGGGCAGAGAGAGAGGGAACGGGGGGTACAGAGAGAGGGGGAGAGAGATAGTGGGGGAGAGAGAGTGGGACAGAGAGGGAGGGGACAGAGGGGAGACGGAGAGAGCACGGGGACAGAGAGAGGGGACAGAGGGGGGCGGGCGGGGGCAGAGTAGGAAGGGACAGAAGGGGCGGGGCTGAGAGGGGGCATAGAGAGAGAGCGGGGCAGAGAGAGAGGGGACAGAGATGAGGGGACAGAGACCGGGGGGACAGAGGGGGCAGGACAGAGAGAGGGGGCACAGAGAGAGCGGGGGACAAAGGGGGCGGGGCAGTGAAAGGGGGACAGAGAGAGGGGGACAGAGAGAGGGGGACAGATGGGGAAAGAGAGGGGGGAGGAGAGGGGGGACAGAGAGAGGGGGCTGAGACAGGGAGGACAGAGAGAGAGAGGGGAACAGAGTGGGGGGACAGAGGGGGGTACAGCGAGGGGGTCAGAGAGAGGTGCTTCAGAGAAAAGAGTGGGATAGAGAGAGAGTGGATTGAGAGGGAGGGGACAGAGGGGGAAAGAAAGAGAGGGGGAACAGAGAAGGGTGACAGAGAGAGGGGGACAGAGTGAGAGAGGGACAGAGGGGGGAAGTGAGAGGGGTTTCCGAGAGAAGAGTGGGGCAGAGTGAGAGAGGGGATAGAGAGAGAGAGAGGATAGAGTTAGAAGGAGGGCTGAGAGAGACGGGGACAGAGCGAGGGCGGGACATAGAGAGGGGAACAGAGAGAAGGGACAAAGAATGAGAGTGGACAAAGCGAGAGGTGGACAGAGAGGGGGCTCAGAGAGAAGGGTGGGACAGAGAGAGAGGGGATAGAGAGAGAGGGAGGACAGAAAGAGAGCGACATAGATAGAGGGGGCCAGAGAGAGGGGACAGAGAGAGGGGAACAGAGAGAGAGGGGGACAGATAGGGGACAGAGAGGGGGAACAGAGAGGTGCGACTGAGTGAGGGAGGTCAGAGAGAAGGGTGGGACAGAGAGAGAGAGAGAGATAGAGAGAGAGAGGGGAACAGAGAGAGAGGGGTGACAGCGAGAGAGGGGACAGAGAGAGGGAGGACAGAGAGAGGGAGACAGAGAGAGGGGGGATAGAGAGAGAGGGGGGACAGAGAGAGGGGCAACAGAGAGAGAGGGGACAGAGAGGGGTGGACAGAGAGGGTTGACAGAGAGAAGGGACAGAGAAAGAGAGGGGACAAAGCGAGAGGGGGACAGAGAGGGGACTCAGAGAGAAGTGTGGGACAGAGAGAGTGAGGGGATAGAGGGGAGGGACAGAGCGAGAGGGGACAGAATGAGATGTGGGAAAGAGCAAGGGCGGTACAGAGAGTGGCGTACAGAGAGAGGGGGCAGAGTGAGTGAGAACAGAGAAAGGGGGACAGAGAGAGGGAGGACAGAGAGAGGGAGGAGAGAGAGAGGGGGACAGAGAGAGGGGGACAGAGAGAGAGGGACAGAGAGATGGAGGACAGAGGGGCGAGAGAGAGAGCGGGTACAGAGAGATGGGATAGAGAGAGAGAGGGGACAGAGAGAGGGGTGACAGAGAGAGAGAGGGGGACAGAGAGGGAGGACAGAGAGGGTTGACAGAGAGAAGGGACAGAGAAAGAGCGGGAACAAAGCGAGAGGGGGACAAAGAGGGGGCTCAGAGAGAAGTGTGGGACAGAGAGAGAGGATGGGGTGGTCAGAGAGAGATGGGACAGAACGAGAGGGGGGAAAGAGCAAGGGCGGGATAGAGAGAGGCGTACAGAGAAAGGGGGACAGAGAGAATGAGAACAGAGAGGGGGGACAGAGAGATGGAGGACAGAGAGGGGACAGAGAGAGCGGGGACAGAGAGAAGGACAGAGATAGGGGACAGAGAGAGGGTGACAGAGAGAGGGAAGACGGGGAACTAAGGAGAGAGAGGGGGGGACAAGAGAGAGGGGAGACAAAGAAGGGGACAGAGAGAGAGGGACAGAGAGAGGGGACAGAGAGAGGGATGAGAGAGAGGGGGGGCAGAGAATGGGGGACAGAGAGAGGGAGGACAGAGAAAGGAGGACAGAGAGAGGGGGGACAGAGAGAGGGAGGACAAAGAGAGGGGGCAGAGAGAGGAGGACAGAGAGAGGGGGACAGAGTGGGGGACAGAGAGGGGGTCAGAGAGAGGGGGCACAGCGTGGGGATAGAGAGAGAGGGGGGTCAGAGAGAGGGGAAGCGAGAGAAAGTGGGACAGAGAGATGGGGACGGGGGGTCAGAGAGAGGGGGAAAGAGAGAGGGGGAGAGAGAGGGGACAGTGAAGGGTGACAGAGAGGGGGACAGAGAGAGGTGGACGTGGGGGCAGAGTGAGGCGGGACAGAGAGTGGAAGGACAGAGAGAGGGGTCAGAGAGAGGGGGACAGAGAGGGGGGACAGAGAGAAGGGGCAGAGAGAGGGGGACAGAGGGAGAGGGACAGAGGGAGGGGGCAGAGAGAGGGCGACTGAGAGAGAGGGATATAGCTCGAGGCAGACAGAGAGAGGGGGACAGAGAGATGGGGACAGAGTGGGTGACAGACAAGGGGTCAGAGCGAGGGGGGACAGAATGGGGGAGAGAGAGGGGGGACAGAGACGGGGACGTAGAAGGGAGACAGAGAGAGGTGGACGGGGGACAGAGAGATGCGGGACAGAGAGGGGGGACTGAGAGAGAGGGACAGAGAAGGGGAGGACTGAGAGAGGGGCAACAGAGAGAGAGAGGGGACAAGGAGATGGGGACAGAGAGGGATGACAGAGAGAAGTGACAGAGAAAGAGAGGGGACAAAGCGAGAGGGGGACAGAGAGGGGGCTCAGAGAGAAGTGTGGGACAGAGAGAGAGAGAGATGGGGACAGACAGAGATGGGACAGAAAGAGGGGTACAGAGAGATGGAGGACAGAGGGGCGACAGAGAGAGCGGGTACAGAGAGAGGGGATAGAGAGAGAGGGGGGACAGAGAGAGGGGCGACAGAGAGAGAGGGGGGCAGAGAGGGAGGACAGAGAGGGTTGACAGAGAGAAGGGACAGAGAAAGAGCGGGGACAAAGCGAGAGGGGGACAGAGAGGGGCTCAGTGAGAAGTGTGGGACAGAGAGAGAGGGGATGGGGGGACAGAGAGAGATGGGACAGAACGAGATGGGGGAAAGAGCAAGGGCGGAACAGAGAGTGGCGTACAGAGAAAGGGTGACAGAGAGAGTGAGAACAGAGAGGGGGACAGAGAGATGGAGGACAGAGAGGGGACAGAGAGAGGGGCGACAGAACGAGATGGGGGAAAGAGCAAGGGCGGAACAGAGAGAGGCGTACAGAGAAAGGGTGACAGAGAGAGTGAGAACAGAGAGGGGGGACAGAGAGATGGAGGACAGAGAGGGGACAGAGAGAGGGGGGACAGAGAGAGAGGGGGACAGAGAGGGAGGACAGGGAGGGTTGACAGAGAGAAGGGACAGAGAAAGAGCGGGGACAAAGAGAGGGGGGGACAGAGAGGGGGCTCAGAGAGAAGTGTGGGACAGAGAGAGAGGGGATGGGGGGACAGAGCGAGATGGGACAGAACGAGATGGGGGAAAGAGCAAGGGCGGAACAGAGAGTGGCGTACAGAGAAAGGGTGACAGAGAGAGTGAGAACAGAGAGGGGGACAGAGAGATGGAGGACAGAGAGGGGACAGAGAGAGCGGGGACAGAACGAGATGGGGGAAAGAGCAAGGGCGGAACAGAGAGAGGCGTACAGAGAAAGGGTGACAGAGAGAATGAGAACAGAGAGGGGGGACAGAGAGATGGAGGACAGAGAGGGGACAGAGAGAGCGGGGACAGAGAGAAGGGAGACGGAGAGATGGGGAGAGAGAGAGAGGGGAACACGGAGAGAGGGGAGACAAAGAAGGGGACAGAGAGAGAGGGACAGAGAGAGGGGGACAGAGAGATGGAGGAGAGAGAGAGGGGGACAGAGAGATGGGGGACAGAGAGAGGGAGGACAGAGAGAGGGGGCAGAGAGAGGGGGACAGAGAGAGGGGGACAGAGTGGGGGACAGAGAAGGGATCAGAGAGAGGGGGAGACAGCGTGGGGATAGATAGAGGGGGGGGTCAGAGAGAGGGGGAAGAGAGAGAAAGTGGGACAGAGAGATGGGGACGGGGGTTAGAGAGAAGGGGAAAGAGAGAGGGGGAGAGAGAGAGGGGACAGTGAAGGGGGAAAGAGAGAGGGACAGAGAGAGGGGGACGTGGGGGCAGACTGAGGCGGATTGAGAGGGGGACTGAGAGAGGGGGGACAGAGGGTGGGAGGACAGAGAGAGGTGTCAGAGAGCGGGGGACAGAGAGGGGGAACAGAGAGAAGGGGCAGAGAGAGGGGGACAGAGGGAGAGGGACAGAGGGAGGGGGCATAGAGAGGGCGACTGAGAGAGAAGGATATAGCTCGAGGCAGACAGAGAGAGGGGGACAGAGAGATGGGGACAGAGTGGGTGACAGACATGGGGTCAGAGCGAGGGGGGACAGAGTGGGGGAGAGAGAGAGGGGGACAGAGACGGGGACATAGAAGGGAGACAGAGAGAGGGGGACGGGGGGCAGAGAGAGGCGGGACAGAGAGGGGGGACTGAGAGAGAGGGACAGAGAGGGGGAGGACAGAGAGAGGGGTCAGAGAGAGGGTGACAGAGAGAGGCGGAAAGAGAGAAGGAGCAGAGAGAGGAGCTGAGAGGGACACAACTAGAGCCAGACAGAGAGAGGGGGACAGAGAGAGGGGACAGAGTGGGGGACAGAGAGGGGTTCAGAGAGAGGAGGGCAGAGTGGGGGGAGAGAGAGCGGGGTACAGTGACGGGGACACAGAAGGGAGACAAAGAGAGGGGGACGGGGTTGGAGAGAAGCGGGACAGAGAGTGGGGGGACAGAGAGAGGGGGATAGAGAGAGGGAGGACAGAGAGAGGGGGACAGAGAGAGGGGACAGAGGGGCGCGGCAGAGAGAGGGTGACAGAGAGAGCTGGACAGAGAGAGGTGGACAGAGAGAGAGGTGGACAGAGAGAGGTGAACAGAGAGAGAGGCTCATAGAGAGAGAGAGGACAGAGTGTGGGGAACAGAGAGATAGGGACAGACAGCGAGGCTCAGAGAGAGGGAGGACACAGAGGGGGAGACAGAGAGGGAGGGACAGAGAGGGAGGGGCAGAGAGAGAGGGGACAGAGAGGGGGGACAGAGAGAGGGGGACATAGAGAGAGAGGACAGAGAAAGAGAGGTGACAGAGCGAGAGGGGTGACAGAGACACGGGGGACAGTGAATGAGGGTCAGAGAGAGTTGAAACAGAGACAGGAGAACAGAGAGAGGGACAGAGAGGGTGAACAGAGAGGGGGTACAGAGAAGGGGACAGAGAAAATGTTGGGACAGAGAGAGAGTGGATAGAGAGGGAGGGACATGGGGGGTACAGAGAGAGGGGTCAGAGAGAGGGGGACAGAGAGAGGCGGAAAGAGAGAAGGAGCAGAGAGAGAGGAGCTGATAGGGACACAACTAGAGCCAGACAGAGAGAGGGGGACAGAGAGAGGGGACAGAGTGGGGGACAGAGAGGGGGTCAGAGAGAGGAGGGCAGAGTGGGGGGAGAGAGAGCGGGGTACAGAGACGGGGACACAGAAGGGAGACAAAGAGAGAGGGACGGGGTTGGAGAGAAGCGGGACAGAGAGTGGGGGGACAGAGAGAGGGGGATAGAGAGAGGGAGGACAGAGAGAGGGGGACAGAGAGAAGGGGACAGAGAGAGAGGAACAGAGAGAGAGGGGGACAGAGAGAGGGGACGGTGGGGGGCGGCAGAGACGGGGTGACAGAGAGAGGTGGACAGAGAGAGAGGTGTACAGAGAGAGGTGAACAGAGAGAGAGGCTCATAGAGAGAGAGAGGACAGAGTGTGGGGAACAGAGAGATAGGGACAGACAGCGGGGCTCAGAGAGAGGGAGGACACAGAGGGGGAGACAGAGAGGGAGGGACAGAGAGGGAGGGACAGAGAGAGAGGGGACAGAGAGGGGGGACAGAGAGAGGGGGACATAGAGAGAGGACAGAGAAAGAGAGGTGACAGAGCGAGAGGGGTGACAGAGACACGGGGGACAGAGAATGAAGGTCAGAGAGAGTTGAAACAGAGACAGGAGAACAGAGAGAGGGACAGAGAGGGTGAACAGAGAGGGGGTACAGAGAAGGGGACAGAGAAAATGTTGGGACAGAGAGAGAGTGGATAGAGAGGGAGGGACATGGGGGGGACAGAGAGAGAGGGGGAAGATTGAAAGGGGGACAGAGAGAGGGGACAGAGAAAGAGAGGGACATAGCGAGAGGGATGACAGAAAGAGATGGGGAACAGAGAGAGGGGACAGAGAGGGAGGACAGAGAGGGGGGACAGAGAGAGGGGGACAGAGAGAGTGGAAACAGAGAGAGGGGGACAGAGAGAGGGAGGACAGAGAGAGGGGGACAGAGAGAGGGAACAGAGAGAGGGGGACAGAGAGAGGGGAGACAGAGAAAGGGGGACAGATAGAGGGGTACAGAGAGAGGGAGGACAGAGAGAGTGTGGACAGAGAGTGTTGAAACAGAGAGAGGAGAACAGAGAGAGAGAGAGGAACAGAGAGGGTGAACAGAGGGGGGTACAGAGAGGGGGGCAGAGAGGGGAGTCAGAGACAATGATGGGACAGAGAGAGAGTGGATAGAGAGGGAGGGACATTGGGGGAGACAGAGAGAGAGGGGGGAAGATTGAGAGGATTACAGAGAGAAGGGACAGAGAAAGAGCGTAGACAGAGAGATGGAGGAGAGAGAGAGGGGGACAGAGAGATGGGGGACAGAGAGAGGGAGGACAGAGAGAGGGGGCAGAGAGAGGGGGACAGAGAGAGGGGGACAGAGTGGGGGACAGAGAAGGGGTCAGAGAGAGGGGGAGGCAGCGTGGGGATAGATAGAGGGGGTTTCAGAGAGAGGGGGAAGAGAGAGAAAGTGGGACAGAGAGATGGGGACGGGGGTTAGAGAGAAGGGGAAAGAGAGAGGGGGAGAGAGAGAGGGGACAGTGAAGGGGGAAAGAGAGAGGGACAGAGAGAGGGGGACGTGGGGGCAGACTGAGGCGGGACAGAGAGGGGGACTGAGAGAGGGGGGACAGAGAGGGGGAGGACAGAGAGAGGGGTCAGAGAGCGGGGCACAGAGAGTGGGGACAGAGAGAAGGGGCAGAGAGAGGGGGACAGAGGGAGAGGGACAGAGGGAGGGGGCATAGAGAGGGCGACTGAGAGAGAGGGATATAGCTCGAGGCAGACAGAGAGAGGGGGACAGAGAGATGGGGACAGAGTGGGTGACAGACAGGGGGTCAGAGCGAGGGGGGACAGAGTGGGGGAGAGAGAGAGGGGGACAGAGACGGGGACATAGAAGGGAGACAGAGAGAGGGGGACGGGGGGCAGAGAGAGGCGGGACAGAGAGGGGGGACTGAGAGGGAGGGACAGAGAGGGGGAGGACAGAGAGAGGGGTCAGAGAGAGGGGGACAGAGAGAGGCGGAAAGAGAGAAGGAACAGAGAGCGAGGAGCTGAGAGGGACACAACTAGAGCCAGACAGAGAGAGGGGGACAGAGAGAGGGGACAGAGTGGGGGACAGAGAGGGGGTCAGAGAGAGGAGGGCAGAGTGGGGGGAGAGAGCGCGGGGTACAGAGACGGGGACACAGAAGGGAGACAAAGAGAGGGGGACGGGGTTGGAGAGAAGCGGGACAGAGAGTGGGGGGACAGAGAGAGAGGGATAGAGAGAGGGAGGACAGAGAGAGGGGGACAGAGAGAAGGGGACAGAGAGAGAGGAACAGAGAGAGAGGGGGACAGAGAGAGGGGACAGAGGGGGGCGGCAGAGAGGGGGTGACAGAGAGAGGTGGACAGAGAGAGAGGTGTACAGAGAGAGGTGAACAGAGAGAGAGGCTCATAGAGAGAGAGAGGACAGAGTGTGGGGAACAGAGAGAGGGGGACAGAGAGAGGGAAGACAGAGAAAGGGGGACAGATAGAGGGGTACAGAGAGAGGGAGGACAGAGAGGGTGGGGACAGAGAGTGTTGAAACAGAGAGAGGAGGACAGAGAGAGAGAGAGGAACAGAGAGGGTGAACAGAGGGGGGTACAGAGAGGGGGGCAGAGAGGGGAGTCAGAGAGAATGTTGGGACAGAGAGAGAGTGGATAGAGAGGGAGGGACATTGGGGGAGACAGAGAGAGAGGGGGGAAGATTGAGAGGGTTACAGAGAGAGGGGACAGAGAAAGAGAGGGGGCAGAGCGAGAGGGGTGACAGAAAGAGATGGGGAACAAAGAGAGGGGACAGAGAGGGAGGACAGAGAGAGGGGGATAGAGAGAGGGGGAAACAGAGAGGGGGCAGAAAGAGTGGGAACAGAGAGAGGAGGACAGAGAGAGTGGGACAGAGAGTGGGGAACAGAGAGAGGGAGGGCAGAGAGAGGGGGGACAGAGAGAGGGGGACACAGAGAGGAGGACAGAGAAAGGGGCGACCGAGAGCGGGGGGACAGAGAGATAGGGACAGAGTGGGGGACAGAGAGGGGGTCAGAGAGAGGGTGGACAGAGTGGGGGGAGAGAGAGAGGGGGGACAGAGAGAGGTGCAAGAGAGAGAGTGGGACAGTGAGAGTTGGACAGAGAGTGGGGTAGTGAGAGAGGGGACAGAGAACGGGGACAGAGAGGGGGACAGAGAGGGGGACAGAGCGGGGGACAGACAGAGGCGAGACAGACAGAGGGGGACGTCGGGCAGAGAGAGGCGGGACAGAGAGAGGGGGGACAGTGAGAGGGGTCAGAGAGAGGGGGACAGAGAGGGGGGGAACAGAGAGATAGGGACAGACAGCGGAGCTCAGAGAGAGGGAGGACAAAGAGGGGGAGACAGAGAGGGGGGTACAGAGAGAGGGGGCAGAGAGAGGGGGTCAGAGTGGAGGACAGAGAGGGGGTCAGAGAGAGGGGGGACAGCGTGGGGATAGAAAGAGAGGGGGGTCAGAGAGAGGGGAAGAGAGAGAGTGGGACAGAGAGGGGGACAGAGAGAGGGGGGACAGAGAGTGGGAGGACTGAGAGAGGGGTCAGAGAGCGGGGGACAGAGAGGGGGGACAGAGAGAAGGGGCAGAGAGAGGGGGACAGAGTGGAGGACAGAGAGGGGGTCAGAGAGAGGGGGACAGCGTGGGGATAGAGAGAGAGGGGGTCAGAGAGAGGGGAAGAGAAGGAGTGGGACAGAGAAATGGGGACGGGGGTTAGAGAGAGGGGGAAAGAGAGAGGGGGAGAGAGAGAGAGGGGACAGTGAAGGGTGACAGAGAGGGGGACAGAGAGAGGGGGACGTGGGGGCAGAGTGAGGCGGGACAGAGAGAGGGGGGACTGAGAGAGGGGGACAGAGAGCAGGAGGACAGAGAGAGGAGTCAGAGAGAGGATCAGAGAGGGGGACAGAGAGAAGGGGCAGAGAGAGGGGGACAGAGGGAGAGGGACAGAGGGAGGGGGCAGAGAGAGGGCGACTGAGAGAGAGGGATATAGCTCGAGGCAGACAGAGAGAAGGGGACAGAGAGATGGGGACAGAATGGGTGACAGACAGGGGGTCAGAGCGAGGGGGGACAGAGTGGGGGTGAGAGAGAGGGGGGACAGAGACGGGGACATAGAAGGGAGACAGAGAGAGAACGGTATGGGGAGCAGAGAGAGGCGGGATAGAGAGGGGGGACTGAGAGAAATGGACAGAGAGGGGGAGGACAGAGAGAGGGGGGCAGAGAGAGGGGGAAAGAGAGAAGGAGCAGAGAGAGGGGGAATGAGAGGGACATAACTAGAGCCAGACAGAGAGAGGGTGACAGAGAGAGGGGACAGAGTGGGGAACAGAGAGTGTGTCAGAGAGAGGGGGGGCAGAGTGGGTGGAGAGAGAGCGGGGTACAGAGACGGGGTCAGAGAAGGTAGACAGAGAGATGGGGACGGGGGGCAGAGAGAGGGGGATAGAGAGAGGGAGGACAGAGAGAGGGGGATCGAGAGAAGGGGACAGAGAGAGAGGAACAGAGAGAGAGGGGGACAGTGAGAGGTGGACAGAGAGAGAGGTGGACAGAGAGAGGTGAACAGATAGAGAGGCCCATCGAGAGAGAGAGGACAGAGGGGGGGGGGGGGGGGGACAGAGAAATAGGGACAGACAGCAGGGCTCAGATAAAGGCAGGACAGAGACGGGGAGACAGAGAGGGAGGGTCAGAGAGAGAGGGGACAGAGAAAGGGGGCAGAGAGAGGGGGACAGAGAGAGGGAGGACCGAGAGAAGGGGACAGAGAGAATTGAAACAGAGACAGGAGAACAGAGAGAGAGGGACAGAGATGGAGACCAGAGAGGGCATACAGAGAGGGGGACAGAGAGGGGAGTCAGAGTGAATGTTGGGACAGAGAGAGTGGATTGAGAGGGAGGGACATTGCGGGGACACAGAGTGAGGGGGAAAGATTGAGAGGGTTACAGAAAGAGGGGACAGAGAAAGAGAGGGGACAGAGCGAGAGGGGTGACAGAAAGAGATGGGGAACAGAGAGGGGACAGAGAGGGAGGACAGAGAGGGGTTATAGAGAGAGGGGGAAAGAGAGAGTGGGGCTAAGAGAGTGGGTACAGAGAGAGGGGGACAGAGAGAGGGAGGACAGAGAGAATGGGGCAGAGAGAATGGGAACAGAGAGGGGGGACAGAGAGAGGGAGGGCAGAGAAAGGAGGACAGAGAGAGAGGAGACAGAGGGAATGAAGGACAGAGAGAGGGGGGACAGAGAGAGGGGGACAGAGAGAGGAGGACAGAGAGAGGGGAGAGAGAGGGGACAGAGAAGGGGACAGAGAGGGGGACAGAGAGAGAGGGGACACGGGGGGTACAGACAGAGGTGGCACAGAGAGAGGGGGACGTGCGGGCAGAGAGAGGCGGGTCAGCGAGAGGGGGGACTGAGAGAGAGGGTCAGAGAGTAGGAGGACAAAGAGAGGGGGGCAGAGAGAGAGGGACATAGAGAGACAGACAGAGAGAGGGGGACAGTGAGATGGGGACAGAGAAGGGGGACACAGAGAGGGGGATGGGGGCAGAGAGAGGCGGGACAGAGAGAGGGGTACAGAGAGAGGGGACAGAGAGGGGGGGTACAGAGAGAGGGGTACAGAGGGAGAGCGGACAGAGTGGGGAGAGAGAGAGGGTCAGAGAAAGGGGGAAGAGAGAGTGTGACAGAGAGATGGGAACGGGGGTACGGGGGGTGTAAGAGAGAGGGGGACAGAGAGAGGGGGAGAGAGAGAGGGGACAGAGAAGGGGGAAGAGAAGGGAACAGAGAGCGAGGGGACAGAGTGGGGAGAGAGAGAGGGGGGACAGGGACGGGGATAGAGAAGTCAGACAGAGAGGGGAGGACGGGGGACAGAGAGAGGTGGGACAGAGAGAGTTGGGACAGAGAGAGGGGGACAGAGATGGAGGGACAGAGAGGGAGGGGGACAGAGAGAGGGGATGGGGGGGTTCCAGAGAGTGGGTGACAGAGAGAGCGGGACAGAGGGAGAGGGACATAGAGAGAGGGAGGACAGAGAGGGGGAACAGAGAGATAGGAACAGAGAGAGGGGGTCAGAGAGAGGGAGGACATAGAGAGGGGGGAGACAGAGAGAGAGGAGAGAGAGAGTGGGGGGACAGAGAGAGGGGGACAGAGAGAGGGGTCAGAGGGGGGGCAGAGAGAGGGGACAGAGAGTAGGGGATGAGGGGGCAGAGAGAAGCGGGACTGAGAGAGGGGGACAGAAAGTGGGAGGACAGAGAGAGGGGTCAGCGACTGGGTCACAGAGAGGAAGGACAGAGAGAGGGGGGAGAGAGAGAGGAGACAGAGAGGGGGGTCAGAGAGGGGGGACAGATAGAGAGGAACAGAGAGAGGGGGACGTGGGGGCTGAGAGAGGCGGGACTGAGAGAGGGGGACAGAAAGTGGGAGGACAGAGAGAGGTGTCAGAGAGACGAGGGAGAGAGAGAGGGGACCGAAAGGGGGGGGGGGGAGACAGAGACAGAGGGGTCGACAGAGAGAGGGTGACAGATGGAGGGGGACAGAGGGAGAGGGGGTCAGAGAGAGTGAGGACAGAGAGAGGGGTAAAGGTGAGAGGGGGAACAGAGAGAAGTGGACAAAGAGAGAGGGTACAGAGAGGCGGGGGTCAGACAGAGAGGTACAGAGGTGGAGGACAGAGAGATGGGAGAGAAAGAGAGACAGGGAACAGACAGATGGGGGACAGATGGGGTACAGAGAAAGGGGGACAGAGAGAGGGGCAGAGAGAGGGGACAGAGAGAGGGGTCAGAGAGAGAGTGGGGAAAGAGAGGGGGACAGTGAGATGGGGGACAGAGAGACGGGGGCGCAGAGAGAGGGGGATGGGGGAACAGAGAGAGAGGTGGACAGAGAGAGGGTGGTCAGAGAGAGGGGGGACAGAGAGAGGGCGAGACCGTGAGAGGGGGTCACAGAGATGCGGGACAGAGAGAAGGGGTGACAGCAAGAGGGCGGGACAGAGAGAGAGGGGGGACAGAGAATTGGGTCGAGAGCGAGGGAGCGAGAGCAGGGGGCGAGATCGGGGTGCGAGATCGGGGGCGAGAGAGGGGGCGAGAGGGCGTGAGAGAGGGGGCGATTGAAGGGGTCGAGAGAGTGGGGAGAGAGAGAAGGGGCGAGAGAGGGGTAGAGAGAGTGGAGGAGAGAGTGGGGGGAGTGAGTGGGGGAGAGAGAGGGAGAGAGAGGAGAGAGAGAGGGGGGAGAGAGAAGGTCTGGAGAGTGGGGGAATGAGTGGGGAAAGTGAGTGTGGGGAGAGAGTCGGGGAGAGAGGTGGTAGAGAGTGGCGGAGAGCCTGTGGGATAAAGTGGAGGAGAGTGAGAGGGTGAGAGAGGGAGGGAATGAGAGAGGGAAAGAGAGAGGGTTGAGAGTGTTGCGGCAGTGAGTGGGAGAGAGAGAGGGGAAAGAGGGGGAGAGAGAGCGGGCATGCGAGAGCAGGAGTGAGAGAGTGGGGCAGAGAGTGGGGAAGAGAGAGGGGGAGAAAGTGGGAGAAACAGGGGGCGAGAGAGGGGGAAAGAGATGGGACAGGGAGGGGGAGAGAGATGGGAGAGGGAGGGGGAGAGAGAGGTGGAGAGAGAGGGGAGAGAGATGGGGAGAGCGACGAGGAGAGGGGGGACGAGACAAGTGGGAGAGAGGGGGGACGGAGAGGAATGGGGAGAGAGAGGGGGGCGAGAGAGTCGGGGTTAGAGAAGGGGACGAGGGAGTGCGGGAGACAGTAGGGGGTGAGTGTGGAGGAGAGAGTGGGGGGAGTGAGTGGGGGAGAGAGGGGGTAGAAAGGGTCTGGAGAGTGGGGGAGTGACTGCGGGAAGTGAGTGTGGGGAGAGAGTGGGGGAGAGAGGGGCTATAGAGTGGGGGATTGAGTGGGAGAGAGGGAGAGGGTAAGAGAGGGAGGGAGTGAGAGATTTGGGGCGGAGAGTGGAAGAGAGGGGTGAGAGGGGGTTTGAGAGCGGGGATCGGAGATGGGGGTGAGAGAGCGGGGCAGAGAGTGGGGGAGAGTGAGGTGGTAGAGACTGGGAGAGAGATAGACTGGGAGAGAGGGGGGAGGGAGGTGGAGAGAGAGGGGAGAGAGACAGGGAGAGCTACGGGGAAAGAGGGAGCTAGACAGTAGGAGAGACAGAGGAAGGAAGAGGAATGGGGCGAGAGAGTGGGGCGAGAGAGGGGGCGAGAGAAGGGGGCGAGAGAGTGGGGGGAGAGAGAAGGGGCAAGAGAGTGGGGGAGAGAGTGTGGAGGAGAGAGTGGGGGGGTGTGAATGAGGGAGAGAGGAGGGGAGAGAGCCGGAGAGAGGGGGAGACAGGGGGAGAGAGGGTCTGAGAGTGCGGGAGTGAGTGGGGTAAGTGAATGTGGGGAGAGAGTGGGGAGAGAGAGGGTAGAGAGTTGCGGAGAGAGTTGGGGATAGAGTGGTGGAGAGTGAGAGGGTGAGAGAGGGAGGGAGTGATACAGGGAAAGCGAGAGGCGTGAGAGATTTGGGGCAGAGAGTGGGATAGAGAGAGGAGAGCGGGGATGAAAGAGCGTGGGTGAGAGAGTTGGGGCAGAGAGTAGGGGGAGAGAGAGAGGGAAGAGAGTGGGAGAGAGAGGGCGAGAGAGACGGGGAGAGCGACGGGAGAGGGGGCGAGACACGGTGAGAGAGAGGTAAGGGAGAGGAATGGGGCGAGAGAGGGGGAACGAGAGAGGGGGACGAGAGAGAGGGGAAGAGAGAGTGGGGGAAAGAGTGCGCGAGGGAGGGGGGAGTGCGTGGGGGAGGGAGAAGGCGAGAGATCCGGCGAGAGAGGGGGTAGAGAGAGGGTCTGGAGGGGGTAGATAGTGGGGGATAGTGTGGGAGAGACTGAGAGGGTGACAGAGGGACGGAGTGAGAGAGAGGGGGAGAGATGGGTGAGAGAGTTGGGGCAGAGAGTGAGAGAGAGAGGGGAGAGAGGAGGTGAGAGAGCGGGGATGAGAGACCGGAGGTGAGAGAGTGGGGGCGAGAGAGGGGGAGAGAGTGGGCGAGACGGGGGGAGAGAGAGGGGAGTGAGAGGAAGGGGAGAGAGGGGGGCGAGAGAGGGCGGAGAGAGAAGGGGGCGAGAGAGTGGGGGAGGGCGAGAGAATGGACGAGAGAGGGGGTTAGAGAGTGGAGGAGAGAGTCGGGGGAGAGAGTGGGGGAGGGAGTGGTGGGAGTGCGTGGGGGAGACAGAAGGAGAGAGGGGGAGAGAGAGGGGATAGAGAGAGGGTCTGGAGAGTGGGGGGAGTGAGTGGGGAAGTGAGTGTGGAGAGAGTGGGGGAGAGAGGGGGTAGAGAGTGGGGGTAGAGAGTGGGGGAGGGAGTGGGGGATAGAGTGGGGGAGAGTGAGAAGGTGAGAGAGGGAGGGAGTGAGAGAGGGAGAGAAAGAGGGGAGAAGGTTCGGTGAGAGAGTGGGGAGAGAGTTAGTGAAGAGAGAGAGGGGAGAGAGAGAGTGAGGGGTAGTGAGAGGGGTGATAGACAGAGGGGTAATGAGAGAGGGTGAAATGGCGGGGAGAGGTAGGAAGGGAGTGAGAGGGGAGGGAGAGTGAGGTGACAGAGTGAGGGGAAAGAGAGAGGGGCAGAGAGAGAGGGGGTCAAGAGAGGAGTGCGAGAGGGAGATAGAGGGAGCGGAGAGAGGGAGGGGGTGTGAGGGAGGGGGAGAGAGGGAGAGGGATAGAGGGAGGGGAAGAGAGAAGGGGAGAGAGAGGGAGAGACAGGGGGAGAGACGGGGCAAAGAGAAGGCAGAGAGAGAGGGGAGAGGGGGAGTGGGGAGGGAGGGGGAGAGAGAGGAGGAGGGAGAGAGAGGGGGAAGTGAGAGAGGGGAGAGAGAGAGAGAGGGGGAGAGAGAGTGGGCGAGAGAGGGGGAGGCGAGAGAGAGGAGCGATAGAGTGTGTATGAGGAGAGAGAGTGTGAGAGAGTGGGGAGAGAGGGGTAGAGAGAGGGTGAGAGAGAGAGAGGGGGAGACGGGGGCGAGTGAGGCGAGCGAGAGAGAGAGAGTGGGTGGGGAGAGAGAGGGTGAATGATAGGGGAGAGATAGGCGTAGGGTGATGGGATAGATGGGGCAGAGGGAGGGGAGGGGGAGATTGTGGGGAGAGGTGGCGAGAAAGGGGTGAGAGAGGTTGGAGAGAGGGGAAGACAAGGAGCGGGGAGAGAGTGGGAGAGAGTGGTGGGAGACGGAGAGAGTGGAGACAAAGAGAGGGGAGCGGGAAGATGGAGAGGGGAGAGATAGAAGGGAGAGACAGTGGAGAGAGAACGAGGAGAAAGTGAGTGAGAGTGGAGGAGAGAGTGGGGGGACAGAGTGGGGGAGAGAGTGGTGGGAGTGCCTGGGGGTGAGAGAACGAGAAGGGGGAGACAGATGGGATAGAGAGAGGGTAGTAGTGAGAAGGATGAAGAGAGCGGGGGCGAGAGAGGTGGGCGAGAGAGGGGAACAGAGGGAGTGGGAGAGAGGGATGGGGAGACAGGGAGGGGGAGAGAGGGAAGGCGGAGAGTGTGGGGATTGCGAGTAAGGCAGAGTGAGTGGGTGAGAGAGAGGGTGAGACAGAGGGGGAGAGAGAGAGGGGACAGAGAGGGGTAGAGAGTGAGGGGGGAGAGACGGAGAGAGAGAGGGACGAAGGAGGAAGACGAGAGCAGGGAGCGAGAGACAGGGGGAGAGCGAGAGAGGGGAACAGATATAAGGGCAGAGAGAGGGAGGGCGAAAGAGGGAAAGGGAGACAAAGGAGAGGGGGAGAGAGAACGGGGGTGAGAGTGAGGGAGAGAGTGGGGGAGAGGGTGGGGGAAAGTGGAGTAGCGAGAGGGGAGAGAGGTGGTCTGGAGTGTGGGGGAGTGAGTGGGGCAAGTGAGTGTGGGGAGAGAGTGGGGGAGAGAGTAGAGAGTGGGGGATAGATTAGGGAGAGAGTGGGGGCTAGTGTGGGGGAGAGTGAAAGGGTGAGAGAGGGAGCGAGTGAGATATGGAGAGAGAGAGGAGAAGGTTCGGTGACAGAATGGTGAGAGAGTTAGTGAAGAGAGAGAGGTTTGAGAGAGAGAGAGGTTGGAGACAGAGAGTGAGGGGTAAAGAGAGGGGGCGATAGAGAGAGGGGTAAAGAGAGAGGGTGCGAGCGCGGGGAGAGGTAGGGAGGGAGTGAAGGGGGAGGGAGAGTGAAGTGACAGAGTGAGGGGAGAGAGAGGGCAGAGAGAGGGGGTCGAGAGAGGGGTGCGAGAGATAGAGAGGGGACAGAGGGAGGGGGTGATAGGGAGAGGGAGGGGAAGGGAGAGGGGAGAGAGAGAGGGAGACACAGGGGGAGACGGGGCAGACTGTGTGGGCAGAGAGAGAAAGGGGAGAGAGGGAATAGGGAGGGAGGGGCGAGAGAGAGAGATTGGGAGAGAGAGGGAGAGAGAGGGGGAGAGAGAGGGGGAGAGAGGGGGAGAGAGAGAAAGGGGGCGAGAGAGGGGAGCGAGCGAGAGAGGGGGAGAGAGAAGCGGAGAGTGATGGGATAGAGGGTGGAGAGAGAGGGGGAGGGGAGAGAGAGGGAGAGAGAGGGGGAGAGAGAGGGGGGGAGAGAGAGGGGGGAGAGAGAGGGAGAGAGAGAAGGGAGAGAGGCAGAGAGAGGGGAGAGAGAGGGGCAGAAAGAGGGGAGAGAGGGAGAGAGAGGGGAGAGCGCGGGGAGAGAGAGGCGGGACGTAGGAGGGAGGCGAGAGCGAGGAGAGAGAGAGAGATGGGTGAAAGAGAGTTGGGGGAGAGTTGGGGAGAGAGAGGTGGGCGTGAGAGAGGGGGAAGAGAGAGAGGGGATAGAGAGAGAGGCAGAGAGAGGGAGCATGAAAGAGGGGAGGGGGCCAAGGGAGAGGAGACAAGGGAGAGGGCAGAGAGTGGAGGGGGAGAGAGAGGGGGTGTAGAGAGAGTGTGTGAGAGAGAGAGAGGGGGAGAGAGAGAGGGGAGAGAGCGGGGGAGAGAGAGGGGGAGAGAGAGGGAGAGGGAAAGAGAGAGGGGAGGGTGGGGATAGAGAGAGCGGGGAGAGAGAGAGGGGAGAGAGAGGGAGAGAAGGAGAGAGTGCGAGTGGAAGGGTGAGTGAGGTGACAGTGTGAGGGGAGAGAGGGGGCAGAGAGAGAAGGGCAGAGAGAGGGAGGGCGAAAGAGGGTAGGGGCGCCAAGGGAGAGGGGTCAAGGGAGAGGGGGAGAGAGAGGGGTTTGAGAGAGGGGGAGAGAGTGAGTGGGGGAGGGAGAGCGGGGAGAGAGAGAGGGGAGAGAGTGGGAAGTGGGAGGGAGAGAGAGGGGAGAGAGAGAGAAGGGGCAAGGCAGGGGGGAGAGAGAGAGGTGAGAGAGAGGGTCAGGGAGAGGGGGAGAAAAAGAGGGGGTGGGAGAGAGGGGAGAGCGAGGGGCAAAGCAAGGGGGCGAGAGAGGGGGGCGAGAGAGGAGGGTGAGAGAGGGGGCGAGAGAGGGGGAGCCAGGGGGTGAGAGAAGGGTAGGGAGAGAGGGGGCGAAAGAAAGGGGAGAGAGAGAGTGGAGAGCGAGAAAGGCAGAGAGAGAGGGGAAGAGAGAGATGGGGGCGAGAGTTGGGGGCGAGAGAGGGGCGCAAGAGAGGGTGCGAGAGAGGGAGGAGAGAGAGGGGAAGAGGAGGAGAAAGAGGTGCAGCGAGAGTGGGGAGAGAGAGCTAGGGGAGAGAGGGGAGAGAGAGGGGACGAGAGCAAGGGAGGCGAGAGAAAGGGGCGAGAGCAGGGGGCCGAGATCGAGTTTGGGAGAGAGGGGTGAGAGTGGGGGGGTGAGAGAGAGGGGTAGAGAGAGAGGGGAGGGAGAGAGAGGGAGAGAGGGGGAGAGAGAGAGGGGGAGGTAGAGGGGGTCAGGAGAGAGATGGGGAGAGAGTGATAGGGTGGGGAGAGAGAGGGGGAAAGAGAGTGCGGGGAGAGACAGTGGGGGAGAGAATGGGGTGAGTGAGTGGGAAAGTGTGTGGGGGAGAGAGTGGAAAAAGACTGAGGGTAGAGAGTGTGGGGAGAGAGTGGGAGTGAGAGGGGGTATAGAGAGGTGAAGAGAGAGAGGTTGAGAGAGGGAGGGAGTGAGGGGGAGGGAGATTGAAGTGACAGAGTGAGGGGAGAGAGAGGGGCAGAGAGAGGGGGTCGAGAGAGGGGGTGATAGTGAGGGGGCGAGAGGGCGGAGGACAGAAGGGGAGAGAGAGAGGGGAGAGAGAGGGTGGGGAGAGAGAGGGAGAGAGAGTGCGGGGAGAGAGAGTGGGGAGAGACTGTGTGAGTGAGTGGGGGAGTGAGTGGGGAGACAGAGGGGAGAGACAGGAGGCAGAGAGACGGTGCAGATAGAGAGAGTATAGAGGGTGAGGGGGAGAGAGATGTGGAGAGAGAGGGGAAGGGGGGAAGAGAGAGTGGGGAGAGGGATCCAGAGAGAGAGGGGGAGAGAGGGGGCAGAGAGAGGGTGAGAGAGAGGGGGAGAGTGTGAGGGAGACAGAGGGGAGAGAGAGGGGGAGAGAGTGGGCAGAGAGAGGGGGCAGAGAGCGGGGGAGAAAGTAAGAGAGTGGAGAGAGAGAGTGAGGGTGAGAGAGGGCGAGAGCGAGGTGCGAGCAAGAGAGACGGGCGAGAGAGGGGGCAAGTGAGAGAGAGAGAGGTGCAAGTGTGTGTGAGTGAGGGGACAGAAATGAGAGAGAGCATCTGAGAGATCGAGAGAGAGTGCGATAAGGGGACGAGAGAGAGAAAGAGTGAGAAAGAGAGAGAAAGATAGAAAGCGGGGGGAGCGGGATAGGGAGAGATACAGGGCGAGCTCGACAGAGGAACATGAGGGGGATACACGTGAGGGAGAGAGAGAGTCGGGTGAGAGAGAGGGATGAGGTTGAGAGTGAGTGAGAGGGTGAGAGAGAGTGAGTGAGGGGAAGAGAGATAGAGAGAGAAGGTGAGAGAGGGGCTGAGAGAGAGAGAATGAGAGTGAGATGGTGAGGGATAGAGAGTGAGGGAGTGAGAGAGGGGATAGAGAAAAAGAGACAGAGAGTCAGAGAGAGGGAGATGTCTCGGGGAGGACCAGTACAGCAGAAGTGAAAGCAGGAGCCTGACAAGAAGGTGGGAATGAAGCCAAGAATGTTGCTGTTCCTTGCCCAGCTCTGCATCTATGTCCTGTGTTCCGGATCTGAATACAGAAGACCACTAACCCCTCCCTATGCTGTTTACTGCGAGTGATTTTACCGGCTGCAGGATTTACTGAAGGCTCCAGATCTTCCTCTCCATCTCTCTCTGACTGACTAAGCGTCTTTGATATGGTTATGAACGAGACAGGAGTTAGGAATTCGGCTGATACAGGAACATCCTGATTACCTGCAGGAGACAGAGAAACAGACAGAATGGGAAATTAGACTGATGTAGTGAGGATGGCACTGAGTCCCACAGAGATCTGGAAAACCCCTGTCTCCATCCCTGGCCTGTGTTACTGCATCTCTCTGGAGTGAAGAATTCCATTGGCTCAGGATCTGGAGTATCTGCAACAGTGAGAGACGCTGACAGAGGCAGCAATTAGACCCACACAGTGAGGAATACCATATGGAGAGAGACTGAGTAATATCACCAGAGTGCAGGAAGGCATCAGGATCAAACAATGGCCATGATGAAAGGGGTTTGATTCATGGTGCACGAGGATCTGTACTCACTGACAGTTGAGCTACGAGTGGGACAGGTGATGGCCTCGTGCTATTCTCACCCGACTGTTCATCCAAACTTGAATGCCAGAGTCCAGTATACCCATCTAACTGCCTAATATCCTTTCAAGAAGGAAATCTGTTATAGGCAGCGGGTCTGGCCTACATATGAATCCAGACCCAGAGCAATGCGGTTGACTCTCAACTGCCCTCTGAAATGATCCAGCAATGCACTCAGCTCAAGGACAGCTTGGGGTAGGAAATACACAGTGGCCAGCCAGAGACAGCAAAATCCCATGAGTGAATTAAACATAACATTGCCGGGACCAGTGTCCTGGCCAATCATCTCGGTAGGCTTATGGACAGGAATTTAAACTGACAAAGAGAATGCAAGGCCAGGGTTCAGGTGAAAGGTGCTTTCCAAATCCAAAGAGAAGGTGGCGATGTCGCTGAAGACAAGCAGAAAGGAACAGGAAGAGACAGAGTTTAACTGAAACTGTACATCAGTGAATTGGACTGTGAGAAGAAATTGTGGAAAGAGTCAATCTTAATGTCCTTTTTTGTACTGGATAATGTCTCTGCAATAAGATGGATGGACTGTGGCACAGAGATAAATGAGATTTAGTGGTGAAACGGTGAGCAAAAGATGGAACATGAATATTCTATTGCACCCCTTCTTGAGGGGTCTCAGGGAGTGTAGGATGGGTAACCCTGACAGTAATGGGTAACAAAGGCAGTACAGAGAAAGCATTTGGCCTCAGATGATGCCGCTGAATCAGCCTGAATGCAGATTCTGGGCAACACGTGTCAAAAACACAAGCAGGAGAACAGTTTTGAGGCTGCCGACCAGCATTTCATTGCTCAACACTGTTACTCATTCCAATAAATTCCTGTGTAATGCAAAGGCAATGTGATAATTTTGGGAGACTTCAGTCTTTGTATAATCTGGGACAGTCACATTGGCAAAAGTGATATTCTCCGAATTCCTCTTTGAATGTTTTTGTCAGTGTTTCTTTGAATAACACATTGTGGAAATGGCCAGGGATGTGACTATCTCAGATCGACCATTGGGTGATGATGCTGAGTGAAGGAGTAATGTCACACTATGATATCCTCTGGGAAATTGTAGTGTAGTGGAATTCAGCGAGATGATGGATTTTTAAAACGACCATAAAGCACACCCTACAATCAGAACCAAAGCCATTGACATGTGTTTGAGGGGAGAACTGACCAAGGTAAACAGGGGAAACAGTGAAGTGCATGGCTGGAAATGGACAGTACGAAACATTTACAGTCATAGAGATGTACAACACAGAAACAGGGTTTTCGGTGTCCGACTCGTACACGCCACCCACATAACCGAACATAATCTCGTCACATTTGCCAACACTTGGCCCAAATCCCTTTCAACCCTTCCTGTTCGTATACCAATCCAGATACCTGTAAAATTGACAGGCCGACGAGGGGAGAGGCCATTCTAAATTGGTGCTCACAAACGAGCCGGGGCAGGTATCAGATCTTGTGGTGGGGGAGCATTTTGGTGATAGTGACCACAACTGCCTCACATTCTACACAGCTATGGAGAAGGAGAGGATTAGGAAAAATGGGAGGATATTTAATTGGGGAAGAGGAAACTATGATGTGATTAGACATGATTTAGGAAGCATGGATTGGGAGCAATTGTTCCATGGTAAAGGCACTCTAGACATGTGGAGACTGTTTAAGGAACAGTTGTTGCAAGTGATAAATAAATATGTCTCTCTGAGACAGGCAAGAAGTGGCAAGATAAAGGAACCATGGATGTCGAGAGCGGAGGAGCTTCTCGTCAAAGGGAAGAAGGTAGCTTACATAAGGTGGGGTAAGCTAGGATCAAGCTCAGCTCTACAGGATTACAGGCAGGCGAGGAAGGCGCTTAAAAATGGACTGAGGAGAGCCAGGAGAGGGGGCGAGAAAGGTTTGGCAGAACGGATTAGGGAGAACACAAAGGCATTTTACACTTTTGTGAGGAATAAGAGAATGTTCAAAGAAAGTGTAGGGCTGATCAGGGATAGCATAGGGAATTTGTGTGCGGAGTCTGAGGAGGTAGGGGAAGCCCTAAATGAGTTTTTTTTTTGCTTCTGTCTTTACCAAAGAAACGAACTTAGTAGTGAATGAAACCTTTGAAGGCAGGTGTGCATGCTGAAATAGATAGAGATAGAGGAAGCTGATGTGCTGAAAATTTTGTCAAACATTAAGATTGACAAGTCGCCAGGCCTGGACCAGATTTGTCCTCGGCTGCTTTGGGAAGCGAGAAATGCAATTGCTTCGCCACTTGCGAAGATCTTTTCATCCTCGCTCTCCACCGGAGTCGTACCTGAGGACTGGAGGGAGGCAAATGTGATTCTTCTCTTCAAGAAAGGAAATAGGGAAATCCCCGGCAATTACAGACAAGTCAATCTCACGTCTGTCGTCTGCAAGGTGTTAGAAAGGATTCTGAGGGATAGGATTTATGACCATCTGGAAGAGCATGACTTGATTACATGCAGTCAACATGGCTTTGTGAGGGGCAGGTCATGCCTCACAAACCTTATCGAGTTCTTTGAGGATGTGACTAGAAAAGTTGATGAGGGTCGAGTTGTGGATGTGGTGTATATGGACTTCAGCAAGGCGTTTGATAAGGTTCCCCATGGTAGGCTTATTCAGAAGGTCAGGAGGAATGGGATTCAGGGGAACATAGCTGTCTGGATACAGAATTGGCTGGCCAACAGAAGACAGCGAGTGGCAGTAGAAGGAAAATATTCTGCCCAGAAGTCTGTGGTGAGTGGTGTTCCACAGGGAACACCACTCCTTGAGCCTCTATTGTTTGTAATTTTTATTAATGACTTGGATGAGGGGATTCAAGGATAGGTCAGCAAGTTTGCAGATGACACATAGGTTGGAGGTGTCGTTGACAGTATAGAGGGCTGTTGTAGGCTGCAGCGGGACATTGACAGGATGCAGGGATGGGCTGAGAGGTGGCAGATGGCGTTCAACCTGGATAAATGCGAGGTGTTGCATTTTGGAAGGTCGGATTTGAAAGCTCAGTACAGGATTAAGGATAGGATTTTTCGTAGTGTGGAGGAACAGAGGGATCTTGGGGTGCAGTTACATAGATCCCTTAAAATGACCACCCAAGTGGACAGGGTTGTTAAGAAAGCATATGGTGTTTTGGCTTTCATTAACAGGGGGGTTGAGTTTAAGAGTCGTGAGATCTTGTTGCAGCTTTATAAAACGTTGGTTAGACCGCACTTGGAGTACTGCGTTCAGTTCTGGTCGCCCTATTATAAGAAAGATGTGGAAGCTTTGGAGAGGGTTCAGAGGAGGTTTACCAGGATGCTGCCTGGACTGGAGGGCTTATCTTATGAGGAGAAGTTGACTGAGCTCGGACTTTTTTCATGGAGAAAAGGAGGAGAAGAGGGGACCTAATTGAGGTATACAAGATATTGAGAGGCATAGATAGAGTCGATAGACAGAGACTATTTCCCAGGCCAGAAATTACTAACACGAGGGGTTGTAGTTTTAAGCTGGTTGGAGGAAAGTATAGAGGGGATGTCAGAGGCGGGTTCTTTATGCAGAGTTGTGAGAACATGGAGTGCGTTGCCAGCAGCAGTTGTGGAGGCAGGGTCATTGGGGACATTTAAGAGACTCCTGGACATGCATATGGTCACAGACATTTGAGGGTGTATACATGAGGATCAGTGGTCGGCACAACATCGTGGGCTGAAGGGCCTGTTCTGTGCTGTACTGTTCTATGTTCTATGTTCTATATAATCCAGCTCCTTCTCTCTCTGTAAATTCCTCCAAACCCAATCCCCTTTGTCCCACTGTCATTCTTGACAAGATTTAACTCTGTTTAACTCTAACATCCTAGAGCCCCTGTAAACCTTCCTATCTCTGTAACCTCTATCCATCTGTTCAAAGCCTCATTACTGAGGAATTACTCCCTTCATTCGACATAAGGCAGATGGAATGACAGTAAACAGATATGATGTAACCTTCATTCAGGCGATGTAGCTGCAGAATGACCATCGCTGTGATGGGAATATTGAAGGGTTGTTGGTATCTATGCAGGCTAGTCAAAAAAGGCAACAAGCTGTGAAGAAAGGATGAGGTTAATGAGATAGCCACGTGGAACTGAAGATCAAACTTTGGAGTCTATTTGGGTGGAGCTAAGAATAAGCAAGCAGCAGTAACCGTTAGCAGAAATTCTTTTATAGGCACCAGACAGTAATGGTAATGTCAATATGGTTAAAGTAAGGACACTGAATGTACTTGTAGCAAGGGCAGTACAGCAACTGTTTGTGAAAGTGGTCTCCATTCCGACTGGATAACTAATGAGTATCAGGGCTGTAATGGATGGAATCCTGGATTGTATACGATATGGTTTTCTATAACATCACATCAAGGAGCCATTAACAAAATTGTCTATTGTAGATCAAATGCTGTGTAATAATATATATCTAAAAATCCCAATCTAAAGTAGTTTTGTGAGCGGAGACCCACAATGTTATAATGTAGATACTCAGTTTGAGGTAAGGCCTTGAGATGTAGAAGCAGAATGAGGCCATTTGGCCCCTTATGGATGCTCTGCCCTACAATCAGATCATGGCTGACCTGATGATCTTTAACTCTTCTTTTCTGCCTTTTCCAAAAACCTTTGTTTCTTTGATTGATTAAAACCTGACCATCTCTGGTGTAAATATTCTTAATGACCCAACCTCGACAGCCCCCTGCAGTCAGGAATTCCCACAGAGTCACTACCCTCTGAGTGAAGACATTCCTCATCAGCTCCATCTTAAATGGGTGAGCCTTTGCTGGGATTTTATGCCCTCTGGTTACAGATTCTCACACAATTTATATGAAAGTAAGTTACAAAGGTAATTATTGCAGATGACATGAAAATTGGTGTAGTCGGGATTAATAAGCAAGGTGATCCAAGGTTGCAGGAGGTTACAGATCAGTCGGAAAGATATGCACAGAAGTGTCAAATTGAGTTTAATCTGGACAAGTGTGACATGACGGAGTTTAGGATGTCAAATTCAAGAAGAAAGTTAGGATACTGAGGGGCATTGATTTACAGAGGGATCTTGGTGCAAGTCAGTAACTCCCTGAAAATGGCAACAGAAGTGCTTCAGATGGGAAAGAAAGCAAATGGAACACTGGCCTTCATCGGTCACAACGTTGGGTATAGTGGTTTGCATCTGATGTTGTAATTGTATAAAACGTTTGTTTGTTCACATTTGGAGTACTATGTGCAGTTCTCATCTCCACACAATAGGAAGGATGGGAGGCTTTGGAGAGGGTGCAAAAGGGGTTTATCAGCACGTTGCCTGTGTTAGGTTTTTTAAGGGTGTGTTAAGTGTAAGAGGGAAATAAATGATGTTGGATTGCTTTGCGAGAGTATCAGAGGCTAAGAGGCGACCAGGTACAGGAATATAACATTCAGAGATGTACAGATAATGTGGATAATCGGAATCTCTTTTCCAATATGTAAGTTTGAAATACTAGAGCACATAGGTTTAAGGTGAGAAAGGGGAAGTTTAAACGAGATGTGTGAGGCATGTTATTTTTTAAACATAGAGAGTGGTCGTTTCTGAGGGAGGTCGGAGAAGCAGAAAGTTTTGAAATGGCATTTAGACAGAAACGAGAACAGGCAGGGAATAGAGAGATATGGACCATGTGCAGGCAGAAGGGATGAGTTGAGAATAGCATCATGGTCAGCACAGCTATGATGGGCTGAAGGATCTGTTGCTGTTCTGTACTGTTCTGTTTTCTAACTTCCCAGCATCTACCCTGTCAAAGCCCCTCAGAATCTTGGATGTTACTTTCCTTTTCTCTCATTTTTCTAAACTTCAATGGGTTCAACCTCAATCTCCTCCACCTCTTCTTATTAGAAAATTCATCCATTCCGGCAGTCAGCCGAGTGACCCTTCTCTGTCCTACCTCCATTGCAAGAATATCGTTCGTTCCGGCACTCGCACTGTTCATAATATTCTAGGTGTGGTCTGACTCGTATCTTGTATAGTTTTTCCAAGACCTCCCTATACTTAGACTCCATTCCCTTTGTAATAAATGCCAGCATTTGATTTGTCTTCTCGCTTACCTGCTGACCCTGTAAGCTACCTTTTTCAGATTGATGAACAAAAACTCCTATAACCCTTTCTGCTGTCATTCTGAAACCAAACACTGTTAGCCTGACAGTAAATCAGAAGTATACTGAAATTGTTAGAAAGGACATGTCAATATACAAAAACTGGCCACTTAGAAATACATTTTCTAAAAGAGAATTTGTTTTTGAGCCTGTAGGATTTTATTTGTTGGTGTGAATATAAATGGCAGAATTGTAATGGTGTAGGAGTGTGTGGTGGTACGGGGGATGTGATGTATTTGAATTATCAGAAGCCTTTACCCAAGTTTCAATAAGGGCGAAAGAGTAACTTGTTCGAGAATAGGGCCCCTTAAAGATCAATAACGTTCAAGGATTCACTCTTCAAGGAGGTGGCCAAAAGATAGATGAAGGCAGAGCAGTGAAGCTTTTGTCCACATGGACAGCGAAGCTTTTAACAAGGTTGAAAGGGATGTAGAACATCTAGTGAAGAGGAAGATGAAAGCTTATTTAAGGTTGAGGAAGCAAGGGTCAGACAGGTTTCTGGAGGGGAACATGGAACAGCACGATGGCCCAGTGGTTAGCACTGCTACCTCATAGCACCACGACTCCATTTAGGTTCCAACCTCAGGCGACTGTCTGTGTGGAGTTTGCACATTCTCCCCGTGTCAGCGTGGGTTTCCTCCAGGTACTCCAGTTTCCCCTCAAAGCCCAAGGATGTGCATGTCAGGTGACTCAGCCATGCTAAATTACCTACAGTATTCACGGATGTGTAGATTTGGTGCATTAGTCAGGGCAAATGGAGAGAATTACGTTGGGGGAAGTGGTTCTGGTTGGGGTACATTTTGGAGGGTTGAAATGGAGGTGTTGGGCCAAATGGCCTGTTTCCACACTGTTGGGATTCTTTGAAGGTACCAGGAAGGAACTGAGGAATGGACTTAGGACAGCTAGAAGGGGGCATGAAAAAGCTTTGTTGGGAAGGATTAAGGGAAACCGTAAGGTATTCTCCACTTATGTGAGGAACAAGAGCATGGCCAGAGTGAGGGTAGGGCCGATCAGGGATAGTGGAGGCAACTTGTGCCTGAAGTCGGAGGAGGTAGGGGAGGTCCTTAATGCATACTGTGCTTCAGCATTCACTACTGATAGGGACCTTGTAATTTGTGAGGACAGCGTGAAACAGGCTGATATATGTGAACAGGTTGATGTTAAGAATGAGGATGTGCTGAGTATTGTGTAAAACATAAGGATAGGTAAGTCTATTGGACCAGATAGGATGTGCCCAAAATTATTACACGAAGTGAGGGAAGAGATTGCTGTGCACTTGGCGATGACCTTTGCGCCCTCACTGTCCACTGGAGTTGTACCAGATGGTTGGAGGACGGCAAATGTTATTCCCTTGTTCAGGAAAGGGAATACGGATAATGCTGGAAATTTCAAATCTGGCAGTCTTATGTCTGCGGTGTGCAGAATATTGTAGAGGACTCCGAGACAGGATTTATAATTCCTTGGAAAACATTGTTTGATTAGAGATTGTCAGCATGGCTTTGTAAGGGGCAGGTCATGCCTTCCAAATCTTATTCAGTCCTTTGATGATGTGACAAATGAATTTCATGGCTCATTCAGAAAGCACGGAGACATGGGATAGAGGGAAACCTATCTGTCTAGATACAGAATTCCTGGCCCAAAGAACACCGAGGGTGATGATAGATGGAAAGCATTCATCCTGGAGCACAGTGACCAAAGGTTTTCTGCAGGAAGAGGTTACAGGACTTCTGCTCTTTGTGGTTTTATAAATGACTTGGATGTGAGTGGGAGAGTGGGTTAGTAAGTTTGGTAATTACACGAAGATTGATGGAGTGGTGAATAGTGTGGAAGGCTGTTGAAGGTTGCAATGGGGCAATGACAGGATGCAGAGCTGGGCTGAGAAGTGGCAGATGGAGTTCAATCTGGAAAAGTAATAAGTCATTCATTTTGGAACACTGATTTTGAATCCATAATGCAGGGTTAAAGGTAGGATCCTTGGCAGTGTGGAGGAACAGAGGGATCTTGGGTTCCAAGTCCATAGATCCCTCAATGTTGCCACCCAAGCTGATAGGCTTGTTAAGAAGGAATATATTGTGCTGGATTTCATTAGTTGGGGGATTGAGTTTTAAAGCCGCGAAGTTATGATGCAGCTCTATAGAGCCCTGGTAAGATCCCACATGGAATATTGTGTTCAGTTCTGGTCCCCTCATTACAGGATGGATGTGGAAGCTTTAGAGAGGGTGTTTTAAAAAATTCTCAAGGTCAGGTTCGTAGGAGAGTAGTCTGACACAGAACAAACGACCAAGAGGCGAGTCTGCTAGAATATGGGCATTTTATTCCCCGCAGCGTCGCCAGAACGGGTCTGGCTTATACTCACTCTACATGTTACCAAAACTGGGAGCCGTCAGTTCTCGTAGAGCGGTTGCCAACAACCCACGCTCGGCGGTTAAACGTAACCCCGGAGCAGACTCACCGAACTGGAGACTTTTCCAGCTGATATACTCTTTTCCAGATATAAACATTCATGTGAACAGCAGAGCAAGGCTAAAAAACACATTCCATTCTGGTTACATACAGATAAGAAGATTCACACGGGACTAAGCAACACCTCCATTCCGGTTAGATTCACACATGTATTGGGACATAATTTTTAACCGTTTCACCACATTCCACTGCTTGGAATTTTACACCACATTCCACTGCTTGGCCCAATACATGTGTTACATTATGATTCACACATGTATTGGGACATAATTTTACACCACATTCCACTGCTTGGCCCAATACATGTGTTACATTATGCTTAATTCAGTTCAATTCGTTTCAGTTAATTTCAGTTCAGTCAATTCAGTGTAATTCAATTCAGCTCAGTTCAGGTCTGTTCAGTTCAATTCAATTGTGTTCAATTCAGTTCCGTCCATTTCAATTCAATTTAGCTCAGTTCCATTTTGTTCCGTTCAATTTGATTCACTTCAGTTCCACTCAGTTCAGTTCAGTTCAATCCCATTCAATTCTGTTAACTCCGCTTCAGCTTTTTGGACATGCCCACATCCTCCGCTGTACCCCAGGCAAGGGGTTCTTCGGCAGGACTGGGATCCTTTCTCAAACAAACTGCCACGTACATGCCCACATCCATGCCATCCCGGGACGGTCGGGACCTCCACAGTTTGTTCTTCTGGTTTCTTAGTCTTTTTCCAAAACATTGTTCTGTATCAAAATCTCTCCTCAATTGCGATTGATCCTGCCGACTACGCCAAATGTTTTAAAAAATTCTCAAGGTCAGGTTCGTAGGAGAGTAGTCTGACACAGAACAAACGACCAAGAGGCGAGTCTGCTAGAATATGGGCATTTTATTCCCCGCAGCGTCGCCAGAACGGGTCTGGCTTATACTCACTCTACATGTTACCAAAACTGGGAGCCGTCAGTTCTCGTAGAGCGGTTGCCAACAACCCACGCTCGGCGGTTAAACGTAACCCCGGAGCAGACTCACCGAACTGGAGACTTTTCCAGCTGATATACTCTTTTCCAGATATAAACATTCATGTGAACAGCAGAGCAAGGCTAAAAAACACATTCCATTCTGGTTACATACAGATAAGAAGATTCACACGGGACTAAGCAACACCTCCATTCCGGTTAGATTCACACATGTATTGGGACATAATTTTTAACCGTTTCACCACATTCCACTGCTTGGAATTTTACACCACAGAGGGTAAAGAGCAGATTTACCAGGATACTGCCTGGACTGGAGAGCATGTCATATGAAGAAAGCTTGAGGGAGTTAAGGCTTTTCTCATTGGAGTGAAGAAGGGTGAGGGGTGACTTGGTAGACGTGAACATGATGATGAGAGGCACAAAGAGAGTTAATAGTGAGAGACATTTTTTACCCTGACAAAAATAGCTATTACAAGGGGTATAATTTTCAGGTGATTCGCGGATGGGTAAGGGGAGATTTCAGAAGTAGGTTAATTACATACAGAGTGGTGGGTGAGTGGAATGCACTGCCAGCGGTGGCAGTAAAATTGGATGCATTCGGGGCATTTAATATACTTCTGGATAGGCACATGGATGATAATAAAATGAATGGTATGGAGGTTAGATTGATCAGACAGTCGGATAAAAGTTTGGCATGGCATCATGGCCTCAGGGTCTTGTGCTGTACTGTTCTGTGTTCTGAACCTGTATGGTAAACTGGATAATAAGCTCAGATCAATGTAAAAGGATATGGTATTCAGGAGGAGCTAGTCAACTGGGTACAAAATAGGCTTGATGGTAGGAGGCCGAGGGTGATAGGGGACATGTTGTTTTTCGGACTGGAGGCATGTGACCAGCGGTGTAGTGAGCCCACTGTTGTTTGTCATTTGGTTAAATGGTTTGGTTGGGAATATTGGTTTCGTTGTAAGTAAGTTTTTTGGGTGGCACTGAAATTGGCGTTAAAGTGGGCAGTGAAGAAAGTTATCTGTGGTTCGACAGAATGAACAGTACTGCTGGGATAGTGAGCTGAAGAATAGCAGATGGAGTTTTAATTAGATAAATGTGAAGTGATCCATTTTAGTGAAACAAACCAGGGTGGGACTTGTACAGTTAGTGTTTGGGCCCTGGATAGTGTTATCAGTCAGAGACCAGGGATGCAGGTACACAGTTCTTTGAATGTGGTGTCACAGGTAGACAGGCTGGTGAAGCAGGCGTTTGGGATGGTTACCTTCATTGGTCAGAGCATTGAAAGTAGGAGAAGGATATCATGTTGTGGCTATACAAGACATTGGCGAGGCCACCATGAAACCATTGTTGATCAGTAGGATGAACTCATCTACTTCACTTGCCTCCTTTATTGAAGGACATCTGACACTCTAATCTGGTCTGCTCTACACGTGACTCCAGACTCACAGCAATATAGCTGACTCTGTGCTATACTGTCGGCAATTAGCAGTGGGGGCAAAGATTGATGGTCCAATCAGTGGCATCCTCATCCCATGAATGAATAAATAATAATACATATTTCCCTCCCTACCTCTGCACACCCCTCCAGCTGCAGCAATCCGTACTGGCTTTGTAACATCGTTCACGCCCTGATCACTCTCTGTAACACTCTCACAACCTCCAGCACCTTCAATTCTCCCTGTTCCTATCGTTTCAATATGCCCTGACAATGTTTCTCCTTCCCAATGCCCTTCCCCTGCTAGCAGATCCGTTGCAATCCCTTTTAAACTTACTCCTAAAACACTCTCTCACTTCAGGATTTTTAGTACTTTGTGGTGATCTTCTCAGCCTCATAATCTAGTATAATCCCTTTTGACCTGAGTGAGGGACCAGTGGGGATTTCTTGTTGAAGTTATGACTGTTTCAATGGAATGTCCTTTATTTTAATGATTTACACTGTTCCTTCAAATGTTTTCCACTGTCCATTTACAGTCACATATTTCAGTCTGTTTAGCCTGTTTGCCTTGGTCAATTCTCCTTTCAAACTCATGTAATTGGCTGTTTTTGTTTCTAGGTGTAGCTTGTCCTTTCTGTGATTCACTTTAAAACTGTCAATTTCTTTTAAACTGCTTATTCTCACAATTTCCCAGAGGATCTCTCCAGGTGACATTACTCATTCACTAAGTTTCATCACACAACGGTCGCTCTGAGATAGTTACATCCCTAGCCAGTTGCACAATGTGTTATTCAAAGAAACACTGAAAAAAATTCTCTGAACTCTTCTTCCAATATCACTTTTGACAGTGTGAATGTCCCAGATTTTGGGAGTATTGAAGTTTCACTAAATTATCACAATGCTTTTATTAAAAATTCTAATTGATTCCTGTTTATTGCAGTGATGAGCAAGGAAATGCTGTTCAATGGCTAAAACTGTTCTGCTGCTTGTGTCCTTGGCAAGTAGTAGCCAGAATTTACATTCAGACTGACTCTACTTCATGATCTGATGCCAAGTGCTTTCTCTGTAATGCCTTTGTTATCCATTATTGTTAGCGTTGCCCATTTTGCCTGAATTTCCACAAGGTTGTGAAATATTGAATATTTATGTTCCACCATTTGTTCGCCCTGGAACCATGTCTCACTGCTGTCTGAATTTCTTTTTTCTCTGTGTCACAAATCCAACTACCCGATTGCAGAGACTTTATCCATTCCAAACAAAACATAACTTACTCTTTCCCACAATTTCCTGTCACAAACCGATTCACTGATGTACAGTTTTAACTGAACCTTTTCCCATCCTGTTCCTTTCTGCTTGTCTTCAGACACATTCCCATGCTGTTCCCATGCTTCACCTTTTCTATTTGGATTTGGAAAGCTCCTTTCACCTGCACCCTGTCCCTACATCCCCTGTCTGTTTACAGCCCTGTCCATGAACCTACCGACGTGATTGGCCAGGACACTGGTCCCATCATGGTTCCAGTGGGGCCCAGGGCAACGGGATTGTTTTTATTAACTCGTGGGATGTTGGTATCTCTGTCTGACCAGTCTTTCCTGCCCAGCCCCAGCTGCCCTTGAACTGAATAGCTTGCTCGGCTATTTCAGAGGGTCATTGAGAGACAAACACTTTGCTGTGGGTATGATGTGTAGACCATATGAGAATAGGTAGGTGTCCTTCTCGAAATGACAAGTGTTTGTATTTTTTGTACATCAGCAATTGTCTCATATTTATTTATGGATTATTAATTATTATCTTTAAAAGTATTGTTTTCAATTTCCCCTATTTCTGATGGTGGGATTCAAACATGTCTCCCCGAACATTAGCTGAGGTTTTGGGATACATGCTCTAGCAATAATGCCACCAGGCCATCACTTCGCCTGCTCACTGGTTGCTCATTCCTGACCAGTTATACCATCATGAAGCAGAACCCCTTCTTCCCACACAATTGATTTGATTCTGAGGCCTTCTGACATGATTGTTTGAGACTGATACCTTCCAGCACTCTGGTGATATCACACAGTATCTCTCTCCACGTGGTATCCCTCACTGTGTGGATCTAATTGCTGCCTCTGTCAATTCCCCTCGCTCTTATAGTTACTCCAGAACCTGAGTTAACAGAATTCTCCACTCCAGAGAGACGCAGCAGCACAGGCCAGGGACGGAGTCTGGGATTTTCCAGATCTCTGTTTTACTCAGGACCATTCTCCATGTGTAATCTTCACTACATCAGTCTAATTTCCCATCCTGTCTATTTCTCTGTCTCCTGCAGATAATCAGGAAATTCCTGACTCAATAGACTTCCCAACTACAGGATGTCTCGTCCATCACCACATTGAAGATGGTTGGTCAGCCAGAGACACAAAGGGCAGGGAAATCTGGAATCTTCAATAAATCCTGCAGTGAGGTAAGCTCACTCACAGTGAACAGAGCAGAGAGCAACGAGAGGGCTCCAAACATCGGCTAACAAGACATCACTTAGATTCAGTTCTGGAGGGGGGAGCACAGTACAGACACACCCCAGGTGAATCACCAGCCCTACTGTAAGTTTTGTTGCATTGAGACAGCATCAGGAGTGTCACAATTATCAATCCAGGCCTGTGATGTCTTAGCGAACATCAGTATAACAGAGGGGACATCACGATTTATTTCCTTTTGTTTCCTAGTCTTTGTCAACAGTACATTCTGACATGAAAAATTGATTTCGGGTCGCGCCCATTTCCTGTGGTTCCAGGCATGGATGGCCTTATTGATCTTTGAGGGGCCGTATTGTCTCTCTAGTAGCTTTTTTGTACTTGTATGCTGTAGAATCTCTTTGGATTCTCCTTAACCTTATCTGCCAAATCTATCTCATTCCACCCATGTTGCTTTCCAGCTTCTCCAGCCTTTCTGTTTCTGTCAAACGCTCCAGTATCAGTAACATCTTCGTCATTCTTTGTTCCATTTGCAGTTTCAGAAAATGTTTCCTGAAGCAGGAGGATCAGAATCCTACGCAATACTCCAACCGGTGTCCCAGCAATGTCTTGTACAGCCGTATCATGATGGACCAACCCATTTACTCAATGCTCTGACCCATAAGGGCTAGTGTGCCTAAAGCTGCTTTCCCCGCCCTGCCCACCTGTGATGCCACTTCCAAGGAACAATGTAAGTGCACCCCTTGGTCTATCTCTGTTCGACAACACTGTCCAGAGCCCAACCATTAACTGTATTAGTCCTCCCTGGTTTATATTAACAAAACCCAACACCTGAATTCAACTCCCATCTTTGATTTCTTGACCCACTGGCTCAATTGATTAAGATCACCTTTGATAACTGTATTCACTGCCAAATATAACATGTATTTTACTACCCACAAACTTACAAACAATAATTCATATATTATCGTTTATCTCAATAATACACGTGTGGATCCTGCACCGATCCTTATGGCACACCACTGGTCAAAGGCCCCCAGTCTGCACAACAACCCTCTCCCACCATCATCTGTCTCCTACTGTTAAGCCCATTTTGTGTTTGTTTGTCTTGCTCTCTCTGATCCCATGTGATCTAACCTTACTAACCAGTCACCACGCTAAACCCTGTCAAAGGCCTTGCTGAAGTCAGGAGAGACAACGTCTACTGCTCTGCCTGAATCCATCTCCTTGGTCACCTCTTCAACAAACTCTATCAAGTTTGAGAGACAGTACTTTGTATGCACAAAGCGGTGCTGACTATCCCTCATCAATCGTTGCCTTTCCAAATGCATGTAACTCCTGTCCCGCGAAATCGCTTCCAACAACATTGGCAACACTGACATCAAGCTAATTGGTGTTTATGTCCCTGGTTTCCCTCGCAACCTTTCCTAAATACTGGCACAACATTAGCCACCCTCCAGGCTCCCAGCTCACCACCCGTGGCTGTCAGTGATAGAAATATCATTGTAAGTTTCTTCCCTAACTTACCCCAATGTCTGGGGTTATACTTGATTAGTTACAAGGGAGTTGTCTAATTTTAATGTGTTTTAAACCTTCAGCACCTCCTGTTCTCCAATGTGGTCTCTTTTGAAACATCACTGTTTATTTCCCTGCTTCCCCAGTGTTTTTGTTTCACAGTAAGTTCTGACTTGAAATTTTTGTTTCGGATCTCACCCATTTCCTGTGGGTTCACACACGGATGGCTTCATTGATCTTTAAGGGGTCACATTCTGTCCCGAGTTAATCTTCTGTTGTTAATATACTTGTAGAATCTCTTTGGATTTTCCTGAACCTTATCTGCCAAAGATCTGTCAGTTCCCCTTTAGGCCCTCATGGTTTCCCTCTTAAGAGTATTACTACACCCACAATGTTCTTCAAGGGATTGACTTAATCCAGCTGGCTATATAGGACATGTGTCCCCTTTTGACTTGACCAGAACCTCAATATCCCAAGCCATCCAGTGTTTCCCACTTGTGTCAGCATTGTCTTTCACACTAACAGGAATATGCTGCCCCTGAAATATTAATTTATCTCTCTTTTGAAAGAATCCCACTTGCCCGACATCCCTTTAATTTCAAATAGCCTCCATGAATCAACTTTCGGACAGTCTTGCCTAATACCTTCTGGACTGGGGCAAGGCCAGATTTTGATCTTTAACTTGTGGACCAGGCCTGTCCTTTTCCATCGCTATTTTTGAACTAATAGATTTGTGGTGACTTTGCCAAAGTGCTCCCCCAAAAACTCTTCAGCCCCGTTCTCTCCCTTGTTTCCCGAAGGGAAGTCAGGTTTCATCCCTTTCTCCAGTCGGACCAGTTACATACTGACTCAGACAGTTTTCTTGAACACACTGAACAAATCCCTCCCATCCAAGCTGTGAACATTATGGCAGTCCCAGTCTAGGTTTAGAAAGTTAAGATCCCCGACCATTACAACCCTATCATTCTTACAGATATCTGAGATCTCCGACGTATTTGCTGCTCAATTTCCCGCTGACTACTGCGGGCCTGTAGTATGGTCATATCAAACTGGTCATCCAGCCATACTTCTCAGTTCTACTAATACAGCTTCACTGGCCGATCCCCAGGAATATCCTCTCTAAGCGCTGCAGTGATGTTTTAACTGAACAACAACACCAATCCCTCTCCTCTCTTGCCTCCCCTTCTATCCTTCCTGTAGCATCTGTCCCTGGAACATTGAGCTGCCTGTCCTGCCCCTCCCTCAGCTGTGTTTCTGTAATTCCTGTGATATTCCTGTCCCATGCTCCCATCCATGCCATGCGTTCATGTGTATAACCTGTTAGGCCTTTTACATCAAAATAAATGCAGCTTAATTGATGCGTTTTCGCTCATTGCCTGTTGTGCTCGTGTCTGGCTCATCGATTGAAATGACTCTCTTGAAATGCTATCGCAGCCTCAACCTTCAGACTGTAGCCTGAGACCGTCCCCCTCACTGTGGACAACGCCCTCACCTTTCATGTCATCTGCAAACCTACTAATGATATCTTCTGCTTTCACATCCGAGTGATTAATGCCCATAAGGAACAGCAATGGTTCCTGCACAGATCCCTGTGGCACAACCGCTGGGCAAAGGCTTTCAATCACAAAACCAACCCTCCAACAATATTGGATCCAATTTGGCAACTTGCCTTTGATGCAATGGTCTCTTCCCTTTTGGACCAGCCTTCCACGTGGGACCTTGTAAAACGCCTTAATGAATTCCATGTAAACCACAACATCTGCACTGCCCTCATCGATATCTTCAATCGTAATTTCAAAGAAATTTCAGCTTATTTCATCAGACATTATCTTCCTCTTCCAAATCCATGCTGACTATCACTAACCGATCCCTGCCTTTCCAGTTATTGATTCAACCTGTCCCTTAGCATTGTTCCCAATTTCCCTCACCCTGCTGTCAGACTATCTGCTCTGTAATTACCAGCCCTATCCCTGCTGCCCTTCTTGAACAAAGGAACCACATTAGCGATCCTCCAGTCATTCGGCACTTCACCTGTGGCCAGCAAAATATTAAATATATCCACCAGGACCCCAGAAATCTCCTCCCTTACCTCCCATAGCAGCCTGGGATACATTTCATTGGGCACTGGGGGTTTCTCCACCTTTATGTCTGTGAAAATATTTAATACCTCCTCCTTATGTTCTACAACCTCACCTAAAATCCCCGGCTACAATGCCTTTCTCCTGTGTGAATACAGATGGGAAGTATTCATTGAAGACCTCACCCGCTTCCTCTGGCTCCATGCACAGATTGTCCCTTTGGTTTCTCACAGGCCTCCCTCTTTCGCTGGGAATCCTCTTACTCTCACGATGCTGATAAAATACCTGTGGCTTTTCCGCAATTGTATCTGCCAAATATATTTCATGACCATTGTTTGTCCCTCATTTTCCACAATCCCCTTGCACTCTCTATACTTGTGAAGGGCGTCACCTGATTTTATTGTACTGTATTTTCTTTATCAAACTCACGATATCACTTGATCAGTATTCGCTGGACTTGCTGCCTTTACTATTCACTCTTCAAGGAGCACACTGGCCCTGCGTTCTCACTGCATCACTTTAAAATATGCACCCAACTGCAGGGAATTCCTCCTTGTCACTGTTTGCCAGATCCTCTGTAATGGTCAAAATACTGATTGGAGACTCAGTTGTGAGGGGGACAGACAGGAGACTGTGGCTGCAGAAGTGACCCCAAGATAGTGTGCTGCCTCCAGAGTACCAGGGTCAAGGATGTCTCTGAGCGGTTACTGAACATTCTGAAGGGGGAGGGTGATTAGCCAGAGGTAATTGTGCACTTCGGTCCATATGACAGAGGTAGGCAAAGGGATGGGGTCCTGTGAAATGAGTACGGGTAGTTGGGTGAGAAGTTAGAAATGCAGGATATTAGCGTTAATGATCTCCAGTTTACTCCCAGTGCCACGTGCCAGTGAGGATAGAAATAGAAAAATAGGCCGGATGGATGTGTGGTTGAGGAGCTGGTGCAGTGGGCAGGGTTTTCAGTTCTTGGGTCATTGGGTTCTCTTGTGGGGTAGAGGCGACCTGTACAAAGGAGATGGTTTGCACTTGAAGCAGAGGGGCACTAGTATTCCAGGGAGGAGACTTGCTAGCGTTACCAGGAGGATTTAAACTCGTTTGGCAGGGATTTCTGAGTAAGAGAGGGTTCATCGAAAAGGCAGGGGAAATACATCAGCCATCAAGAGCAAGTTATCTATTCAGGATAACCAGGGCCAGAGTCGAGGGAGGGAAAAGACTTCTGGTTTAAAGGGCATTTATTTCAACACGAGGCCTGACTGGTAAGGCAGACAAGCTCAGAGCATGGATTATCTCTGGGGACTGGGATATTACAGCCATAACAGAAACATGGCTGAGAGAAGGGCAGGACCGGCAGCTCAGTGTTCCAGGATACAGAAACTACAGGCGTGACAGAAGGACAAGTAAGTGAGGAGGGGGAGTTGTCCTTTTGATTAGGAAGGACATAACAACAGTGCTTAGAGACAATACTGTTTAGCAGTCATCAAATGAGGCCATATATTTAAAAGTTAGAAACAAAAAGGGGATGGTCAGTCTGCTGGGATCGTGTTCTAGACCCTCAAATAGCCAGCAGGTACGAGAGGAGCAAATGTGTAGTGAGTTTGCAGGTATCTATAAAAATAATAGAGAAGTATTGGTTGGAGATTTTAAGTTCCCCTGGATTGACTGGGTCACCCAAAGTGTAAAAGGCCCTTACTGGGTGGAATTTGTCAAATGTGTCGAAGAAAATTTCCTAAATCAAGGTTTAGAGGGCTCTACGCTACTCAGGCAGGTGCAACACTGGACCTCTCCTCAGAAAACGAGGTCAGGCAAGTGACTGAAGTATCAGTCGGAGAGCACATTGCGTCCAGTGATCACAACTGTCTTTGTTTTAACATATTTATGGAAAAAGATCAGACAGGTTGACAGATTTAGGTCTTAAACTGGAACTGGGCCAATATTGAGGCCATTCAGCAGGTTCGAGCAGGGGTTGATTGGGTGAAGGTAAAAATCACACAACACCAAGCTATAGTCCAGATGGTTTACAGAGGAACCTTGATTATCTGAACGAGATGGGCGAGCGCTATTTCGTTCAGATAATTGATTATTTGGTTAATCGATTCAATGCCTTTCCTCTGGGGCTCGGAGTTTTCAGTCCAGTCTGCTCCCTGTTCAGGTGACTAGGCAGGAGCAAGCCATGAGCGAGCCCCCACGCCCTGCCAGACCCCTAAAACACACATCGCTCGCCTCCAAACCCATCCAACACCACCTCTCAACGTCGCCCCCCCAATGGCCCCAAACCCACCCAACAGCGGCCCCTGCCCATAAAACTGTCCAACACCACCCTCCAACCGCCGCCTGCCCCCACTTCCCAAACACGATCAACATCACCCTCAGCCCAAGCCCAAACCTGTACAACACCACCCCCGCCTACGACACCCACCGTCCAATCCATGTCCACGTCCGTGCCCCCGGCCCCCGGCCCCCTGCCCCCGTCATCCCCTCTCCCTTCTGGCCAGCTGGAGTGGACACCAACTGTAAGATATCTACTGCCTTTGGTGGGGTAAGTCTCCAAATAGCGCTCACATACATGCAGACACACGCTCAGACAGCCACACACAACTTTTTACTGCAACATCTCGAAATGTTGCACCTCTGCCCTGTACAGGACAATGTTCGAGAGAATATCTGGGGAAGGGGGTTTTAGGATTCACCCCTATATAGAACTCCAAGGGGAGTGTGGGGAGAGGGAGAGAGGGTGGGAGGTTAGTCATTTGGAGATGGTATCTGGGCTCGATCTCCAGGCCTGTTCTCGATAGCATTTCAGTCAGCTGAGATTGGTTTTAAGCAGTATAAACAAAAACAAACACAGTCAGGATTGAAACAGCTCTTTGATGTAATGTTTCTATCAGGACCTCAAGATCTCCTTTGGATAATCTGACATTAGGTTAATTGATATTTGGATAATTTAGGTCCCTCTGTATTTGAAAGCGCTAGATTTGGAAGTGCTGGTGAAAGATGAAAGACTTAATCTAAGCTTGTTTAATATTTCATTCCATGACACTGAATTCCTGTTGCTATAAATTCGGTGCCTTAGGATTGTGCTCCACATCCACTTGATGAAGAAGCAGTGCTTCGAATGCTAGTGCTCACAAATAAACCTGCTGAATTGTAACCTCGTGTTATGTGATTATTAGCTGAAAAATGTGTTGCTGAAAAAGCGCAGCAGGTCAGGCATCATCAAAGAAGCAGGAGAATCGACGTTTTGGGCATAAGCTCTTCATGCTGCCTGACCTGCTGCGCTTTTCCAGCAACACATTTTTCAACTCTGATCTCCAGCATCTGCAGTCCTTACTTTCTCCTTGTGTGAATATTAACTTTGCCCATCCCAGTCCAACACCGGCACGTCCAAATCATGACTAAAGTCGATTGGGTCAGTCTGTTTGAATGAAAAGGAATGACTGGCAAATGGGAGACTTTTTAAAAGTGTGATCTCAAGAATCCAGCATGTCCCTGTTAGGGTGAAGGGAATCACTAGCAGGTTTAGGAATCCCTGGCCGATGAGAGGTGTCGTCACTCTGTTCAGGGAAAAGAGGAAGGCACACATTGTCTTTAATGTTTCCGTATCTATGTAACCTCTTACAGTCCTAAAGACACGATCAATCTGGGTACACCCAAAAGGCCTCTCAGGTCCCTGCAGCACTCCCAACCTGTAGAACCCCCCCAAATCATGTGACTTTCAGTTCCTCTAAGACTCACTATCTGTGTAACATCCTCCCATCTCTAGCACCCCACTATTAATGTAATCTCCTCCAGTCTCTCCATCCACTACTCATCTCCATAACCTTCTCCAGCACTTACACCTCTATCTGTGTAAACGTCACCCTCCCCGACAACCCTTCCCACTTTGACCATTCTGGAGGAGGTTACTAATGCTCCCTTATCTGTGAAACTGTATCCAACCAAAATTACTGCCCTTCTGGAAAATCTGTCAGACTCCACACCCTCCGTATCTAACTAATCTGCAAAACCTAAACCTTCCTGTATCTATAAACATCATCTGTGACTACCCTCCATATCTCTGTTTGGTCCTCCAGTCTATACAATCCACTTTCTCTCCGAACTTCTCCATTCACCTAAAACTCTCCTGTCTGTGTAAACCAGTGCATCCTACCAACATCCTTATTTGTGTAAACTGCTCCATCCCTCCCAAACTCCCCATCTCCATGAACTTCTGTGGCCCCGACATCTCTCCACATTTCTGTAACACCCCGTGGCTCTATGGTCCTCATTCCCTGTGAAACGCCTCCAGTCCCCACAACCCTCCCAGTCTGGGTCGTCTGTTTCAGATCAGGCCATTGGTGTTTCTGTTACATCTGGCACACTGAGCAAACCTTCCTAATTGTATCAATTCATTCAGATCCCATGCTCTCCAGACATCCTGCCATTGTGACCCTCCCTAATTCGAACACAGAACAGTACAGGCCCTTCGGCCCTTGATAAGGTGCCGATTTTTTTATCCTACTCTAAGATCAAACCAACCTGCAGACCATTCAAAGAAGAAAAGAACAAAGAAAATTCCAGCACAGGAACAGACCCTTCGGTCCTCCACGCATGTGCCGATCCAGATCCTCTGTCTAAACCTGCTGCTTATTTTCTAAGGATTTGTATCCTTTTGCTCTTAAATGACATTATCATTCCCGCCTCTACCACCTCCGCTGGCAACGCATTCCAGTCCCCCACCACCCTCTGCATAAAGACCGTGCCACGTTTATCTGCCCTAAACCTTTCTCCTCTCACTTCGAGCTTGTGACCCCCAGTAACTGCGTTCCGCAATCTGGGGAAAAAAGCTTCTTGCTAACCACCCTGTCTACACATCCCATGAATTTGTAGACATCAATCAGGTCCCCAGTCAACCTTTGTCTTTCCAATAAAATTAATCCGAATCTGTTCAACCTCTCTTTATAGCAAGCCCCTTCCATACCAGACAACATCTGAGTGAACTTCCTCTGCACCCTCTCCAAAGCATCCACATCCTTTTGGTAATGTGGTGATCAGAACTGTATGTGACATTCCAAATGTGGCCGAACCAAAATCCAATACAACTGTAACGTGACCTGCCAACTCTTTTACTCTATAGCCCGTCCAATGAAGGAAAGCATGCTCTATGCCTCCGTAACCACTTTACTGACCTGCGTTGTCACCTTCAAGGAACAATGTGCCTGAATACCCAAATCTCTCTTTACCTCAATTTTCCCCAGTTTGCTATTGAATTGGATATTCTGAAATGCATCACCTCGCATTTGCCCGGATTAAAGTCCCCATCTGCCATTTCTCTGCCCATCTCTCCAATCGATATATACACTGCTGTATTCTCTGACTGTCCCCATCACTATCTACTACTCCACCAATCTTAGTGTCATCTGAAAACTTGCTAATCAGGCAACTGATACCTTCCTCCAAATCATTTATGTATATCACAAACAACAGTGGACCCAGCACGGATCCCCGTAGAACCACAGGGCACAGGTCTCCATTTTGAGAAATTCATTTTAGTATAATCCATGTTCATTTCTAAAAATTAATTAAATGTCCCTAATGTAACTCTCTCTACCCTCAACGTTGGCAGTACATTCCACATACCCACCACTCTCTGTGTAAAATAACTATCTCTGATATCTCCCATAAACCTTCCACCAATTACCTTAAAATTATGCCCCCTTATTATAGACATTTTCACAATGGGAAAATTCTCGGGCCATCCACTCTGTTAGCCTCTCAACATCTCGTACCCATCTATCAAGTCAGCTCTCATCCTTCTTCATTCCAATGAGAAAAGCCCTGGCTTCACCAACATTTCTTCATTAGACCTGCCCTCCAATCCAGACGTCATCCTGATATATCTTTTCTGCACCCTCTCCACAGCTTCCACATCTTTCCTATAATGAGGTGACCAGAACATAACACAATATTCCAAGTGTGGACTAACCAGGGCTGTATGGAGCTGCAGCATAACCTCAACGGTCTTCAACTCAATCCCCCTGCTAATGAAAGCTAACACATCACACACCTTCGTACCACCCCTATCAACTTGGCTGGCATCATTGAAGGATCTATGAACGTGGACCCCAAGATTCTTCTGCTACTCCACACTACCAAGAATCCTGCCTTTAACCCAGTAGAGGTTTTCTGCAGAATCGTTCAATCTTGAACCCTCCGTATTTTGGTAACTTCCTCCAGTCCCCACAAAATTCATAAACTGTGAAGCGTCTCCCAGTCCCTACAATTCTCCTTAGCTCTGTAACCTCCTTTATTGGCGTGAATACGGAAAATTACCGAAGCCAATTTTAGCCACTTCAATGTTAGTAATAACTGCAAAATCTTCCTGTCCTGATAACCCTCCCTAACTCTGAACACAAGCATCCTCCAGTGCCCATCTGGGGAACATTGCATAGGAAGGAAGAGTTGTCGAGTCTGGGCCATGTTACGGAGGTAGGAAGGCCTGCAGAACATGGAGGATGGTACAAATGTAGGAAGGGACGGGGATCCTGCCGGAGGTTAGAGGGAGCAGGATTCATATAACCTGCAGGATGGGACCGAGAATGGGTGTGGGACATGAAGGATGTTTTAGTGTGAATGACTGATTTGTTTTTGATTGGACGATTGGGCCAATCTTGATGAATAATTTTGGAGATGTTTATCAGAATGTCTGTGCACAACTTCAGATTTCCAGGCTGGGAGATGTGAGTTCAGATGGGAATGTATTTTTCCATTCTGTCTGTGTGCCTGACAGTGACCTGGTGCTGCTCTGGGAGAAAGCACTCACCATGCAGGCAGTGATCGCCAGATCTACAGGACTGAACAGAGCTCACCTCATCGAAGCCTTCGTTTAGAATGTTATTTATTTTTTCATTATATTCAAGTGACAGCTTTGTGAGATGCAGGAATTGGGGAGTTTGCATTTTGAGGGAATGAAACCTTTATCATTAGAAGATGGGAAGCCTTCAAAAATGAGATAACGTCTTTCCAGAGACAGTATACAGTATTCCTGTTAGGGTGGAAGGAAATGCTGGAGGGTGGAGGGAATGCTGGATGATTAGAGAACGAATGTTTTGGTTAGGAAAGAGAAGGAAGCATTTGTCAGGTATAGAAACGAGAATCCTCAGAATATAAATCAAAGAGGAGTATACTTCGAGGGAAATCAGGAGGGTAAAAAGGGGACACAAGATAGCTTGTGCAAATAGGGTTAAGGAGAACCAAAGGGTTTTCATAAATTCATAAAGGACAACAGGGTAAGTAGAGAGAAAATAGGGCCCCCCAAAGATCAGCAAGGCAACCTTTGTGTGCAGCTGCAGGAGTAGGGGCGATAGTAAACGACTGTTTCACATCAGTGTTTACAGTCGCGAAGGAAATGGAAGATATAGAATGTGGGGAAATAGATGGTGACATCTTCAAAAACGTCCATATTAAAAAAGAGGATTTGCTGGATGTCTTGAAATGCATAAAAGCGGATAAATCCCCAGGATAGATGGGCCCCTTGCTGATAAATTTGTATAATCGATCATCACAGGTGAAGTGCTGGAAGTTTGGAGTTTGGCTCACGTGGTGCCACCATTTCAGACAGTTGGTAAGGGAAAGCTAGGGAACTATGGACGAGTGAGCCTGACATCAGTAGTGGGTAAATTGTTGAAGGGAATCCTGCGAGATAAGATTTACATGTATTCAAAAAGGCAAGGAATGACGAGGGATAGTCAGCATGGCTTTGTGTGTGGGAAATCACGTCTCAAGAAATTGATTGCGTCTTTTGAAGAAGTAGCAAAAAGGATTGATGTGGGCAGACCATTGGATGTGACCTGCACGGACTTCAGTGAGGTATTGGTTAGCATGGAAGATTGTTTAGCAAGGTTAGATCTCATGGAATATAGGGAGACCTAGCCATTTAGATACAGAACTGGCTCAAAGGTAGAAGACACAAGTTGGTTGAGGAGGGTTGTTTTTCACACTGGAGGCTGATGGTGTGCCACACATATCAGTGCTAGGTCCACTACTTTTCATCCTTGTATAAATGATTTGGGCGAGAAGGTAGGAGGTACCATTAATAAGTTTGCCGATGACACCAAAATTTGAGATATAGTGCACAGTGAATAAGGTTACCTCAGAGTACAACGAGATCTTGATCAGATGGGCCAATGGACTGAGGAGTGACAGATGGAGTTTAATTCAGTTAAATGCAAGGTGCTTCATTTTGGGAAAGCAAATCTTAACAGGATTTATACACTTAATGGCAATGTCCGAGGGAATGTTGCTGAACAAAGAGACCTTGGAGTGCAGGTTTATTGCTCCTTGAAAGTGACGGCGCAGGTAGGTAGGATAGTGAAGAAGGTGTTAGGTATGCTTTTCTTTATTGGTCAGATCATTGAGTATCAGAGTTTGGAGGTCATGTTGCAGCTGTACAGGCCATTCGTTAAGCCACTTTTGGAATATTGCATGCAATTCTGGTCCTTTTCCTATTGGAAAGATGTTGTGAAACTTGAAACTGTTCAGAAAAGATCTACAAGGATGTTGCCAGGATTGGAGGATTTGAGCAACAGGGAAAGGCTGAAATGACTGAGACCGTTTTCCCTGGAGCATCAGAGGCTAAGGTGTGACATTCTTGAAGTTTATAAAATCATGAGCGGCATGGATAGGAACAGACAAGATCTTTTCCCTGAGGTGGTGGACACCAAAGCTAGAGGGCATAGGTTTAGGGTGAGAGAGGAAAGATTTAAAAGGACCTAAGGGGCAATCTTTTCACGTAGTGTGTGGTGTATGTATAGAATGTACTGCCAGAGGAAGTGGCTGGTACAATTGCAGCATTCAAAAGGCATCTGGATTGGCATGTGAATAAAAAGGGTTTAGTGGGATATGGGCCAAGTGCTGGCAGATAGGACGAGATTAAGAAAGGATGTCTGGGCAGCGTGGACGAGTTGGACCGAAGGGTCCGTTTATGTGCTGTACGTCTCTAGGACTCTCTGGCTGTAAATGGTTTCCACTTTTCATTTACAGACTGACATTTCAGTCTGTTTCCCCTGGTTACTTTGGTCAGTTCTCTCTCAAAATCATATAATGGGCTTTGTTACTGATGCTCGGGTGTGCTTTATGGTCACTTTAAAATATCATAATCTCTTTGAATTTCAGGATAATTTCCTGGAGAATCTTGGTGTGATATTGCTCCTTCACTCAGCTTCATCACCCAACGGTCGATCTGAGATAATTACATCCCTAGCCAGTTGTACAATGTGTTATTCAAAGAAATACTGACAAAAACATTCAAGGAGGATCTCGGATAATATTACTCTTGCCAATATGTCTGTCCCAGGTTATACAAAGATTGAAGTCTCCAAAAATTATCACACCACCTTTGCTACAATTTCTCATGAATTCCTGTTTAATGCAGGGATGAGCAATGAAATACTGCAAGGCAGCATAAAAACTGTTCTCCTGCTTGTGTTTTTGACATAGCACCCAGAATTTGCATTCAGGCTGATTCAGTTGCATAATCTGAAGCCAAATGCTTTCTCTGTAATACCTTTGTTATCCATTACTGCCACAGTTCCCATCTTGCTTTTCTATTCTGCCTGAGATCCTGTAAGGCTGTTTACCGTTGAATATTCATGTTCCACCTTTGTCCACCCTGTAACCACGTCTGTTTGGTGACTAAATCTCATTTATCTCTGTGTCACAAGTCTATTACGTTATTGCAGATACTTTGGCAATTCCAAAAAAAATTATAATTTACATTTTCCCGCAATTTCCTATCACAATCCTCTTCATTGATGTACAGTTTTAGTTAAACTCTGTCCCTTCCTGTTTTTTTCTGCTTGTCTTCAGCCACATCCCTATGCTGTTCCGAGGCTTCACATCTGCTCTTTGGATTTGGAAATCTCCTTTCACCTGAACGCTGTCCCTGCATCCTCTCTGTCAGTTTAAAGCCCTGTCCATAAACCTACCTACATGATTAGCCAGGACACTGGTCCCAGCAGTTTTGTTTATAATGCACTCATGGGATGTTGCTGTCTCTGGCTGGTCAGCAGTTCATGCCGACCGACAGCTGCTCTAGAGCTCAGTGGCTTGCCAGACCATTTCAGAGGGCAGTTGAGAGCCAGTCCCATTACTCTAGGTCTGGATTCATATGTAGGCCAGACCGGCAGCCTATAACAGATTTCCTTCTTTATAGGATATTAAGTCGTCAGCAGGGTATCCCTGACACCGGCATTAAGTTCCGGATGAACAGTCTAGTGAGAGTAACACTAGGCCATTGCCTGGCCTACTGATTCCTCCCTCATCCCTGAGTACTGATCCCAGTGCACAATGAATCAACCCCCTTCGTCCTGACTGTGATTTGATCCTGATACCTTCCCGCACTCTGGTGATATCACTCAGTATCTCTCCATGTGATATCTGTCACTGTTCAGGGTCTAATTGTTGCCGGTGATTGCAGCTTTTGCAGCTACTCCAGATCCTGAGCCATCAGAACTCTCCACTCCAGAGAGACGCAGCAGCACAGGCCAGGGATGGAGACTGGGATTGTCCAGATCTCTGTGGGACTCAGTATCATTCTCCATGTGTAACCCTCACTGCATCAGTCTGATTTACCATTCTGTCTATTGCTCTGTCTCCTGTAGGTACTCAGTATATTCCTGACTCAGCAAAATTCCCAACTCCTGTCTCGTCTATCATCACATTGAAGACGGTTGGTCAGCCAGCGCGATGGAGAGTGAGATCTGGAGCCTTCAGTAAATCCTGCAGCAAGGTAAGATCACTCACAATGTCCAGAGCAGAGTGTATTTAAGGGATGGAATTTTGGTCCGGAAGACATGACATAGATACAGTATTGAAGGGTGAACACAGAGCACGATGGTCCCAGGCTCAATCCCCACCCTCTTCTGAGAGGATTACTTTTATCTCTACTGTACTGAGCCTTCCTGCGACAGCATCGGGAGTTTACAGTTATTCATCCAGGCCTGTGCTGTCTCAGTGAGCATCAGAAAACAGAGGGGAAAACAGGCCTCCCTCAAGCAGTTAGTATTGAAACCTGGGATCTTTCTGTTCTCTGCTCCCCCTCTCACACTGAGTCTTGTCATGTGATAGTGTCATACAGCAAGGAAACATACCTTCCGGCCCGACTCTTTTAAACCAGCGTCACGAATAATAGTAATTCCGAGAAAATGTCCTATTTCTGTAACCTCCACCCTTCCCTTAATCCTGCTGTATATTTGAAACAGACTCCAATGTTGACGTCTCTCCCTATTTGTAAATTGCTCCAGTCTCGATAGCATGCCCAATCTCAATAATCTTATCCTGCACTCAGTATTTTGATCCCTATTTCTGTAGTTTTGTACAATACCTACAGTCCACCCTGTCTCTATAAAATCACCTCGCCCAGACCAAAATACCCATCTGTGTACCTTCCTGAAGCCCCAAGAGAACATGATATGACTGTAACCTTCTGCAAGCCCGATCACACTCCTGAATCCTGGCCTACAGCACCACACGACCTCTGAAACCATCTCCTATCCCTACCAAGCTCCTTATCTGGATAAACACCTCCAGACACTTTTCCAGCCGCAATAGCATTCCACATCTCTGTTTGCTCCTCCACTCCCTACATCCCTCCCAGCACCTCAAACACACTCTCCTGTGTAATTCTGAAATTTGGGGCAGCACGGTGGCTCAGTGGTGAGCAATGGTGCCTCACAGCGCCAGGGACCCAGGTTCGATTCCAGCATTGGGTGACTGTCTGCGTAGAGTTTGCACATTCTCCCTATGTCTGCGTGGGTTTCCTCTAGGTTCTCCAGGTTCCTCTCACAGTCCAAAGATGTGCAGGTCAGGTGAATTGGCTATTCTAAGTTACCAACAGAGTTAGTTGCATTAATCAGAGGGAGATGGGTCTCGGTAGGTTATTCTTCGGAGGATTCTTGTGAACTTGTTCAGCCGAAGTGCCTGTTTCCATGCTGTGGGACATCTAATCTAAGCTCTCCCTCAGTGTTCCATATTACTGTCGCTAAAAATAATCCCTTTATCCATAAACAGTCCCAAACACCTGTTTATGGATAAAGGGATCAGCACCAATATCTCTCGTTATCTGTGCAACTTCTTCCAGTCCTGAAAGCTTCTGAAAATGTGGAGATCTTACAATCATCCCTATCTGCGTAATCCTCTCAGGTCCCTGTAGCACTCCCGAGCTGTAGAACCCACTCCAATCCTTGTGACTTTCTCAATCCAGTTCCTACTAGACTCACTATCTCTGTCACATCTTCCTGTCGCTATCACCCATCCTGTCAATGCAAGCTCCTCTAGTCTGTCCATCCATTTTATCATCTTCATAATCTTCTCCAGCTCTTACCCCCATCTATGTAAACGTTACCCTCCCCTATAACCATCCCGAAAGCAGAAACCTCCTCCAGTGTGTGCAATGCACCCTAACTGTGTTCGTGTCTCCAGGCTCTATTGCTGCTCCTGTCTCTGTAAGCTCGGAAGACTGTCCAGCTTTCCGGTCCATATACTTTCCAGAACCTCAGCATCCGACAACAACAGATGTCTTCCTTCACTGCACCTTTAAGTATCTCTCTTTGTCCCTCAATTCTGTACAACTCTCTTTATGTCTAAATAACACCATTCTAAAAAATACTCTCTGTCTGTGTAAACTGACCCCATCCAACACTGAGAAACCTTGCTACCCTTTTTATCACCTGTAGTCCCTTCAGATCGCCCTGTATCTTCCCTGACTCCATTGAATACAGCTCATGTTCTAACACCTCTAGCACATGTTACTCCCCATCTCTGTGATATTCTTCAGTTCCTGCAATTCTCATTTATTATCTCCACAGCTTCCAATCATCCTAATCAATATAAGGTTATTGACCCCCGGCTGATTTGGGAAATGTGGTGCGTAAAAAACACAGCAGTCCAGGCAGCATCCGAAGAAGGGCTTATGTCCGAAACGTCTATTCTCCTGCTCCTCGGATGCTGCCTGGCCTGCTGTGTTTTTCCAGCACCATTTTTCAACTCTGGGCTCCAGCACCTGCATTCCTCACTTTCTCCTCTTGATCCCCTGCTGCATGTTTAACACCTGTAGCAGCCTCCAACTCCTCAATGCATCCTGTCGCTGTTACCTCCTCAAATACTATAGCTCACTGTCTTTGTAATATCTTCCAGTAACTGCAACCCTGTTGATTTCTGTAACCTCCTCCAGAACAGCACTCCACATCTCTGTGTAACTGATGGGAATGCTGCAAACCTGCCTTCACAGTCCTCACTAACTCTGAACTCCTGCAGCCCTGTAAGCCTCAGCATCTCTGGCCCCTCCAATCGCTACAATTCTTCCTGGCTGTGAAAACTCATCCAGCCCCTTCAACCCTCCCTATCTCACTCACTCCTGCAGCTCCAACTAACATCCATATCTGTGTAATCTCCAGTCCCTCCAATCCTCCGTCTCTCTATAAAATCCTACAGATTCAATTACCACTCATATCTGTGTAATATCCAGTCCCCACAACCCTCCCAGTTTCTGTATCTCCTGTAACTCCAACAGCTGCCCCTATCTGTGTAATCTCTAGAACCTATATTCTTCCCTTTCAATGTAACCCCTTCTGGACTGATTTTCCTGTACCTCTCCATGACATCTTTCAGCCCGACAACCTATCTGATCTCTAACCACCAACAGTGATTTCAAACCACTGAACTCTGTGACATCATCCAGTCTCTACAATCCAGCTTTTTTCTTAAGCTTTCCTAATTCCATGGGTTTCTAAGCGTGCAGTTATCATTTCTGGCTTATCGTTTACCATGCATTCCCCTTTATCTCCGGTTACAGATCCTCGCTTCGGGAACCAACATATCAGAACCGAACTGCAAGAACATAGGAATCTTAGGTTATCAATAAATTTGCCTCATTTTCTAAATTCTAATGAGATCAAGTTCAACCTTCTCAATCTTTTCTCATCAATATCGCTCAATTCTGAGGATCAGTCTGGTAAGTCTTATCAGGACAGACTCCAATGCAAGAATATTCTCCCCGAGATAGGGGACCAACTCTGTTCACAGTATTCTCAGTGTGGCTTTACTGAAGGCCTTTGTAGTTGTTACAAACCTTTTTATATTCTCTATTCCCTTTGGAGTCAATCCCAGCATTCCATTTGCCTTCTCTATGACCTGCTAACCCTGTGTATCACCTTTATGAGATTTATACACAAGGATTCCCAAGTTACTCTGTGGTGTAGCTTTCTGCAGTCGTTCTGATACCAAGAGGTGACAGTAATAATCAGGAAAGTGCTGGAATGTATGGTAAACGCTAAGCCAGAAATGACATCTGCACACTGAGAAACGCATGGAATGAAGACCGTCCATATGTCCAACATATATAGGGTGGAGTTAGGCCATTCGGTCCATCGAGTCTGCGACACCATTTGATTCTGGCTGAATTGTTTATCAACCCCATTCTCTCGCCTTCTCCCTGTAACCCTTGATCTCCTTACTCACCAAGAGCCTAGCTATATCGGAGTTAAATGCACTGAATTACTCACCTCCATATCCCCCCCACCCCCCGAACCAGTGAGTTCCACAGATCCATCACCCTCTGGCTGAATAAATTCCTCCACATCTCTATTTTAAAGGGTCGTCCCTTCACTCTGAAGCTATGACCTTGGCCCCTAGTCTCTCCTGCTCGTAGAAACATCTTCCCCACGTCCACTCCATCCAGGCCCCTCAGTATTCTGTAAGTTTGAATGAGATTCTGCCGCTGACTCTGAAACGTCATCAAGTGCAGACCCAGAGACTTCACCTGCTCCTCACATGACACGAATTTCATCCCTGGGATCTTTCTTGGAAACTCATTTCTCACACCCCTTCACATTCTTTGTCCAGACTCTGCATGAATAACGTGGAGAGTGTAGTCCCAACACTGACCCCTGGGGAGCTCCCCTCATCACCAGTTCCCATCGTGAAAAAGACCTCTTTCTTCACACTCTCTGTCTTGTGCCAATCAGACAAATCCTCTATCCATGTTCAGCATGTTGTTTTGAAACGGAAATTTCATTTCACACACTTGGCTGGATTTATTTATCTGTCTGGCAGTAAACAGCAGAGTTTCCCCATTACCTTCCCATCTGTAATTCCCTGGAGAATGTGATGGTGAGCTGCCTTCCTGACCCATTGCAGTCCTTTGGGTGTAGGAACAGACACAGTGATGGGAGGATGGAGTGTGCCTTGGAGGGCACCTTGGAAATGCTGGTGTCCCCGTGCACCGGGAACTCCTGTCTTTCCAGGTTATTGTGGTTCTGGGTTTGTGATGGGCTGCTGAAAGAGTCTTCCTGAGTGACCTCAGTGCTACTTGTAGATCTTCTATTCCTTCATTCATTCATGAACATGATCTTTTTTGGCTGAGCCAGCATTTATTGTTGATTTGGAGTTGTCCCTGAGAAGGTGATGGTGAGATGCCTTCCTGAGCCACTGCAGCAGCCGTTGTTATCTGTGTCCCCTCCACCAGGCGCTACAATACTCTTCACGTCTGTAACTGCATACAGATAATGCAGCTCTCCCTTTTATATCTGACATCCTTCCCGACTTATAACTCATACAGTTCCTCACAATATCTCACCTCCTCCATTCCCATCACTGCTAGGGATCACTAAAATTTCTTTATTCTTGTTTAAATTCTGATCATCTAAAATCTCTCCCTTTTTAAATGTGCAACCCCTTCAGTTTCTGTTACTCTCCATATAACTGTAATCAATGACAGCACAGGTTCCCTTCCTTAAATCTCTATAATTACAATGTTTGCGTGTGCGAAATTGGTACTTTTCTTCCTCCTTATCCATCTCAGGTCTTCCAGCTCCCACAGTCCCACTATTTGGAACGCTCCCATTCTCTGTACATCCTCATGTCCTGAGGGACCTTGAACACCACCAGTGCCCCAAAAGTTTATATTCCCTCCAGTTACTGCAAATCTTCTAACTCTGTAACATTCAACAGTCTCCAGTACCACACAACACTTGCTGGCTGTCAATTCGCATTTGTTGAAGTCTACACATCTCTGTAAGTAGCTCAGAAAAAGCCCTTTAGACTCTGCATAGCTCCTTCATGAACAAGCTACAATCTCTGTATTACCTTTGTCTTCTTCAGTGTCTGTAACTCTCCCTGTATCTTCCAGTAACCTGCTTTAGTTGCTGCAGGTCTGCCTCGCTCCCCAGATAACCTGTTCCATCCCATACAGCTCGCTCAAAGACTGTAACACCGTCTGCTCTGTCTAATCCTCTCCTTTTCCACTGTCTTCCAGGCACAACAGCGATCCTGTAAGAGACCAGTGCGGAATGGGATGTTATAAAACTCAGCTGAGGCTTGAGGCCTACGATTACCTGGGATAAACAAAGGGAGAGAACCTGAGAGAGAGCAGCACAGAGCGGGAGAATATAAATGTGCAGTGAGGATCGAGGCTGATTGGGAATTGGATTTGGAGAAGCAGCAGAGCAGGGTGCTCAAAATCAGCACGGAGTCACAGAGATGGTGACCCTGTGAGGGAGCAGAGTGGATTGGGAGCTGGAGGATTACACGTATCTGGGAGTCACAGAGACGTTGGATCTGTGAGGGAGCAGAGTGGAGTGGGGGCTGGAGGATTACACGTACCTGGGAGTCACAGAGACGGTGACCATGTGAGGGAGCAGAGTGCAGTGGGAGCTGGAGGATATCACGTCCCTGAGAGTCACAGAGACAGTTACCCTGTGAGGGAGCAGACTGGAGTGGGAGCTGGAATATTACACGTACCTGGGAGTCACAGAGATAACTTTCTGTGGCTGGGACCTGCCTGCACTGAGTTTGAAAGAAGTGCTAGATCCATCACAGAAAAACTTTGTAAGTTCATTGGCTGATAATAAACTGTTATTAGCGACTGTGTGTAAATTGCTTTCTGCCAGCAAATTTATTTTTTCAACTTCTGAATGCAGGCGTGAACTCAGAAATAAGAGTTATAATTGAATATCTGAGACTATATGATAAAGTAATCTCAGTAAGCCACAGTTTGATAAAGGACTTACCCCTAATATTATTCCCCTGATGTTAATAATTAAGTAAGACGAGGTAACTTGCAGTTTAGGACATAGTAGCACAAGTTTGTCAAATAGAAAATATGTTCTGTGACATTGAGAATTCGCAGGCCCTCTGGTGTTCCAGATGAACACTGGGTCTTGGAGCTCATACAGCATCTGGAGTTTCTGTGGGATATCTGTGATGCTTAGAGGTAGGTGCATAGCAGATACAGAGAGAGGATCACCCTGCAGAAATGACGGCCTCGAATAAGGAAGGGAATGGGGGACTACACAATCGAAGAGAAACAGTCAGGGAATCCAGGAATAGCGTGATGTCTCCCTCCCAATTCGGTTTCCCAGTTTGGAAGCTGTCGAAGGTGCTTGCTACTCAGGGGAGTGCAGTCAGAGCCATGTCTGTGGCCCCACCAGCAGCCTGACTGTATAGAAGGGGAGAGAGAAGGAAGGAGGAGCAATAGTCACATGGGAGTCAGGAAAGTGAAGAAGGTGTCAGTGTGTCTGTACTACCAGGATAGTGGGGTTTAGAATGTCACTGCGTCTGCAGGACATTTGTCTGGGGGACAGTGAGCAGGAAAAGGTCATGTCCAGGTTGGTAGGAATGACCTAGGTAGGAAGGGTGAAGTGGTCTGGGAATCACAATTTAGGGAGCTAGGTGGATGGTTAGCAAGCAGGACCTCTAATGTAGCAATCCCTGAACTACACCTAGCACCGTGTACAACACTCCTAGAACAGAATTCTGTTTTTTAGGTAGATGAGAATGTGACTGGCATGATGGCGCAGCAGGAAAGACTTCAGATTGTTGGGACATTGGGAGTGGTTCTGGGGAAGGCAGCAATTGTACAAGCTGGATGGGCTAACGTGACAGAGCTGCGACTGAATTCCTTACGGAGTGTTTGGGAGGGGTTGAAAATCACTTGGTATGTGCTTAGGATACAAAACGTAATAGTAGAGGAGACTAACAGGATTCTCAAAATAATGGGAGCTGCAGTTGCAACTAATATACATCAACAAGTTTAACAGTGGAAGATGGAGAAAGAAAGGAAGCCTTAATCTGAGGTACTCTGCATGGACATGAATACTCGGAGTGTGGGGAGTTCCAGATGCAGATTGGTGTGTGGAATTCTGATGTACTGATCACCGAGAGCTGGCTCAAGGAATGGCAGGACTGGGTGTTAAATATTGCTGAGTATAAACGATTCCAACATGATAAAAGGGAAGGGAAAGGATGAAAGTAGAAGTATTGGTTTAGATTAGCGTTAGTTAAGGAGTCCAAGAGAAAGAGGATCCGTTCAAGGACAGAATGAATTTGGCTGGAGCTACAGAACAAAAAAGTGTACAATTACACTGTGAGGTACAGTCTGTCGGCCAGCAACCAAATAAATTATGGAGAGAATAAATATGGAGCCGCATTTTAGAGCGATGACAATCCGATATTAGTTATATTGAAAAACCAAATTTATCCAGATATTGACTGCGTTATTGGCGGTGCATGGTCACGACGATCGAGTATTTCTGGATGACATGGAGGAGTGCTCACTGCAGGAGTATGTGTCCAGCCCAAGAGAGCATGTAGTGTTGGACCGGGTCCTTGGGAAAAGGTGGGGCAAGTGGATCCAGTGTCAGTAGGGGAAGATTTTGGGTCACAGTGATCATTTTATTGTAAAGTTCAGGAGGATGGTAGAGAATGATATACAGTAATTGGGAGTGAGAAACAATAGTTGACTGAGAGCAGCCTTCAATGGGGCAAGAATGAAGCTGGAGAGGTTTGACTGGAACACCAATTTGGTCGGAAAAAGATAAACTGAACCATGGGCTCCCTTCAAAGAGGAAATGGCTTGGGTCCAGTCGAGGAATTGTCCCTCAAATAGGAATGGCAGGATAAACAAATCCACCCCTCTCTGGATGGCGGAGAAGACCAACAGAATCAGTGTCAGATGGAGAATCGGATTGGGAATCTGGAGAAATGCTGGAGGTTCAAAGGGAGATGATAGAGCAGAGGGGAATTATGTGAAAACTGAGAGCCACCATAGAGCTGTCCCAGAATTCTCCTCTGGGCCCTTCATAATGATAGTGTTAAAAGATAGAGTAAGGCTGCATCGAAATTAGAAAGAGGATTTGTACCTGAAAAAATATCTCCACAAGTAGTTAAGATGCACTTAGATGCGTTATAGCTGCATGTTTGACTGAAACATTAAGGAGGCAATTGAATGATTTTTGATACAAAAAAAATGTGAGGATGTGAGTGGAGGAGGAGATCATTACTCAGCAAAGAGTTCAGTTGAAGTGCTGGTGTAACAATGATTGGCTAAATAACACCCTTCTGTGTCATTCAGTGTGATGTCTTGAGAGTCCTCCAAATCCATATATATCCCATCTTTGTAACCTTGTCGATCCTGTATGATACATTCTAATCTCTGCAACCTCCATCAGTCTATGACGACCTCCTTATCTCTGTAAATCATACAGGCCATATAAACATTCTTTACCTGGAATCTCCACCAGCCCCGATAACCTTTCCTCTCTATAAAATATCTCTCAAGTCTTTACAGCTTTCCCCTTCTCTGCAACTACTCTGATCCATAGAAACCTAATCTTTGCAATCTCCTCCAATCCATACAACAATCAGCGTTACTAACCACCTTCTGCCCTCACAGATTGCAGTATCTCCATAAACTCCAGCCACTACAGTGCTCATTATATCTCCAACGTTCTCGAGCACTGACAACCCTGCCCATCTCTTTTCTTTGCTCCAGTCCCTTCAATTTTCCCTATTGTGTAACCTACTCCAGTACCCAAGCAGCTGTGTAACATCCTCTAGTCCCGACCATGCTCTCGATTTTGTAACCACCTTCTGCCCCGACACAGCTCACTGACTCTGCAACCTCCAGATTCCAAATCCATTCCGATCTGTGGAAACACCTCAAGCCCTCCCTCTCTCCATAATATCTACCAGATGTTAAAACTAAAATAACTCCTCAGAGGCAGGTATCCCGTCACCAAATCCCCTTTTATTTCTACATGCATGATCCATGACACTAACCCACGCTAACTCAGAGCCGGCTCCTATAGTGAACAGAGCCCCTGATGCCCCTGTTTATTTCAGAGCCGGAATTCCCTGATTGGACCAGGTTCACAGTCTCAATCAGGGAACACGTATTAATGAGGTTTCCCTGACTGACCTCATTCCAATCACTATAAAAACACTCCATGTATCTTGAACGTTCATTAACACCTACAAATCTCCGAGTCTCTGAAACCTCCTCCAGTTTCTCCAGCACTGTGTCTGTAAATTTCCACAAGGACAGACTTGACCCTTTCAGTAGACCCTCCTGTTATCAATCTCCTGCAGGACCAATACAAGCTTTTTTTCTGTTTTACTGCAAACTCTCGATCTCAATGTTCTCCAAACAGAAAGTCTCTGACTAGTCTCTAACTGCTTCCAAAAACTCGCTCCACCGTTTCTGTGTGACCGTCTCCATAGGAGGAAGGGGGTTTCGAAGTAGGGAGCTTCATAGGACAAGGAGAACTTTCCACAAATGGGAATGTTTGTAGAAACTAATGGGTTTACAGAAGTAGGAACGGTCATGGAACATGAAGGATGTTCCAGAGAGTGGCAGTTTGTAGGCACAAAGGGCAGAATTTTCATTTCTGTTGCAAAGAGACACAGAGAGCTAAATCATGTGATACATTGTCCAGGTAATATTTTAAAATCTCTTCTTGTGTAAGACGCAACAGAAAGTGAACGGGCTGTGCCTCGTCTTATCGAATAGTTTCGATGGGCTGAATGGCTTTCTCACATTCCAGTGAAACCAGCTTGAGATGCTGAATAAGCTCCTCTTTCTATTCTGTGGAAATGTGCAGTGTCTAGCAATGCTATCACACGAATGTCACCTGCACGTTAACAGCATGAGCTTAAATATTGTCCAGGTTTTGATGCTTCATATGATCTTCACTGAACATCTTCACTTCTGATCGAATGACGGAGGGTAAGACATTGATGAATCAGCTGAAAATGTTAATGCCGAGGTATATCTCTATGGATCACCCACAGAGATATCCAGGGACTGAGAGGATTGATGTCCAACAGCCACATTGTGTTCTGAATGATCCAACCAGTGGAGAGATTACTACTGATTCACATTAAATACGAATCTTGGCAGGGCCAGTCACTCTGACGCTGTGTTCATATCTTTTGTTCATGTCAATAGGCCAAGGTATGTGTGGGGAATGTTTCCTTCTCTGAGAGGATAGTGACTGTTGGGGCCTCTCTATCCTAGACAACTGCATCACTGAAATGTTTGGGAGGGGTTGAGGAGGGTGTCAATGGATTTTGAGAGAGTTGAGGACCACAAAACATTTGCATGAAAGAGAAATTTCATCCTACAGCAGATCGTCCCTGACCGTACTGAAGGGAAGGGCAGGCTTGAGGAGCTAAATAGCCTCGTGTTATTCCAGTGTACCCCAGAGAACAGTCAGTGTGTGACCTGTTCCATTTCCTGTGTTACTGACCTGAAGTCGCTGAATAAACTGATCCTGTTGCTGCATAACAGATTACTGATGCTGCATCATCTACTCTGGGTCCAGTGTTATAAGCTCGAGGGGTTGATTGGCCTCCTGTAACTGTATGTCAGACTCCAGGCGCTGAAAAACCTTTTTTTTTGTCCTGGTGTAACTGAAATCCATATAGACTAAATCTACCTCCCGAGAAGAGTGAACACTGCAAATTCTGGAGATCAGAGTTGACAAGTATGGCACTGCAAAAGCATGGCAGATCCGAGGAACAGGAGAATCGATGTTTTGGTCATTCGTGTTGAATGGCTTATGCCTGAAACATCGATTCTCCTGTTCCTGCCTGAACTGCTGTGCTTTTCCAGCGCCACACTTTTTGACGTCTACCGCTCCGACTTAGTCAACGTTCCTGCTCATGTCATCAAATAACTTTAAGAAATTTGTCAAGCATGATCTCCCACGTACAAAGCCATTCTCAATATTCCTAATCAAACCCTGTCTTTTCAAATTAATGTACATCTTATCCTTCAGAATTTTCTCAAGTAACGTACCTACTACAGATGTTAAACTGACTGGTACATAGCTACAAGGCATTTATTTCTAGTCCTTCTTAAATAAGGGCACAATAGTTGCTAACCTCCAGTCTTCCTGGATCTCAACTATGGTTAATGATGATCATACTTCTCAGCCAGGTTCCCCATAATTTCTTCTCTAGCCCCTGACAGTGTTCTTGGATATATCTGGTAAGGAACGTGAGATTTATCCAAACTCAAATATTCTAGTACGTCCAATTCCTCCTCCTACTGTGATATGGACAGTCCCGAAGAAATCACCACCAACTTTGCCAAGTTCCTAAGTATTCATGTCTTTCTCCATGTTAAACACAGAGGAGAAATATTCGTTGAGGACATCGCCCATCTCCTATGATTCTACACATACATGTCCACTTTGGTCTTTGAGGAGTCCTATTTTCTTACTATCTATTGTTTTTCCTATAATATACTTAAAGTACCTGTCTGGATTCATCCTAATCTTCTCAGCCAAGGCTCTTTCATGCCCCCTTTATGCCCTACTGATTTCCTTCTTCAGTAAAATCTGTATCCCTTATATACTTCCAGGGATTCATTTGATCCCAGCTGCCTGTAACTGAGCTGTCTTTTTTTCAGATCAAAACCTAAATATCTCTCGCCATTCAGGGTCCCCATTCCTGCCAACTTTCCTTTCACTCCCACAGTAACAAATAGACCTTGAACTCCAGTATCTCACGTTCAAAGGCCTCCCACCTGCCAGCGGTCCGTTTGCTGACAAACTATTCCCACAAACCCCTACAAACTCCTATGTAATTCCATCTAAATTCGTCTTACCCAATTTAGAACTTGAAGCTGTGGACCAGTTTTGTCGCTCTCCATAACTACGTGAAAATGAATAGAACTATGGTCACTGGTTCCAAAGTGCTCCCCCAATGTCACCTCCATCACCTGTTCTATCATATTTCCTACGAGTAGGTCGAATTTTGCACCTTTGCGAGAGTAGGCCCCTCTATATACTGCTTGAGGAAATGTTCCTGGCACAATTAATGGATTCGACCCGACTAAATCACTTAACGCTCTGGTAGTCCCAGTTTATGTTCCAAAAATTAAAATCCCCAATTATGACAATCCTTTTGCTCCTACATGCCTCACCTCTCTGCAAGTATATTTGTTACTCTAATTCCTGTTGACTAATTGAGGGCCTACAGTGCAACCCCTATATCATCACCATTCCCCCTCCTATTTATTAGCTCCATCCACAAATCCTTGCTGTTTGATCCTTCAGTTATTTCATCTCTCATTACTGCTGTGATACTTCCCTTTATCAGAAATGCAACTTCCCGTCCCCTCCTTTCACCGTCGCTGTCCTGCCTAAAGCAGCTAAACCCTTGTACATTAAGCTGCCAGTCCTGTCCTTCCCTTAGCCATGTTCCTGTAATGGCTATAATATCCCACTCCCGCATACCTATCCATGCCCTGAGTTGATTGGTCTTACCTGTCAGTCCTCTTGCATTGAAATAAATCCAGCAGGCATTCCTTGCTCCTGATCGTATTCCTGCTTGACCCGTCTCTTCACTTTACTGTTTCTGATTACTGTATCTCCTTCCAGTCTCACACTTGCTTTCCTGCTCTTGAGGATCCCACACCCTGCCAATCTCGATTAAACCCTCCCATAGAACACCAGCAAACCTGGTCGCCAAGATATTGGTCTGCCCTCCAGTGTATGTACCACCTATCCCTCCTGAAAAGATCAACTCTGTCACAGAAAAGACCCCAATGATCTAAATATCTGAGTCCCTACCCCCTGCACCAATTCTTTAGTTATGAATGTATCTGCCATATCCTCCTTCATGAGCTCATGAAACAGGAAGTAATCAGGAGATTACCACTTCGAAGTCTTGATTTTGAACTTTTCTTCTAGCTCTATGTAATCACTCTGTAGGACCTTATCCCTATTTCTACCTCTATCATTTATACCAATGTGCACAATGACTTCTGGCTGCTCACCCTCCCCCTTGACAATGTTCTGCAGCCGCTCGGAGACTTCCTGGACCCTGACACCTGCGAGGTAACAGACCTTGCTGGATTTCCGTTTGAGGCCCCAGAATCTCCAATCCGTTCCTCCAACAATCGACTCTGCTATCGCTAAGAACCTGTTTATATTTACCCTTTCCCGCTGTGCCCCAGAGTCAGTGGTATTGCTTCCAACCTGGCTCCTGCTGCATTCCCTTGAACGGTCTTTCCCCCCAACAGTACCTAAAATGGTTTACTTGTTTTCGAGAGGAATTGCCACAGATGATTGGTGCACTCTGTGCATAACCCCTTTCCCATTCCAAACCTACTCTCTGCCTGGAACACGACAGGGAGCAAGGACTGGCTGTTGGATTAAATTGTGTTTATTTAAACGCAACAGGGCTGACAGATAAGGCTGATGAACTCAGGGAATGCATCTTCATGTGGGATTGGGCTATTATAGTCATTACAGAAACATGGATAGGGGCGGATCTTGGGCGTGATCACCACACTAAAGCACGTACCTATGAAGTTCATGGCATCTCCAATGATCCTGAGTGTATCCAGCTCCAACTCACAAACATGGTCTCCCAGGAGCTGTAGCCGGGTGCACTTTCCACACAGGGACAGTGGAAATCTCCCCGAGCTCCAACATCCCACAGGAGGAACGTGCAACTGGACTAACTGTCATCTCGACTGCTGGAAGACTAAATTAAAAGGAATTTATTTGAGCTTGCCTGTACTTTTTGCCGAGCTGCTGTTATCTGAAGCCTCTCAATCGAAGGAAATACTACTTACTCTCCTATCAACTGCATTTTCTCTACTCCTCCACATTTACTTTTAGTCAGGAAAATACGGAGACACAACAGTGATGTAATGTTTGTGCCTTACACACTTTTTTATTTCAAAAATATACTTTATTCATAAAATAATTTGATGATCTATACAACTGGACATGCCATACATATTAAACATTCCATTTGTTTGCATACCGAAAACAGAGTAATCATTCCTATTTACAGTTCGGTACGATTACATTTTTAGCTGAGGGGTCAGCAGAGCCCAAATGACTGCATGGGCCCCCTGTTCTTCTTTCGGCAGGCAGACGTTACACAGTGGTCTTTCCCCACCGCGCCTTGGCGGCAGCTGCCCCAAGCTTCAGCGCATCCCTGAACACGTAGTCCTGGACCTTGGAAGTGCTAGTTGTGCCTTACACACTCCTTGACACTGTTCTGCTACTGTTCACCCAGAAGCCACTGCACTTTGGCCAGATCCTGTCATTTTTTTTTCATAAATTCTGTCTCCCCAATCCATTCACCTTTTATTTTCCAGATGGTGTTTTTTTTAATCTTTTCCTAACAAACTTAAAATGTATGATGTCACGGTCACTGGCCGTATAATGCTCTCCCAATCCTGCCTGGGATATCCTGACTGGCTTCGTTCCCCACAGTGAGGCCCAGCATTGACCCGCCCATTGGTGTATCTGCAATATGTTGATATAAGTCGCTCGCTGGAATAAAATTCAAGGCATCTTGAAAAGTTATCACTGCCCGAATGTATGTTTGCAAATTAAATGCCTTAACACACCTCATTAAATTAGTTATATATCTGTTCCTGTACTTTCTTTTATCTCGGGGTCTATAATATATCCCCAGCAGTGCCTCTGCAATAGTTTTGATCCTGAGCTCTATCCACAAAGCCTCATTAGAAGATCATTCCAAGATATTGTCCGTCCTCACTGTAGTAACCCCATAACTAATAATGCAACACCACCTCCTCTTTTACCCCTCTCCTGTCCTGCCTGTACGTCTTGCACCACAGCATATTGTGTTGTCAGCCCTGTCCTCCCACAAACATATTTCTGTAATGGCAAAATGTCACATTTCCACATGTCACCTTGTTCCCTTATCACATCTGTCTGTCCGATAATATTTCCAGCAATAAGGTAAAGCACATCCACCCTGGAATATAGCACCTGGAATCCTCTGCACCTCGGAGTTCTTCAATCAATCAGTGTTCGGTATCAAGCTGCCCAATTCATGAAACAAAACTGTAACTCGAGGACTGAATTAGTATTTGTTGAAATGCAATTTAGTTTTTAATAAATGCATTAATCAAATGCAATTTTCCAGAAATGAGCAGTTTGCTCCACATACAATGAGTTTCTGCTGATTAATTCCCTGCTCAGTGTGCAAGTGGGATATCCGTCAGTAATTGGGAAAATGAAGACGGCAGATGCTGGAGATCAGAGTCGAAACGTGTGGCACTGAAAACAAACAACCCGCTAGGCAACATCTGAGGAGCAGGAGAGTCAAAGATTTGGGCTTCACTCCTTCATCACGAGCCCATTTGTGCCTTCCCATATGTTTCATTCCATGGTTCACAGGATATTGCGAAACATACATGCTCAGTGAAGCAGCATGGTATATAACCCTGAAAACGAAAGCAGTAAATCAATTGGTTGGACAGGGCGTAGACAATTTGAGGTGAAGTACAGACTGATTGAAGTACAAACATGAGTAGAAATAAATCCCCTGTGCCAGAGGGGAAACACCTGAGATTGCTACAGGAAGAAAGGAAAGAGATTTCTGTCCCTTTGGCGATGATCCTTGCGTCTTCACTCTCCATTGGAGCAGTGCCAGATGATTGAGGGTGGGAATAGGAATAATCCTGAGAATTATTGTCCAGCCAGTCTTGCATCAGTACTGCGGAAAGTAGTGCAGTGGATTCTGAGAGACAGACTTTATGATTACTTGGAAAATCATAGTTTGTATAGAAATAGTCAGCATGGCTTTGTGAGGGGCAAGTCATGCCTCACAAACCTTATTGAATTCTTTGAGGATGGGATCCAACACATTGAAGAAGGTAGAGCAGTGGATGCGGTGTGCATGGATTTTAACAAGGCGTTTGATCACGTTCCCCATGGGAGGTTCATTCAGAAAGTAAGTAGGCATAGGATACTGGTAAACCTATCGGTCTGGATATAGAATTGGCTGGCACACAGAGACATAAAGCGGTGGTAAATGGGAAGTATGGGAAGTGGGCGGCATGGTGGCATGGTGGTTAGCACTGCTGCCTCACAGCGCCAGAGAGCCGGGTTCAATTCTCCGCCTCAGGCGGCTGACTGTATGAGTTTGCACGTTCTCCCCGTGTCTACGTGGGTTTCCTCCGGGTGCTCCGGTTTCCTCCCACAGTCCAAAAATGTGCAGGTTAAATGAATTGGCCATGCTAAATTGCCTGTAGTGTCAGGTGAAGGGGTAAATGTAGGGGAATGGATCTGGGTCGGTGTGGGCTTGTTGGTCCAAAGGGCCTATTTCCTCACTGTAAGTAATCTAATCTATTCACTCTGGAGCTTGGTGAAAAGTAGGGTCCCGTTCTGGGAACTCTGTTGTTTGTGTTTTTTTATAAATGATTTGGATGAGGGAGTGTAAGGGTGGGTTATTACATTTGTCGATGTAAAAAAGGGTTAGTGGAATTGTGGATAGTGTGGGGGCTGTTGTAGTTTGCACTGGGATATTGACAGGTTGAAGAACAGGGCTGATAAGTGACAGTTGGATTTCAACCTGGAAAAGTGTGAAGCGATTCATTCAGGACGATCGATTTTGAATGCAGAATACAGGAAACAAGGTAGGTAGCATTCGTCAGGTCCCCAACAATTCAGCCTCCTCTCCAGGCACCTTCCCCTGCCACCGCAGGAATTGCAAGACCTGTGCCCACACCTCCCCCCGCCAAGGCCTCATAGATCCTTCCGCATCCATCAAGGTTTCACCTGCAGTTCCACAAATGTCAACTACTGTATCGGTGGCTCCCAATGTGATATTCTATATGTTGGTGAGATAGAACATCAACTCGCAGAGCACTGCAGAGAACATCTCAGGGACACCCACATCAACCAGTTCCACTGTCCTGTGGCCGATCGCTTCAACTCCCCTCCCACTCTGCTGAGGAAATGCAGGTCCAGGGCTTCATCCATCACCACTCACTTACCACCACATCTTCAATCTCGGGACCCTCCAAACACATGGTATCAATGTGGGTTTCACCAGTTTCCCCATTTCCCCTCCTCCCACCTTATCACAGTTCCAAACTTCCAGCTTAGCACTGCCCTCACGGCCTGTCCCATCTTTTTATTCAAAGTGGGAAAGGGTACTTCTTTTAGATTCTCTACAGAGTGGAAGAAGGCCCTTTGGGCCCAACAAGTCCATACCAAACCTTCAAAGAGTAACGCATTTCCCTCTGGCTAATGCACCTGTAACGATGGGCAATTTAGCATGGCCAATTCACCTGGCTTGCACATCTTTGGAACGTGAGAGAACACCAGAATACCCGGAGGAAACCCAGGCAAGAACGTGTGAACTCCACACAGAGAATCATCTGAGGCTGGAATCTGAACTAGTCCCTGGCACTGTGAGACAGTAATGCTAACCACTGAGCCACCATGCCCACCTGTCCATCTTCCTTCCCACCTATCCACTCCACCCTCCCCTCCGATGTATCACCATTACCCACACCTCCATCCAACTATCGCACTCTCAGTTACATTTACCGAGCCCCACCCCTTCCATTTATCTCTCCACCCTCATGGTTCCCTGTCTTATTGCTGATGAAGGGTTTCTGCCCGAAAGTTTGATTTTCCTATTCCTTGGATGCTGCCTGAGCTGCTGTACTTTTCCAGCTCTATCCTCACGTCTCTAACCTCCAGCATCTGCTGTCTTCTCTTTCACCTTGTTAACATCTCCACTCAGTGCCTGCCCAGGTTGCAGATGTATGGAGTCTGGGAGGTAGGCCAGATGTCAACCCCGGAAGTAATTTGTGTGGTGTGCTCCTAACACTCCATATCGACACATCAGCTCTTTGGGCCATGGTCTGACTGAAAATGAATTTGTAAAGCATGGTTGCTAGCCAGTCATTGATGTCTAATTTGGGCAGCACTTGTCCTTACATAGAGACCAGTGATAGCCTGTTGGCTCGTTTCGACATGGCCCAACATGGATTCCAAATGATTTGCGTGAAATAATGTTTGAATGACTGCCCAGAACCACGTGGTAATGCTCTGGATACATTTCGGTGCAGGCCAGTAACTCACAAAGTGCCACAGGCAGCTATGATTTCAGTAACACTCTGCCTGAATTCAGATCCTTCTAAATCTATTTTCAACGAAGGTTATGATTGCAAGGTGATGAGTTCAGTGATCTGAAAAATAATCAGATATTTGCCATGTTTCATGAATTGCGCAAAAGTGAGATGTGAAGTATGATTTTTCAACCGAACAATAATTGCATCTTCTCTTAAAGCAATTAGCTTGATGTTATATTTATGGAACTAAAACACAAACTCCTGTCAACATTTTATGATTAAAATATAAAGAAAGTACATTTTATTTTATATCGAACAAAGAATATGCTATCTGAGTATAGACGTGATCACAATTGCATATTCATTGGCGGTATTCAAACAAATACATTATCGCACCAACATTTAGAAAGTGGTCGGTGTCTGACCGATTATAGAATCAGATTGAGAAAATGATTGTTGAACAATAATGTAGAAAAAGTGATCTTATATACTTAAGTAGCAATCAGTTTAATTTCTCACTTGAATTTATGAGCTTCAGCTATTTACCAACAATTGAGAAATGACAATAATTCAACATGCACTGTAATTGTTAACGTAAATGTGATATTATAGTGCAGAGAACAATAATTTGAAATCTTGCATTTTTAAAAGAATGAATGGCATTTAATGCAAAATTTGGTTAGTGAATAAAAACGATGAACGTATTTCCGTTTGAGTGAAAAAGTCAAATATTTACAAAGTGTTTTGTGCCAAAGCAAAGAATTATTTGTTTTAATAATTAGAATACCAGATTTAAAATATTCAAGTGCTGAGTACTAATTAGTCTTCATCATCAAGCTGACCTTGCAATACGTGCATTTTAAAAGGTTATGCTGCAGCAAATGTGATCAAATATTTGCCAGCATTTAAAACTGGAAATAATCAGATACTGATGTTGACTTGCATCTGTATATGATAGAGTACAGAACTTTAATGGACAGAAGGAGGCTACTGGGGCACTGTGTATGCATCAGCTCCGGAAATGTCTCCCAAACTCCTCCCATTTGCCACCCGGTCTCTGTAACCCTTTACATTCGTAACTTACAA